>NC_080414.1:2725625-3051250 GCF_030265065.1 Corythoichthys intestinalis | reverse complement strand
ACCTCAACCTACGATGTTTGGACTTTACGACCCCTAAGTTGGCTCTTGATCGCCATTTAGTCCCCAACACCAGTGGTTCTGCTTAGCTAGTGCATAGTGCTTGTCTTGCGTTTGTGTACTGGGAGTATGTTTTCCTTTTTTGCCCTCTTTTTTACACATTATGGCGCCAAAGAAGAAAGCTGGGTCTTCTGGGTCCAGCCAAAAGAAAAGGAATTGCCATGGAAATGAAGCTTAACATCATGAAAAGATCTGAGAAAGCAAAGACCCTGACGAACACCGCTGTGTTCGGACCAAAGTTAAACCATCGCATGAAAACGCCTTGCTTGTCGCCAAAAGCAGTTTTTTGTTCAGGCTCAAGACGCACCATCTCAGGCTGTTTGAACAGACGTGCGCATCGACGACTTCAAACACGCCCGAGGTGCCCGTCACGAGAGCGCAACTGCTTGAGGTTCTCGACGACAATGGTGACACTTCCGCCCCAGGTCCTCGCAGTCTTACTTCCATCCTGGTGTCAGTGCCGCCACAGCTCACTCCAGCTCTGGTGCATCCTGACGCCGACATTCCTGTCTTACCTCCAGCGCCACTCCTGTTCGCCTCAGCTCCGGTGCTTCTCGATGACCGCACTTCGTCCGTTCCAGGCCTTTTCGGTGACACTGCGTCCGCTCTTGGTCCTCTTGATGACATCGATCCTCTGCCTGCGTCTCTGGCCTACCCTTGAAGTCGCTTCTGTGCCAGCGTCTCTGGATGCCGCCGCAGTTAACGTTGCTCCAGTGCCAGTGCCTATGAAAGTTTCTGGTGTCTCTCCTCTGCCAGTGCCTCTGGACGCAGCTGCTGTTGTCCCTCAGGTGCCCGGAAGTCTCCAGTGTTGCTCTTCTGCTAGTGCCTGCGAAGGCCGGAGCCTCTGCTTAACCGCTTCTAAACGATGAGGACATCGCTTCGACTCCAGTTTCGGCGTTTCCCACACTCCTGCTAAGACTGGTTGACCTGGTTCGTTCTGCCAGTTGCCCTCGTCCCCGGCCACAGCTCTTTTGTCGCCTGCTTAATGGACTTCTTGGAACATGGACCCCCTCATATTCTCTCGCTCCATTGCATCTCTACAAACTGGAACTCCTTCTGCTAATTAATACCCATCATCATCAGTCCTGGTGCATCTATAGCCTGTCCGACCTGGGAGTGGATCTCTCCTGACTGTGGTTCTCCCCAAGGTTTCTCTTTTTCCACTGGAGTTTTTCCTTGCTGCCATGGAGGGTCTAAGGATGGGGGATGCCCAGGACATGGACTCATCTCATTCATCTACTGTATCTGACTGTGTATCAAATTGACTCTGTAAAGCCCTCTGAGACAACCTTGTTGTTATATAGGGCTATACAAATAAAATTGAATTGAATTGCTTCTCCGGCCACGCCTGGGCGGTGCTGCATGACACGTGCGTCTTCCTGGACATCCACCCATTCGTCCTGCTTGGTCGTCCAAAGCATGGCATCCCTGACATCCACCCGGTCGTCCTGTTCAGTTGTCCCACGCCTGGCTTTCCGGATGCCCTCCTGACCTGTTCGGCAGTCTTCCCCCCCGGCGGCCCGGACGTCCTCCCAATCGTTCCGTTCAGTCGGGTTACGCCTAGCATTCTGTGTGGGTGAATTCTGCAAAGACCTGTGTAGTGACCACTACATCCTCTCTACATAATTCACCCACAGAACTAATGTGGGGATGTTGTGTTCTGGAGGAAAATGCTAATGTACCAGTTAATTGGAATCATGTGATTATTGTTGCGACGTCTCCTTGTCAAAAACTGTTTGGGCCTTTCTGGGCATCCCTGGTGAAATAAACTAAACTAATATATGGAATAAAAAGGAAAAACCTAACAACTCTTGTGTTGCTCAAGTAGCAGAGTAAGAGTAGAGTTTCACAAATCTATTCAAATAAAGGTAAATAAATGTAAGTATGGCGTGGTAAAACTCTGCTCTGTGCTGCCCAATGGTCGTTGTAAATGTATTCCTGCACATGCTTGGAAAGGAGCTAAACCAAGCACTTTTTGGGTGGACCAGCCAAAATGTCCCTATAGTAAAGGTCACGTGTCAACTGTTGAAAGACAAGAGCACACACATGCTGCCTGGGGTGCCTACCAGCTGCTGTATCTTCCTAAGAGGCTGCAGAACTGGACCAGAACACCTGTCACTTTCCCATGACTGGGAGAGCGAACGAGCGAGAAAGAGAGTTGGGTTATTTGCATGACATTTCAGTTCATATTTGTCACCATCACCATTAAGGTTGGACTGGCATCTCAGGGTTTCGTTTTAAATCCAGCAGCATCTGAGTAATTTTTAGTTGCTTTGTAAGTAAACAAGCATTCTACCCACTTGTCTTTATGGACAAAATAGACTTTGCTTTATAAAATGAGCATGTGGGAAGATCAAATAGCGGTTTGGTTACTAAATGGCAGGCACATGGAGATGGAGCGAGATTTCGCTCCCACACGGTCATTAAATGTCTGCGCATCGATCGCGGCGGCTCAGAGAAATTGAAGAAGAAAACAAGAGACAGCTGCCCTATTTTTGCTCCAGAAACTTTTAACTGCTGATAAAGATCAATGCCACAGCCGATGATATACATTCTGAGCAGCTAGTTTGTATCGATCCGGGTGCAGTGCTCTTCTTGGCTTTCGGGATTCTAGATGAAGTCTGCAGAGGTTTGGCAAATGAGGAGAAAAATAATCATTTTGTTGATCGGCTCATCTTTATTTGTAATTAAAATCCTCAAATGAATGTAAATAGAGGATAAAGACAACTTAAATTAACATAAAGGGCATGAATTAAAGCTCCCTGGCCCTATGTGAAAAAATAGTTGCTCCTCTCGTTAAATCATGAATTAACTTTGGTGTATTTCATTTTTGGAAAGAAAAAGACAAAAACATTAGCTCAGGGCTAACAGCTATCCAGCTATCATAGCATCTTGTTTGTTGCACACTGTGGCTATAAGTCCTCTTTAAATCTTACGTCTAACCTGTTCCTCTGTAATGGCACCAAGCATTGTACGGAGCATTCATCAGCAATAAAGTTAGTGCTGGATGAAAACGGCTAATCGGCGCTAGCATAGCATCCTCCCATTGTAGCAAACAGTGGATACCTATTCTTTTAAAATTGTTCTCTTGTACCAGTATATAGCATTGGATGAACATTGGATTAAGCTATGATATCCACAGTTTTTGACGAAGTCTGACAAAGCGGCTGGGGAGCCTTGTCGTCGGTTGTAACAGCCGACATATATCTTTTAATCCATGGTTCGACTTACATGGTTCTTCTGTGGTGGTACCAACCCTGATAGCAGGTAACTGTGTGCCGGATCCGGCGTCACCTCGCCAGATTCACATAGAAATCACGCCCGCTAACGTTAATTTGCCAGATGCGGCGGGGATCAACAATTTGACACTCCAAATGATAGGTTACGCACTGATCCGGGGCGGACCGTGCAGACCGGACGCGCTCAAAATCTGAAATTTAACCGTCGACGTGTGACGTCACAACAGCTTGCAACCTTAAGGCTGGCATCTGCGCTACGACACTAAACAGGTGGACATGCAGGAGTCAGGCCACAGCATCTCAGCGGACGGCACATTTTTAGGGTAAGTGCTTTATTCAAAATCATAATTCCATTTTGAAGTCACTGCTTAACTGTTAAACAAGTTATTCAATCGAACCTTAATAAAATGGCTGGTGTATTCAAGTGATCTGCCATATCTGCAAGTTCAAGTTAAGTAATTCAAAACTTGTTGCAGAGCAAACAAATTGAGGGAGAAGCATTTACTCTGTATTGCTGTAAATTTATGAATACTGTTTGGGCTCCTGCCCCTTGGGTGCCGCTCCTCCTTGTGTTTGTGTATGTGTGTCACTGCCTTGATTGCACAGATGGGTGAGCCTGGGACCAGGTGCCAGTGATCATCATCAGCAGCTTACTTAAACGGTTCCTTGGGCTCACATCATCGTCACATAATCATCAACAACTCAACTACATGAGTTTGTGACTCCAGCTTTCAGCGAACAAAGAATCTTGTAATCCTGATACTGAGCTCATTTTTTGTTTTTTCCACCCCTACATTCAGTACTGCTTGCCTGCCAGAACACCTGGCTGCCAGTTGACCTTTTCTATCACCAAACTGCCCACCGGATTCTTTGGACACTATATGCCACTCCCTCTCATTGTCAATCGACTCTTGTTACTACTGCCAGTTTGCCTTCCGTCTCTGTACTTTGGTTCCCAGTTACCCCAGAACCATAACAAATACAATATGTTATTACAGTCTAAAAATGGGTCATCTTTAATGTGGAGTTGCTTGTTCCATTTGAAATCTTTTGTGGAAAAAAACATTTTTTTTTATATTATGGTCCATTAAAAAGTTACGTTTCACGAAATTGGGCCAAAATTTGCAATACATATGGTTTGACCCTTGTCCGCTCCAGTTATATTTTGCTTTCTGAGAAAGCTCCTCATTGAAATCAAGTTGGTACTTACAAGGAAAACACTCATATTCTCACAAACGGAGCTTACGGAATGCTAACACCAAGCTAGGGGTGCATTTCTGTTGGAGCAGAAGAGTGTTTTCACGTCGACATTATGATGTGCAGCCAAAAATAAATTAAAATAAAACAATTTTATTGTATTTTTAACGAGAAAACATGAAGCCTGTTTGTCCCCCCCCAAAATTCAGAAATTAACCGCTTCGGTATAAAAGTAGCAGGGTTCAAATGGAGAGAAAAAAAGTAGGTTACCAAAATGACATTTGCGTAAACAGCCAATGTTACATCCATAGACCGAATGAATACATGACTCTATTCTAGGATTAGGCTTGAAACATCAGGACATAAATGCCTCTCAATCAAAAGCTGATGTGATTTGTCTCTAATCATTCTTCATGTGGAATGGAATATTAGTTATATTTGGGCTGTGTTGCATCATTCCATACATCCTGCCTGTTTCTGGGTAACTGCGGAAAGAAATGAAGGTGATAGAGGATTACCACGTGTAGGAAATAAAAGGAGTCTTAGCAAAAGGGTCTTAATAAACCGGTATCGCCAGGCTGAAATAGACAACAATTATTCATAAAAATTGGCAAAAATAGCTTTACCTACCCACTACGGAATACAACATAGACCTTGACGAATGGTCTCTTGGCCTAGCTTGACAGTGATGTTGGGCTTTGCATGGTGAGGAGGGGGGTGGGTGGCCATGTTTGGGGCTTACAGCCTATCAAAAAGGAATCAGCTCGCCTGCTCTTTGGGTGCAAAAAGGCGCATCTCGCCGGCTTTCACAGACCAAGATTGCTTTCACCTGCATTCCCTGGGGCTACGCGCAAAACACAGGCCTCAGCCGGCCTGCCACTCACGCACACGCATTCATATATTAGCACATACACATACAGTGTATCATCTATGACTTCTATATTCGTTCCCAAATAGAAAGATAAAAAGAGGATGTTGCATTAAATCACAATTACGCGTGAACCGTTGGACCAACTTCCAAGTAACATACACGCAACCGTGTGCCGATAGCTCGTCTGCGATAGCGTGAAAGCTGCATTCGGTTGATCTTCCGGGAGGTGGAAAAATGATGTCAAAAAGGCAAATCTGTATTTACCGGCAGACAGGTATCCTTGACGTGACAGCTATACAGTCATTATCTGCCTGTCATGTGTCGCCTGGGGTCACCGCGTCTTCTACCGAAAGCCCACGGTTCCCATGCATGAGACACAGCCCTATTAGCTTACCTGTTTCCAATTCAAAAGCCATCGCCGAGCGAAAAGACGCCAGGAGGACAAAACAAGGTGTCATATTTATGAATGTGTCAGCACGGGCCCTCCTGAAAGCCGGCGCGCACCGTGAGCAATGAGACTGACAAGGCACAGGGGCCTTTTCCCATCATGAGAAATGATACCTTCAAAAACCACCAGCAATAAGAAACTACGTTGGCACAGCGCTCGTAAATCGCCCAGGTATTATTCAGCCCCAATTAGAGGAAACTCAACCTGTAACATCCAATAGTTGACAGTGAATATCAAATACTGGATAATGACTGGATACATTAACAAGGTGGAACAGAAGAAGAAGAGGTGTGTGAGCCAAGGGAGGGGGCTGTGACAGTGGTTATTACCTTGGCGCTGACTCTTCAGGTGTGTTTTCAGGTGCGTGCAAGTCCTGGGAAGTTGACATCCTCGACTTTTGAGCATAACCAGGTGCAGGATGTGCTTGATTTTTTTCTCTTTGCGGTGGCTGCTGAATGGCTGCATAATTGTTGACAGTTAACTTATCCAATTACAGATAACAGCCCCGCATGTTCCGCCAAGGAGCCATAATTAGATAAAGACTGAAGTGTACCATTTTAGCTCCTACGAGTTGGCTATTACTCGCAAATTCCCCAGTGAATAAAATAAAGACGGTGGCACATTTCTGGCACACGAACATGTAGCGCTGCAACGATTAATCGATTAACTTGAGTAATTCGATTAGGAAAAAAGTTTCGAATCAAAGTTTGCTTCTTTGAGGATGCGTTTAATTTCGGGCTGCCAACAATTAAAATGTTTAATCAAGTTAATCACAGCTTAAAAATGGATTAATTACAATTCAAACCATCTCTAAAATATGCCATATTTTTCTGTAAAAATTTTGTTGGAATGGAAAGATACGACACAAAACGGATATTTACATTCAACATACTGTACATAAGTACTGTATTTGTTTATTATAACAATAAATCCACAAGATGGCATTAACATTATTAACATTCTCTTAAAGCGATCCATGGATAGAAAGACTTGTAGTTCTTAAAAGATAAATGTCAGTACAAGTTATACTAATTTTATATTAAAACCCCTCTTAATGTTTTCGTTGTAATAACATTTGTAAAATTTTCAATCAAAAAGTAAACTGGTAGCTCGCCATTGTTGACGTCGGCGAGTGGGACGTCACATGGGCTCCCTGCCGTTCTTCCACAGTATCTTTAACTACGTAAGGTAGTGATTGAAATACACCACAAGGTGTCAATGCCGAGTTTTAAATTAACTTAGAAATCAAGCCAAATAGTGTGTTTTGTCCATCCACTGACGACGTATTTCTCTATTTACTGGTCCAACCATTTGTAATTCACGTAATTTGAGTGCTGGCTTCACAACGTACGTGACCTCTGATAGTTTGTATATTGTGACTAAATATTGCCATCTGTGTATTTGTTGAACTAAACGAAATGTTTGAATAGAGTTTGACAAAAGTCTGAGTAAGCTTTATGTGTATTCCCATAGCTATTTTGATTGGGAATGCCACTTCTCTTTGCACTGTTGTTTAACTGTGTGAGAATAGGGCCTCATTAATACAGATTGAAGCGCTTTTCTTTTTGTGAACATTATTTTTGTTTTGAGAGATATTATTTTTGTTGTGCTTTCACTAAATGATACTTATGTTTGTTGTGAAGGAGTTGCCGAACCTTATGGCAATAAACGGCACGGTCCAATGAACGCCTGTGTCCACTCACCTTTTGTAATATACTGATATAGAATTATCCGAGGCACCCTGAAGTGCACGCGGTGCCAATGTTGTTTAATCACATGATGCAGGAGTGAGTTAGAGTTACGGCCTGCCAAGAGCCGTAAACTGTGTTAATGTTGAAGCTGAATGTGCTAATAAAGAAACAAAGTGCCAGCACGTCATGTGTGGTACACCTTTGTTCAGAAAAAGCACAAAACAAGACACCTTTCTCTGTTTTTTAGCTCTCAAGTGCGTCATTGTAATCTGTTTGAGGCAATGCATGTGCGGATCATTCCGCGCATGCGTTAAATTCGTGAAAAATTTAACATGATTAATTAAAAAGATTAATTACCGCCCGTTAACGCGATAAATTTGACTGCACTAATTTAAAGCCCTGCTGCAATTAGCTATGCATTTCTGAGGGGAAATCCTCTTAAAATTGCAGGAACTTCTCCACAACTAACCTCGACCGAAACCCCTGCCTGGTCTCTTCATCCTTCTTTCTCTTTTTTCCCCTCCACTAGAACTACCAAGGGTGGATCAGTTGATACAAAATTTGTTACCAGAGAAGGGTCATCTGACTCTAATTAGCATATCTTCTTCCACTCGTCCATTGAGAGCCTGCTAACATACTGCATTTCCACCCGGTACGGGACCTGCACTGCAGCAGACAGGGAGACGCTTCAGAGGATCATTGGCTGTCCTATCCCCTCCCTGATGGACATCTACTCCTCTTGATGCCTCAGCAGAGCTCTAAACATCCTCAAGGACAGCTCACATCCTGGTTCCTGGCTGTTTGAACTGCTTCCCTCTGGGAGACACTATAGGTGTTTAGAAGCAAGAACAAAAAGACTGAGGAACAGTTTCTTTGCTAAAGCCATCTTTACCCTGAACAGCCAGATGTAACACCACATCACCCAATTTACATGCAACATACTATGTGCAATACCTACTAACTGCAATATTCAATGCCTCACTGTTAACTTCTGCTACTTCTATTCACACATATTCTATGTGCAATACTTATTTACGTGCAATATTAATGTGCAATATTCAATGCCTCACTGTCAACTTCTGCTACTTAACCTTTATTCACACATATTCTATGTGCAATACTTATTTACGTGCAATATTAATGTGCAATACTCAATGCTTCCACTGTCAACTGCTGCTATTTCAATTATTTTCACTGCTGGAACATAGGACTAGCTCATAAATATTTTTATATATATTTAGATTTTATACTTTTATTCTTGCAAGCCACTTCGAGATTTTTACATGTCCTGCATTTTAAAGGGAGATGCTCCACAATTTCATTGTACAACTGTATTATTGTGACAATAAAGGGCTATTCTATTCTATTCTATTCTATCTTTTGTGAGCATTGAGGTCCTCATTAGTCATTCCCAACCACACGCGCAAAACCACAGGGTTAGATTGCTCCAATTAGCATCTTGAGTGTTTGCAGGGCAGGGCTTTATCGGACAGTGGACCGCTCAGGCAAACGGGTGGACAACCTTATTAGTATTTTTCTAGTGTTTGGTAACTGCTCTGTATGGTTGTCTAATGTGATTGAATTGTGCACGATTTGACAAAATTGGGAAGATATCAGAGCACTTTTTTTTTTTTTTTTGCTAGGGATTTGTTACGGAAGACTGTCTGACATTACAGCACTGAGAAAGAACAGCTGTCTCAATCTCTCTGAATATTTAGTTGCACCGTTTCTTGTATGTATGGACCTATAATTGTCATATTGCTGATGATGGATGACTGATGATGCACAACACAAGTCATTTTTTGCACTCACGTGCGTACGACCTTCTCTATGCTTCCTGCGCCAAAATAAAAGCATGCATCACCAAAAAATTCAACGTAAACATGTTGTTAAATTCAGCACAGAACAAGTTTAAGGATGCAATTAGATCAGTGCATCAGAGACACATCAGTCTGCCAATCATTTCACTGGTCAGTCACAAATTTTCAGCCTCTGTTGCAGACCCGCCAGCTATAATGGAAATGTATGTCAGTATGTGGGACTTTTGGGGGTTTGAGAAAAAGTAGCGTGCCGAAATCTCAGATGATGATATGACACATCCTTCCATGTTCTCTCTTGTACAATCCCCATAATATTTTGTAACATTTGATTAAATTAGTCCTGAACCGGCTGCACTATAGGCACCAGAGAGCTACTTAACAAATCCCGTCCCTCGAAGGGAAGAAACTGCCTGAGCTTACAAGCGTACCACCAAAGAAATATCAAACCTCTGTCACTCAAATCACTCTGGTTTTTTATTTCGCTCCCTCTCCCGTTTCTTTCAGCCTCTTTCCATGTCTCTCTAAAGTGTATGCGTGTGTGTGCGTGCATCAGTAAGTCGATCCATCATGCTTTGTCACTCTCCAGGTGAAGCATGTATTATGAGATGTCAAAGAATGAGTAGTTGAGTGACATTCTGTTGTTATTTTTCAAATCTAGGAAATATTGGTGCTGCGCCACGGATGAAAACTATAAATGAACCGGGCAGAATTGAATTCGGCTCCGAGAAGTAGGATTAATGTGGAGGCAAGGCGAAGGAGACACGACATTGGTCAAATGTCAGTCAGCTGGAGACTGGCTGAATGAAATCAAGCAGACTAGGTGTGTTATTTACTGCGTAGAAGCCATGAGAAGCTTTTCCTCCGGGCCTTTACAGTTTCATATTTACTGCATAAAAGTGACCTAATTATGCAAAGAAAGTCTTTGTCACTTAATTTCAAGGTGCTATGGAATACTACAGCAAGTGACTTTAATAAAGTGCATGTGACATGATTTAAAAAAAATCTTTAAATAGCATTGTTATTGGAATTAAAATCATATTTTGAGACGATTCAACTACAGTTGTGGTCAAAAGTTTACATACACTTGTGAAGAACATAATGTCATGGTACCTCTTGAGTTTCCAGTTATTTCTACAACTCTGATTTTTCTCCGATAGAGTGATTGGAACAGATACTTTTTTGTCACAAAAAACATTCATAAAGTTAGGTTCTTTTATGACTTTATTATGGGTTAACAGAAAAAGTGATCAAATCTGCTGGGTCAAAAATATACATACAGCAACACAAATGAGCAATTTGTTGTGAGTGATTATTGACTTGAACAATCATTGACTTGAACAAGTCAGGAAAGTCACTTGGAGCCATTTCAAAGCAGCTGCAGGTCCCAAGAGCAACAGTGCAAACAATTGTTTGTAAGTATAAAGTGCATGGCACTGTTTTGTCACTGCCACGATCAGGAAGAAAACGCAAGCTATCACCTGATGCTGAGAGAAAATTGGTCAGGAGGGTGAAGATTCACCCCGAGAATCACCAAAAAGCAGATCTGTCAAGAATTAGAAGCTGCTGGAACACAGGTGTCAGTGTCCACAGTCAAGCGTTTTTTGCATCTCCATGGACTGAGAGGCTGCCGTGCAAGAAGGAAGCCCTTGCTCCAAAAGCGGCACCTTAAGGCTCGACTGAAGTTTGCTGCTGATCACATGGACAAAGATAAGACCTTCTGGATGAAAGTTCTGTGGTCAGACGAAAGAAAAATCGAGCTGTTTGGCCACAATGCCCGGCAATATGTTTGGAGGAGAAAAAGTGAGGCCTTTAACCCCAAGTAAACCATGCCTACCGTCAAGCACGGTGGTGGTAGTATTATGCTGTGGGGCTGTTTTGCTGCCAATGGAACTGGTGCTTTACAGAGAGTAAATGGGATCATGAAGAAGGAGGATTATCTTCAAATTCTTCAAGATAACCTAAAGTCATCAGCCCGAAGATTGGGTCTTGGGCGCAGTTGGGTGTTCCAACAGGACAATGACCCCAAACACACATCAAAAGTGGTAATGGAATGGCTAAATCAGGCTAGAATTAAGGTTTTCGAATGGCCTTCCCAAAGTCCTGACTTAAACCCCATTGAGAACTTGTGGACAATGCTGAAGAAACAAGTCCACGTCAGAAAGCCATCAAATTTAACTGAACTGCACCAATTCTGTCAAGAGGAGTGGTCAAAGATTCAACCAGAAGCTTACCAGAAGCTTGTGGATGGCTACCAAAAGCGCCGAATTGAAGTGAAAATGGCCAAGGGACATGTTACCAAATATTTCACCCATAATAAAGTCATAAAAGAACCAAACTTCATCAATGTTTTTTGTGACAAAGAAGTATCTGTTCCAATCACTTCATCAGAGAAAAATTAGAGTTGTAGAAATAACTGGAAACTCAAGAGAACCATGACATTATGTTCTTCACAAGTGTATGTAAACTTTTGACCACAACTGTACAACAATTTGGCAAAGCGCAGATGACAAGAAATGTGTCTTTAAATCTGCCGTTTAGCTCCTGTCATTATAACGCTCTGGCGCCTCCATCTTGGTGATGATGTCAGAGAATGAGAGACTTCAGCGGATTTAGCATGGAGCCTAATGGAAGAGGAAGCGTTTTTCAGCAATTCTGGTTCATGTGCGGATTTTTCCAACGATATTGTCGATCCAAAGGAAGTATGTGTGACATACAGCCATATAAGTTTGAGTCGTATTTGGAGGAGGAGGAAGATTCAGGAGAAAAAGGCGACAGGGACAACAAACACGAGGCTGATGACTAGAGCAGACTGCAAAATGTCATCATTGTTTTTAACTCTCTACACCAATATTTTTCTAGGATATTCTTTGTAAGTGAGTATTTTCTTCCCTTTATAAATTGCATGGCCATGACTCATGACAAATAACAGTCTTGTGCTAAATGGAATATGAAACATAAAAAATGCATTTATTCAGTACGGCAGGGCTAAATTACTGCATAATGGTCAACCATTAAATGGAAAAAAATCTGACTAACCCAAAGGTCAACCAGTGTCATGGACCGACTTTTAAATAGTCCAGTGCATAGTAATGAACACTATCGATTTCACCATTTCAAGTTTTGCGACTAAGCGAAACGGAGCACAATTAAACAATCAAATATCATGTTGACGGTTTGAGTCATTGTATTCTTTTCATTTTTTTTTCGATTGAAAGAGTCATTGTATTTCGATTAAGTTCTCACCGCTATCTGGTTGGCTAAGATTTACTGGTGGACAGACAATACGGGAAGGAATTACTGAACCGGAAGAACAAACAAACAAAAATATGGATGCCTTTGCTATGCTGTGAGTTCATGTGCACATTTGTATGTGCGGGTGATCATGGACGAAGTGTGAAATTAAAACTTTGTGCAAATAAATGACTTTTAGCCAGTATTGCTGTCTCCCAGTAAAATGAATTACCCTGTCCAAGTGCGGCGGTGTGCCGCTAATAATAGCGCACGGCTCATCGTGGGGAGAGAATTTACTCTTTTGAAACACAGGAGCCAATTTTGAGTTAATCAAACAGTGCGACTGTGATGAAAAAAATCCACAAGGAGCAGTTTATTACACCACTGGAAAACATTCACTCTTGTAAAGGACATATGGATAATCATAAATTTGCATATCTCTCTATGTTCAGTCATTCTCGACTTAGTTTTGGATTGAAATTAAACTATGGAATATGATATTTGCAGTTTAGAGAAAATGCTAACAATCATACAGTTAAAATCCTGACAGCAGTTCCACTATCAGGAGTCGACAATATACTGTAAATAGCCTGGTGGCCCGGATGCACTTTTAAAACCGTCAAAGCCACCAGAAACAACGTGCAGTTAGCATTTATTTTACGTAAATATGTCGAAGTACAATGCTAGGCTGTCAGTGAATGTAGCTAGCGGCCGTCTGATGTAAACCGAGCTTTTCCGGTGAAAATTCATGTGAATAGATGCTTAAATCCCTGAATTTTTATAGATTTGGACGTAAAGAAGTCTCACTTCTTGGTTAAAAGCAAAAAAATACCCATGCAGTTAGTGTTATTTTACGTAAATATGTCGAAGTACAATGCTAGTCCCTTAGTGAATGTAGCTAGCAGCCGCCTAGTGTAAACAGAGCTTTTCCGGCGAAAATTCTAGTGAATAAATGCTTAAATCCCCGAATTCTTTATAGATATGGACGTAAAACAGTCTCGCTTCTTGGTTAAAACAAAAAAACTTGCAGTTAGCGTTTATTTTCGATAACAATGTCAAAGTACAATGCTAGTCTGTTTGTGAATGTAGTGAGTGTCCGCCTGATGTAAACAGAGCTTTTCTGCCGAAAATTCTTGTGAACCAATGCTGAAATCCCAGAATTCTTTATAGATATAGACGTAAAACAATCTCAATTCTTGGTTAAAAGCAAAAAAAACCAGGCAGTTAGCAGTTAGCGTTTATTTTACGTAAATATATCGAAGTAAAATGCTACTCTGTGAATGAATGTACTAGCTAGCGGCCGCCTGATGTAAACAGAGCTTTTCCGGTGACAATTCTTGTGAATAAATGGTTAAATCCCAGAATTCTTTATAAATATATGGACGTAAAACAGTCTCAACTTTTGGTCAAAAGCAAAAAAAAAAAAAAAAAAAAAAAAAAAACGTGCAGTTACCATTTATTTTACGTAAATATTGCGAACTATGATGCCAATGCACTAGCGGCTAATTTCTCCCATTTTTTTCACAACGTTTCAAAATGCATGTATGGTACGAAAAATAAAATAATTACATTGAATCCTCGAACAAAGAGAGACAGTCCTTCCTGTACAGCTTTCGTACTTTTTCAATAGAAATCCAGCGTTAGATCGCAATAATACCTGACTGTAGCCGATAGCCTACAAACTACGCCCACATGATATGGTAGATATCATATCTTATAGAACTAAATGCAAATGACAGACACGGCTGCTTTGGCAACATGTTTTAAGGACTACATGCGTTAGTAAACAGCCGCCATCTTAAAGCAGTAGACCTCTCACGAAGGCTCTGTTGTAGAGATCCTTCTTAGCGAACCTTAGTAACTTTTTATCTAAAATGGACCGAAATCGGCAAAATCTCGACTTAAATCTATCTTTAAATGATGAAACAGTTTTAAAACTTACACATGTTGAAAGTAGAAGGAAACTAATGCAATAACGGGAGCTATCTTAACAACTGTGACAGTTGATTCACGACTTTAAATGACTTCCACACATAGCAAAGGTTACTATCTTGTTATCGCAATACCCTTGTGTCTAGTTAGGTGGAGGGTAAAGAATTGGGCTAGGGCTAATTGTCCCAAAAACCCTTTAAACTTCACATTGTGTGACCTGTTTTTCTTTGTTTGTTTTTTTGAGAAAAAAAACAAACTATCGCTAAATTATCACTAGTTACTTTGCCAATTAACTAACTACTTTTACATTCAGGTAACTGAGTTACTAACGCAATTAATTTTTGGAAGAAGTAATTTGTAACTGTAATTACTTACTTTTTTAAAGTAAAATTAACACTGTATTCAAGATGCTAATTGCAGCTATCCAGAGTGAAACCCTCCCTTCACGCCTAAGCTGCTTGATTGCTTGTTTGAGTGGTCTATTGTTTGACAAAGCCAAGTAGTCAGTTTGGTATCGGGGTCATTTGACGCCTTTCAGGTATTTATAGCCAAAATAAACCCCGTTAGTTCCAGTGTTAAAGTTACAAAACGCATATTAACTCAGTAACCCTAACCAATGCAACTCCATTGACTGCCAAGTTGAAGCTGGTATGTGTTTGTTTACACCCTTGAAGGCTGAGGAGAGAGATCGAATACCACCTGCCTACATATCCCTAATGGCAGCGCTAACACCTGGGTCCGTACTACGCATACCACACGCACACCTCCCATTTCATAATTCATGTCAGTGGGCATTTCATTATGGACATGAGATACCACAACATGACAAGGGGGAGTGAAGCGCATCTACAAGGTGACATCATAGCACAAGGAGATTTGTTTAGTGTGTGAACGTGTGTCTGTTTCCGAGCCCGCACTTTTTCACACGCGTCAACACACAAAAGCCACATGGGAGGCCATTGAGAGCGGCGGCAGCTGTGGAATATGTTATTCAAATTTTGTGTGACCGTGTGTGTGTGTTTGTCACAGTATTAATAGGCTTGTGTGAGCGCGCGCTATCATATCTGTTTGCAGGAATAAATGGCATCGATATGTCTCTGTGGGGAGTTTAGAGGCAAGCAGTTACCTCTCCACGTTTACTGCAAAGTGAGTGACTTAAGCGCTCTCAATTGAACACATTACATGTACTCAGAAATGCACTTCGAGTTATGATAATAACCTTCCTGCCTTACGCAGTAAATAGGGTAAGTCAAGTGAAGGCTTGTCCCTCCTGACCACTTTGCAATATTGCTATTTAGAGTTTGAAGCCATGTATCATCTGCCTTGTGTTCTTTGAGTTTTCCTCGCTGTAGACACATGACGCATGATGAATCTTAACATCGCTCGCTCATGCAATGCAACTTTAGAACACTCCTTAAGTGAGTCACAGATGTAATCCTAGTGCCACACGTCTCGTTCTAGTAAAACCTTTTCGGTCTAATCCTTTTATAGACGCTGATCAACCTCCAAATATGCACAGATTAAAAATATTTATATATATTTCCAAGCACAACTTATTACACCATGCTTTGAATAATAATGAAAATATATGAACAAATTAAAAAAAAAATTAGCAATGCTGCTAATAAGACATCAAAACATTCCCACTTAAATGACAAATGAGTAAAGTGGTATTTAGCACTGCACCTTTAAGAAAAAGCTGATGCTTTAATTACACCATGTTCACACAGAAAAAAATGTTCCTGGCTTGTAATCATTTTTTGTGTTGCTTGGGTCCCAAACTAAATGAAAAAGGTAAAAGTTTGGTTTTGCTAAAATTAGAGGCTGTATTTAAAATTTACGATTCTACATCCTAGTTATGCAGAAAATGTCATTTTTTCATGTTTCAGATCAAACTAAGTCTATAAATATAAGTAGATAGAGAGGAAAATGTACTCCCCCCCACACACATTATATATAAATTAGGGGTGTCAAACGATTAAAATTTTTAATCGAGTTAATTACAGCTTAAAAATTAATCGTAATTAATCGCAATTCAAACCATCTATAAAATATGCCATATTTTTCTGTAAATTATTGTTGGAATGGAAAGATAAGACACAAGATGGATATATACATTCAACATTGGGTACATAAGTACTGTATTTCTTGATTATAACAATAAATCAACAAGATGGCATTACCATTATTAACATTCTGTGAAAGTGATCCATGGATAGAAAGACTTGTAGTTCTTAAAAGATAAATGTTAGTACAAGTTAAAGAAATTTTATATTAAAACCCCTCTTAATGTTTTCGTTTTGATAAAATTTGTAAAATTTTCAATCAAAAAATAAACTAGTAGCCCGCCATTGTTGATGTCAATAATTACTTACACAATGCTCATGGGTGCTGAAGCCTATAAAATCAGTCGCACCCAAGCGCCAGCAGAGGGCGGCAAAACTCAGAAAAAACACCACAAGTACACCTTTCACTGTGCTGTCATTTTAATCTGTTTGAGAGGGTCATTTGTTAATTAATTACCGCTCGTTAACGCGATAATTTTGACAGCTCTAATATAAATATATATGTTTTAAATATGTTTAATGAACATAAACATGTTTAATTTGACAAATTTAGCCAAAGGCTTATTCAATTATTGTCACCCATAGCAGGTATGCAATAAAATGTTCTACTGGATTCTACTGGAGTCATTTTCCTTTTTTGCAAAGGTAAGCAGCAGCCAAGTATGTAGCTCTTTGAAAAAAACAAACAAACAAACAAACAAAAAAAACAAACAAACAAAAAAAAAAAATATATATATATATATATATAAATATACATAATTATATGGCGAAAAACAGACAAGATTGAAAAAGCAGTTTCTGCTCTTGCACCACTCTGTAAAATAAACTGCTGTATTTTAAGCCAAAAGAACTGTTGTGTTTGATAGACCAATAAGTCTATATGCTGCCATAGCAGATTCATAGTGCATTAAGCCCCCAAACTATTTTTAATTTGTCCATTTTACCCTGGAGACCCTCGTTTACCGACGTCGCGCAGCTGCTTTTGTTTCAACCCAGCCATAAAAAGAAGGTAATTAATTATATTTATTATTCAAAATGTCTGTCATTTTTAGCTTAGAATCATTAATTGATGTCTAATATTTATTTTAGAAATTTTTTTATTTTTTTATTCACGCGCATATTTTAAAAAAAATTAAACAAATTACATTACAATAATAAAAAAAAATGTCGGTAAAAAGTCACGGATATCTACCTCATAATTATCGCTTAAGAAAAAAAAAAAAAAAAACATTCAAAAGGGTAAATATATGAAAAAGGAAATCTCGACCACTCCTCGATGTCTGCGATTTCTGCTATCTTGACACTCGGTGATACATGCTACATGGAGTTTTTGGATCAAAAAGGGGTAAGTACGCGATAATATCTAATTAAAATCATGGGGTCTTTAACCATGCTTTCGCGTGCTCTCCCTCCAGTTAGGGTTTTGCTGTTTAAAAACAAACTGAAAATTGAGATTTTAACCTTTCCAATGATGTATCACACACGCATACAGGACAATTTTGAAATTTGGCAAAATTGGGGGACTGATTTCGGAACTTCGAGTCACCTGAGTGTTTTCCGCCATATGTAAAAGGGTTGTCCGCCTGATAACATGCCTGAGCAGTCCACTGGCCGATAAAGCCAGGGCAACCCAGCCCTGCAAACACTCAAGATAGTAATTGGAGCAATCCAACCCTGTGGTTTGTCAAGTGTGAATGGGAATGAGGACCTCAATGCTCACAAAAGATATGCTGATTAGGGTCAGATGACCCTTTTCTGGTTACAAAAGGGATTTGTACCAACTTATCCACCTTTGGTAGTTCTAGTGTATAAGCTTTAGAAAGTAAAACAGTCAAGAAAAGAGGAAAATACAATTTCAAAGCTGTGACAACAACCCCAAACATTTTGGGAAACAATCTTTTTTATATGTCAATGTGATTAAACAAGCTAGGAAATACATCTTGGAACCTGGCAAAAAAAAAAAAGTGGTAATTTTACTCATGAAATTGGCTTTGGAAGTAGTTTCTTTACTTGAAAATTTTGTCAGTGGAGACGTGTTTTTCATATTTATCACCCACCTTGCAGTCCACGACAATGTGTTGGAAAAAAACGCAGGGGGAGGATTGACGGTCGTATGGATAAAATGGAAAGGATACTTTCGTATCTGACACGAGCAATACATCGCTCATACGCACACGACCGAGAAGTTACTACCTAGTCCTTCCTTTTTACAGCAACTCTGCCTGACGACGTTAAAAAAAATGTGGCTTTGAATAATTTCTCGCAGCACACCTCATGATCTCTAACGGCACACCAGTTGAAAAACACTGCCCTATAATGACCACAACCTAAAAATTTGGGACATCTAGATCCATCTGTTCCTTTTCAGAATATTACCCTGCAACTTTTTTCCTTCTGCCCAATCCAAATGTTTTTGTTTAACTTATAAATTTGAACCAGTCTATTTGTTTCCTTCTAAAATGTGCGCGCACTGGTTCTCCCACAGTGTGTGCGTGCATGTGATTGTGCACGATTGGCTCCCTAGCCCGTTCCTAGCCTTTGCCGCATGGGCCAGGGCTCTGCGGCTGCCCCAGGGCCACCATTGTTCCCGGTCTTCACAGCCCAGTGGCCACAGATGTTCCTTGTTTGATACTGTGCCCCTCACACATACTCCCCACTCCTCTATATGTGTGGGTGGCCAAGCAGGGTGCCCTGTTGCATGCCACGCTCACACGCCATTGGCCGCCCCGGTTCCCGCAGTGCACGTGACGCCAAAAGGGGGGAAGCCGTTGCGTCTACAGTTTTAATCCCGCCACCGTGCAAAATGGAACAGAAGTAGCCCCAAGTGGAGAAAAGGATGCTTTGCGTGAGGAGGTGTTCATAAAGCGATCATGGGTGTGAGAGGATAGAGGAAGAGCGGGGCTACACTGTGGTTGAAAGCACCTCAAGGAAGAAAGAAGAAAAAAAAACAAGTTGACATCTCGCCCCGCTCGTGCAACACATAAGGGGGGATTGATCTGGTGGCTTAGCGCGACAAACAGGCTGTTAAAATTAACGAAAGATGCAACATTGGATGTCAAGAGACCTTGGCAGAAGAGCTGAAGGAAAACGATGCTTGTAGGGAAACTGTTATGCCTGTTTGCTTTCTAAGCACAAATGTACGCATCAAATCCTTTGCAGTCTATATACGTAGTTTCATGTGAAGAGGAGGAAGAAATCATCGCTTTTCTTGTCAACAATGCTCATTTTGATTGACAGTGTTTTCATTTCACTATATTTTTTATAATGCCAGCACAAAAGCAAGCAATACAGGTAGTCCCCGGGTTACGACATACCCGATGAGGGAATCGGACCTTCCACCCAGCCCGCCAGAATCACGTAAACCGAATCCCCAGGTCCGCGCTAGGGCAGATCGAACCAGCCAGGCCAGCGGGAACACAGCAAACCTGCCAGAAGGCCCCACTCACTCACTGTTATAAGACCCACGCATTTTTTCTACACCACTTATTTTGTAGTGGCACCGTCGCAATTCACTTTCAAGAACTTTTCTAATAACTTGGACCTTCCACCTCCAGTTTAACCAATGGGTCATTATTTCCAATTTTCATGTGTAGTTCTCTCTTCGAGTTTTCATCTCCGCCGTTCGCCATGTTGATTCCGCACAAATATACTAGCCGGAAGTAGGCATGTGCCGGTATGATATTCGGACTGTATGATAACCTTAAGCCAAAATGTCACGGTATCACAGTATTGCAATTACAGCTCTAAAATGTGTTACTTTTTTTTAACTAGGTTAAAAAAACAACTTTTTTTCCATTGAACAGGATTTTTATTTTTCAAAACATTAGCAAATTGGAACATTAGTATAATGAATAAGTTAAAATAAATGTAAAAAAATAACATTAAAATAAATACAGTCCTTTAAGGTGAGCCTAAACCCACACTCACAGCTCAACATTATTACCATTAGATTAAAAATTGAATTAATGAATTGAATTGAATTATTTTCCATAAAAAGAAAATGTGAACTCTGAAGGAATCTAGTCAGATTGGTGGAATCGCACCAGCCGAACTGCCGGACCTGGGCTGGCGAGACCCCAAACATCCGGCCAGAAGGCTAAACTCCGCGCATTCACCTTAGTCTTAACCCTTTGTACTGACTCCATTTTCAAAGGTTTAAAGGAGGCTCACCGAAAACAAGACAATTTATTCAGGTCAACAGTGATCATAACGGCAAGGCGAAACAGAAACACTGCGGGGAGGCAAGGTCACCCGATCACACTTCAACGAAAGGCTCCCGTCTTTTGAAGGCTCTCGCGGGGTGGGCCGTGGTCAGGAAGAAAGGTGTTTTTGGGATCATTGTCTGTTTGTGGATTGGACAGGAGGATTCGGGAGTTACTCCGGTGTTGTGGATTTTGCCACCTCAGTGTCAAAGGGGCTCTTGGAGTCTTGTCAGTCGTGTTATCAGATAGATATCAGGCATTTTCCGATGTTCCTTGTGTTGGGACAGAGCGTCCCGCCATTTGTTCTGGACTGTCCGGGAGAACTGATTGCGAGAGTTGGTGCGTCAATCTTGCTCAATCAGTTGTATGACGCATGTGCTGGGCTTCCGTGATAAGAAGGCGTTGTTTATCCCCAATATTATGCTTGTTTACCTTAAACTATGGTATAAGTGCTATTTAATTTATATTGGGTGTGTTTGTGTAATACAAACAGTAAAAAAGTACATACGAGAAACGATACTATTCCCTGATTGATTATATTAAGTGTGTTAGAGTAATACAAACAGTTAGACGGTGCCTATGAGAAAAGGTACTATCTAGAGCCCATTTGAAGCTGAGGTGGCAAAATCCACAACCCTCGTTGCCCTGACAACAGTAATTCCCCAATCCTCCTGTCCAATCCACAAACAGACAATAATCCTAAACAACGCGTAAACACACCCTTCTTTCTGCCCACAACCTGCCCCGCGAGAGCCTTCAAAAGACTGAATGTTAAACTAATCGTTGCCATTTTTCTCGGGAACATTTTGTTGACTTGTGATATGGTGACCTTGGATCCTCGCCTGGGTACCTCTGTGCTGTATGATTGCTGTCGAATAAATTGTCAATTTGTGCTTCGAAGCCTTCTTCCAGCTTTCAAAATGGAGTCAGAACAAATGGTTAAGACTAAGACTGAACGCGTGGGGTTTGGCCAGGGGTCCCCAAACTTTTTCCTGTGAGGGCCACATAACTTTTCCCTTCTCTGATGAGGGGCCGGGGTCTGTTTGTAACAGAAAAGGTGTGACGACGGCATTAGTGCCAAAATGTAAAGATTTATTGTTTTTCAGAAAGCCACAATCAAATAACCCTCTCTGGGTTCTTCATGGAACAAAAGTAAATAAAATAATAATATACTAATAAATAATAATAACACTATTAATTAAATAGATAATAACCAAATAACCCTCTCACAGAAAAAAGCGAGGAAATAAATAATACTATTGAAAAAAAAAAATGTTTTTTTGTTTTTGTTTTTTTTGTTCAGGGGGCCGAATCAAATGTGGAGGCGGGCCGTTTCCGGCCCGCGAGCCGTAGTTTGAGGAGCCCTGAGTTTGGCCTTTTGGCCGGATTGTCAGATTTCGCCGGCCCGGGTCATTGGATGTGCGCCAGCATGGGTCCGGTGGTTCGGCTGGCATGATTCCGGCAATCTGGCTAAAAGATCAGAGACGCTTCAATCGCCAGCTTAGGAACGGAAGTCATTCGTAACTCGGGGACTACCTGTATTTTTACCACTTTCATTTTCTTTTTTTTGTTTGTTTTAGAACTGGAGTCGGCAACCTTTAACACTCAAAGAACCGTTTCAGTACATTTCCAAGAAATTTACACACCTAAAAAAGTTTATTTTAAAGCACCTCTGATTTTTAGAGCTTTATCTTTGCAGGTGTAATACTAACAAACCCAAAGTCAATATCCTATTACCCAAGGCTTCTTGTCTAATCCTTATCTTTAATCAGTCAAGTTGATTTGAAACTGAAGTGTTTGTCTTAAGAGTGTCAGTTTCTTGTTCAAACAGACACGTTGGTGAATCATTTTTTTTATCCGTTTAACCAAAAAAAAAAAAAAAAAAACCCTGCAACTTGGTTTGTGGTAAAAATACAGTCCTCTAGGTCTAGGACATGTTTGACCCTTTTAACATGTGAACCCTAAACATAATTCCAAGCCTAACCCTATAACATGAGCTGGTCAGAAAACACCAAATTTGTTGTGAGGATGCTTTGCCAAGAATGGAGAGTAATACAGTCCATTCCCAGTGAGAGAGAGAGGATGCCATGTTCTCCTGCTGCAAGACTGTCTAGTCTTAATCAAAATCCCACACAGGAAGAACACTTGAGTAGTTTAATCAAAGTTCAGCCTGCTCCTTATTAATAATAGAGCAGTGGACTGAAATGGAGTTTTACTTATTCAACACTGCACTTATTCGTCTCATATACCTTTATAGTATATTAGGTTCTGGGTGTGGCGGGAGGCTGCTACTAGTCCTGTGTAGAGTTAGCTACCGAGCACTGAGCTCAGTTTGAGGAATTGCACAAAAACACACAAGCAAGAGTGGTGAATGTTTCATATAACTGTTTAGGAAAGGGTTGATGGAAGGAGTTAAAAGAGTCAAGAAATTGATTGGACTGTCACAAGAAATACTGTGGTACCTCTACATACAGAATTTTCAGGTTAAAACACTCAACAGGAAAATATTGCCTTTTTTCTAAGGAAGAAATTTCAGGATACGAAAGGAAAAAATACAGCATGGCTGATGCTGGCTGCTCCCAGAGTTGATTGAACGTAACATACTTTTTGCTGCTCTACCAGTGGCTATTGCCTAGCATCTTCCTGGCATCCAATTGGCTAAGCGGGACCTCTACTGTATGTGTGGATCCCAGTGTCAGCTTCATTTGCCCGTCGTGTTCCGACAGCTTTATATTAGTCCATTATCTTTTACTCTTTATTCTTGATTTTTTGCATTCTGCACATCTCTGATGTTATGTCTGTTGTGCAATAATCTCATTGTTACATGATTTTTAAAAAAATGCATTTTTATGCATTATAAAATATTATATACAGTGGGGCAAATAAGTATTTAGTCAACCACTAATTGTGCAAGTTCTCCCACTTGAAAATAGAGAATTTTCAACATGGGTAAACCTCAACCATGAGAACAGAATGTGGGGAGAAAAAACAAAAACAAAATCACATTGTTTGAGTTTTAAAGAATTTATTTGCAAATCATGGTGGAAAATAAGTATTTGGTCAATACCAAAAGTTCATCTCAATACTTTGTTATGTACCCTTTGTTGGCAATAACGGAGGCCAAACGTTTTCTGTAACTCTTTACAAGCATTTCACACACTGTTGCTGGTATTTTTGGCCAATTCCTCCATGCAGATCTCCTCTAGAGCAGTGATGTTTTGGGGCTGTCGTTCGGCAACACGGACTTTCAACTCCCTCCACAGATTTTCTATGGAGTTGAGATCTGGAGACTGGCTAGGCCACTCCAGGACTTTGAAATGCTTCTTACGAAGCCACTCCTTTGTTGCCCTGGCTGTGTGTCTGGGATCATTGTCATGCTGAAAGACCCAGCCACGTCTCATCTTCAATGCCCTAGCTGATGGAAGGAGATTTTCACTCAAAAGCTCTTGATACATGGCGCCATTCATTCTTTCCTTTGCATAGATCAGTCGTCCTGGTCCCTTTGCAGAAAAACAGCCCCAAAGCATGATGTTTCCACCCCCATGCTTCACAGTGAGTATGGTGTTCATCGGATGTAATTAAGTATTCTTTCTCCTCCAAACACGAGAACCTGTGTTTCTACCAAAAAGTTATATTTGGTTTCATCTGACCATAACACATTCTCCCAGTCCTCTTCTGGATCATCCAAATGCTCTCTAGCGAACCGCAGACAGGCCTGGACGTGTAAAGGCTTCAGCAGGGGGACACGTCTGGCAGTGCAGGATTTGAGTCCCTGGCGTGTTACTGATATTAGCCTTTGTTACTATGGTCCCAGCTCTCTGTAGGTCATTCACTAGGTACCTCCGTGTGGTTCTGGGATTTTTGGTCACCGTTCTTGTTATCATTTTGACGCCATGGGGTGAGATCTTGCATGGAGCCCCAGATCGAGGGAGATTATCAGTGGTCTTGTATGTCTTCCATCTTCTAATAGTTGCTCCCACAGTTGATTTCTTTACACCAAGCGTTTTACCTATTGCAGATTCAGTCTTCCCAGCCTGGTGCAGGTCTACAATTTTGTATCTGGTGTCCTTCGACAGCTCTTTGGTCTTGACCATAGTGGAGTTTGGAGAGTGACTGACTAAAGTTGTGGACAAGTGTCTTTTATACCGATAATGAGTTAAAATAGGTGCCATTAATACAGGTAACGAGTGGAGCCTCGTTAGACCTCGTTAGAAGAAGTTAGACCTCTTTGACAGCCAGAAATCTTGCTTGTTTGTAGGTGACCAAATACTTATTTTCCACTCTAATTTGGAAATAAATTCTTTGAAAATCAAACAATGTGATTTTCTGTTTTTTTCCCCACTTTCTTTCTCTCATGGTTGAGGTTTACCCATGTTGACGATTACAGGCCTCTCTAATATTTTCCAGTGGGAGAACTTGCACAATAAGTGGTTGACTAAATACTTATTTCCCCCACTGTAACTGAAGTCACTATAAAATGCAAATCAGGTGGCTTGAAAGTTGGTGGGGACAATTTGAGCATCCTGAAAAGTTAGTAGTGTTATGTCCATACTGTCCCTTGGTACAGCTCCTTACTGCAACGTTGGTTTTCACACACTTTCTCAAACACATAAGCCAAATTATCTCTAATATTATCTCAACTACCACCCCCCCCCCCTCTGTAGTACCTCCAACTCTTCTCTCAACTGTTCTCTGAAAGAACACAGGATACCTCCGACCATCACACCTGCTTCCCCTAAGGCCATGCGGTTTGGGAAATTATCTGTGGAGAGCTACACTTTCTTTTCCTTTATTCTTTATCTGGCGGTGGCGCTTTTTTTTTTTTTTTTTTTCATCTGTAGGTTGGAATGCACAGTGACTGACAATCTGTGCGTGGGACTTAATTTTTTTTTCCAAATTGTGTGTAATGTTTGGGCCGGATAAGAAAACGTGTAGTTGAAAAATCTAAACAGGCTTTTCTCTGCTTGATTCTTAGAAGAAACACTTTTCAGTAATAGCTTAGAGATATATCAAAGCCTTGTTTTAAATCTGCATTTTCCTTGAAGGTGATCCTCCCTCCTTACCCCCCTATTTGCAGTAAGTGAAGTTGTGTACACGAGGCTTTCTTTCTTCAGGCCCGTAATTCCCTTAAGACAAAAGACAATGTAGGAATTTATAGGGAGTTAAATACCATCTTGTTCTTTCTAAAGCCATGTCTGGTCATGTCACATCAGGTCTCCGATACAGCAAGCCAAAGACAAAACACGCCAGCGTTACATAGGATTATTGAAGGAAACCTGCGCAAACAATGGCTTGTACAGATAGAGTGGGGCAGAGATTTGTGCAGTGACAGCAACAATGGACATGTGCGGTGTGTAGATAGGCAGGCGTCAGCTAATTAGCTCAGTGGGAACATCCCATTGTCTGGGCTGAGGGAACAACTCCACCTCAATGGAACCTCACTTGTGGAGCGGTACAGTGCCGTCTGGGCTCCACAAGGCTGCTCCATTGTTGAGCTAAATGCTATTAGGTCTTAAGCTGAGCGACACATAAAAGTGAAGCTGGTGTAAATTACAATTCCCCTGCATATAATCCACTTGCTGATGGAAGACATTACAGCAGCCTTGTGTCTTGACAAGAGATTACGGCAGCGGCTTTACCCTATGCCGCTCGCAAACAGGAGACGATACAGGATTTCTGGTTTTATCTGCCTCGTCCCTTCTTCGTCTTCCGTCGGCAAGCCCCCACACCCTCTCGAAGCCTAACGTTCTCCCTCTCTGTCCTCCCATTGATCTCACAAGAGTATTCAGGAACTGCCAATGGTGTATGCCTTCAGGCGGGGGGCACCAAATCCATTATCAGGTAGGACAACGGTTTCCAAACTGTTTCGTTTCGACTCTATGAATGAGGAGAGGTGGGGGCGGAGGCCTGTGAGTTTTTGATCCAAGATCATAAACCCATATAATCATCTGAACTCACTCACAAAAACACCTGACTTATTCTGCCATTGATGCAAACAATCTTTGTTAAAATGTATTGGCCATCCATTGGTGTCATTGGGAGTTAATGAGTTAAATGGCATGTACAGTTGTATGAAAAAGTATCTGAAGCTTTTGGAATTTTTCACATTTCTGCATAAAAACACCATCAAATGTGATCTGATCTTTGTCAAAATCACACGGATGAAAAAACTGTCTGCTTTAACTAAACTAACTACTTTAACTACTGCAGCCCAGCCTAGCCAAAAGAAAAAGTGCACAACCCAGGATTCCAAAATATATGGGGATTGTTTTAGACAGTTTATTGAAGTGTTTTAATTGATTTGAGGGACCATTTTATCATTTTATGAATTTATTAAAACCTTTTTATCTCTTTTAAAACGTTTGTATTGAGATTTTTACCTTCACAGCTTATAAATATTAAATGTATAAATATCTTAGCTTGTACATTTTAGCAGTTTTTTTACAGGTGTTTATTGGATAAATTTAAGGGGAAAATTTTACTTTATTTATGATGTCTGTTGCCCGCGAAATGTCATCTCTGTAGGGAGATGACATTTTTATTCTTGACTTAACTAAAACCACACAAACATTTATAGGTTTTCATATTTTAATGAGGATAGTATGCAAACAATGACAGAAGGGGGAAAATAAGTAAGTGAACCATCACATTTAATATTTTGTGGCCCCCCCTTTGACAGCAATAACTTCAACCAGACGCTTCCTGTAGCTGCCGATCAGTACTAATCTTGGCCCATTCTTCGCTACAAAACTGCTGTAATTCAGTCAGATTCCTGGGATGTCTGGCATGAATCGCTGTCTTTCGGTCATGCCACAGCATCTCAATAGGGTTCAAGTCTTGACTTTGACTTGGCCCCTGCAGAACGTGTATTTTGTTCTTCTGAAACCATTCTGAAGTTGATTTACTTCTGTGTTTTGGATCATTGTCTTGTTGCAGCATCCATCCTCTTTTTAGCTTCAACTGTCCGTCAGGTTTTTCTGCAAAAAATCCTGAATAACTTTTGAATTAATTCTTCCATTAATGATTGCAAGTTGTCCAGGTCTTGAGCTAGCAAAACAGCCCCAAATCACGATGCTCCCTCTACCATGCTTCACATTGGGGATGAGGTGTTGATGTTGGTGAGCTGTTCCATTTTTCCACCACACACGGCATTCTGTGTTACTCCCAAACAGTTCAACTTTGGTTTCATCAGTCCACAAAATATTTTGCCAAAACCTCTGTGGAGTGTCCAAGTGCTTTTTGCGAAAATTAAACGAGCAACAATGTTTTTTTTTTTATTTGTTTTTTTTAGACAGCAGTGGCTTGCTCTGTGGAGTCCTCCCATGAACACCATTCTTGGCCATAGTTATACATTTAATAGATGTGTGCACAGAGATATTGGACTGTGCCAGTGATTTCTGAATGTCTTTAGCAGACACACTAGGGTTTTTTTTGGCCTCTCTGAGTATTCTGCGCTGAACTCTTGGCGTCATCTTTGGTGGAAGGCCAATCCTTGGGAGAGAAGCAACAGTGCCAAACTCTCTCCATTTGTAGACAACTTCTCTGACTGTCGATTGATGAACATTCAGACTTTTAGAGATGGTTTTGTATCCTTTCCAAGCTTTATACAAATTAGCAATCTTGATCACAGGTCTTCAGACAGCTCTTTTGACTCAGCCATGATGCACATCTGACAATGCTTCTCATCAAGACATTTCTTACCAGGTGTGTGTTTTATGGTGGGCAGGGTAGCTTTAAAGCACTCATCAGTGATTGGGCACACACTCGACTTAAAATGTTTGGTAAAAATTGGTTTAAATTGCTCTTTAAGTCTCCTTAGGCAGAGGGTTCACTTACTTATCCTCATTATAATATGAAAACCTATAAATGTTTGGGTGATTTTAGTTAAAGCAGACACTGTATTTTCATCTGTGTGATTTTAAGATCAGATCACATTTGATGGTGATTTTATTCAGAAATGTGAGAAATTCCAAAAGTTTCACATATTTTTTTAATGCTACAGTATGACTTGAATATAGCCTGGAAGAATAAGAATTTTACCCCAACCTTTCAGCTGTGGCGTCATGATATCTGACAATATGTTGAAGGAAAACATTGGCATCTGGCAATTCTGTTCATTAGAGCACTTATTCCTGTAACAACAATATGACATCTGTATTGACTGTGATCAGTTCAGATCACATTTGATTGTACCCTTTAAATATGAGAGACCTGGAATGGTTCGCAAAAGAAAAGTCGTCCAAAATTCCATCTGAGAGGTGCACGAACCTTGCTGATGGTTACAGGAAGCGATTGCTTTCTGTTAATTCTTCCAAATGATGTGCAACCAAATATTGTGGTTAGGGTGTCAACAATTCTGTCCAGCCTATTTTTTGAGTTTTGTCTAAAATTGTGTCAATTTTGACATACATTGAGAAGCCACTTGATTTTTTTCCAACGAAAACGTGCCGAATATTGCCAACAATCTTCCTGCTTTGTCAGTGTTACATCAGTAAACTAGCGAGCACTGTTATCATCATATAAAGTGGCATAACAAGTTGCTCAGTGCAAAATAACCCCACTCGTCCTTGGTCCTTTCTGTTACAACTGTATGTTTTAAGGCTTTTCAGAGCAGAAAATCTCCACTTTTTTTTTTTGTTACGACAACAAAAGCACATGAACAAGACACACTCGTAATTACCAACTAGCAAGTGGCAAGGATCATCTTTCCCAGAGCACGTGAAGACAGCACTATGCTTGCCGTTAGAGTTAGCCGGGCGGTCGAAGTTCATTTTGAACTTGTTTAAAACAGAAAAAGTGGCTTTCCGCTCTGCAAAAAGCCAATTACAGTAGGGGTTAGCTTTTGCACACAAGCAAGAGGTTCAGTTCAGTTGCCTAAAAAATTATTTACTCATGCCCGAAACATAAAAAGACATAGCTCTCGCTGTTTCTGTCCGTCTGGATGCTCACATGCACACACACACACACTTTTCAGACCAGTTCTGTGTAGTGGTAGCAATGGCTAGTGTGCCAGTCTGAGTTTGAGTGTGTCTAATTCCAGGCTAATGCAGCCTAGCCTGCAGGTCCACTCTACTTGGCTGCATGCCTATTGCTGCTCCATACTCAATGCGCTCCTTTAAAAGATTTAAAAAAGAAAAAGCCTGGGACATGAGGTGATCTAAAAGTATCATATTTAAAGCAAAACAACATGTTGTGCTGATACCGATTTTAGGGGATTATTTGATTTGAGCAATATTTCCAGAAGTCATAATTAATTCATAACAATGTTTTGAGTCTTAAACGTACATACAGATATATATATATACTTTTGCCAGAGGTGGGTAGAGTAGCCAAATTTGTACTCAAATAAGAGTAGCGTTGCTTCGAAATAGTATTGCTCAAGTAAAAGTCATCTCCAAAAAATTACTCAAATACAGGTAAAAAAAGTATTCGGTGAAAAGAATACTCAATTCATAAAGTAACGATTATATCTCCGTTTTCTGTAGTCTCTTGGGGCCAAATAAAAACTTGAAAAAGGTTGAAATCCACGCTTCGGAGTAATGTTGACGGTAGCGCTCCCTGTCAAATAGTTTGGGTGATCATTGTCAGCAGCTTACTTAAACCGGTTCTTAGCCTCACATCATTGCCAGATCAACAACCCAACTCCACAAGTTTGTGACTCCAGCTTTCAGCAAACAATCAATCTTGTAATCTTCACATTGAGCTCATTTTTGTCCCTCTGCCCCCTAGATCCTGTACTGCTTAACCACCAAAACACCTGCCGGGGTGTCCACCTGTTCTATCACCAAACTGAACACCGAATTTTTTTCGGATACAATCTGCCACTACCTTTAACCCTCAATAAACTCTTGTTACCACTGCTAATTTGCCTCCCGTCTCTGCGCTTGGGTCCCCCGTTACCCCAGTGTTACGGTCTGCAAATGCGGAAAACAAGGCTGGACCCAAAAACAGACAACAACAAAAACACGCGATCGCGGAAAATAGAGGCCATGACAACTGGTCGACGGCAATCACTAGAACTAACCCGATGGTAAATCAAGGTGACAAAAGGAACACAAATACATTCAAATACCTGCACAAGGTAGAGGATTCAAAACGAGGGCAGCAGACAAACAAACCAAGGTAGGGGTGAAACTAGCCAAATATGAATAACAAGTTCAAGAGTACACAATGTCTGTTAGCGACCAGCAAGGAAATACTTCGGCAACCCCTGCTTGGGTTGCCTGTGTTTAAATACACCACTGATGAGAATTGGATGCAGTTACATCCAGGGAACACCGCCCACACTCTGAAATGAGAACAATGACCGGCAGCTGAATGTATTACATCTGGCCCAGTGCTGGCCCAGATTAGGTAACGTGTGCCATATCAGGGCCATACACCAATGTCTATGCCTGCTACTTTGGACCAGTTTTGGCCCAAACTGAGTTTGGGGTGGATCCGTTTAATGAAACTGAGTCAAAATTTGTATTACATCTGGCCCATGTCCCTTACAGTTATATTTTGCTATCTGAGAATCTGGACTACATCTGGTCCAGTGCTGGCCCAGATTAAGTAACATGTGTTCCATATCAGGGCCATATATTAATGTCTATGCCTGCTACTTTGGACCAGTTTTGGTCCAAACTGAGTTTGGGGCGGATCCGTTTCACAAAATTGGGCCAAAATTTGCATTACATCTGGCCCATCTTCACTCCAGTTATATTTTGCTATCTGAGAATCTGGACTACATCTGGCCCAGTGCTGGCCCAGATTGGGTAACGTGTGCAATATCAGGGCCATACACTAATGTCCATGCCTGCCACTTTCGGACCAGTTCTGGCCCATAACGGTTTGCTGATTCGGCAAGTGAATCCATACTTAGTTTGGACCATTGTTCAAAAAGACACCCGGGCGGATCTGTTGTACGAAATTGGGCCGAAATTTGCAGTACATCGGGTTCATGTCTAGCTATACTTTGCCATCTGGGAAGCCCTGTTCCGGCCCCAAATCTTTTACCGGAAGGACGTTCTGGACCGTTCCGGCCCACTTTCACTCATGCTCATTTGTGAAACAGCCGCTGTGTTAGCAAAGACAAAGTCTAATCTAATATGTCGAATAAAGAGGAAAAATGTAAGGACTCTAGTGTAGGGGAGTGAGTGTAGCATTTCTTCACAAATTTACTCAAGTAAAAAAAGTATGGCGTGGTAAAACTACTCTTAGAAGTGCATTTTTCTCAAAAAGTTACTCAAGTAAATGTAACGCGTTACTGCCCACCTCTGCATATGGATATATACTTTTGCATTGTAAACCAATGTTGCTTGCAAATGTCAAGCATTACACCGAACCTGATTTGTCAAGTCAGACTTTTGACAATTGACAATTAGAACACCTCCACTACTTCTCACAAGTACGTTGTGCGTGCAGTATATTCCCATGTAATATGTTTGGAGGTACTCTCAAGACCCTGTGGCTTTATGTCATTATGCTTCAGGCATTTCCATTTGAAACCTGACGCCCAGAGCACAATGTTAGTCGGGTTGGGTTGGCCCACGGGCTTTTTGTGGTGTCATCTAAACCAGTTAGGCTTGTGTGACTTCTTGTTTCTTTGTGTTGTGCGTCTGTTTTGTTGGCTTCATGACCCTTTGCTCACAGGAACCTCTATTGGCCTAAAGGAAGATGAGCATTCAACGCATAGATATTGTACCCATAATGCAGATGATATATGCCTTAGCTTGCATCCAGCCAAGTGTTAACAAGGCGTGTCCAGAAGCACACCTATGAAAGCGTGTCATCTGCATCACCCAAGGCCTTTTTTTTTTTTTAAAACGCCCTCGCTCTTTTTTTCCCTCTCACTTGTTTTGTCTTAAGGAACACACACTAAATATGCCCTCCACACTATTTGAAACATATTGTCATTACATATACCCCCCAGATATGCAATTTAAGCAATGAACCACAGGCATTTTTTAGAAGATGCCAAAACATAAACGCTGCGCTTCAGGTAATGGAATAAGACTGATATATTTAGACCAGCAACCTCCTCTTTGGAATTTCAACACTTAAACCTTTCTTTTCTTTTGTGTATTCATTTTAATCTGTATGTTTATGTATAGTGAATGTATGATGGGTGGTGGTGTTATTATTACTGTTTTTAGCTTCCCTAACTCAGATGTTTTACAGAATGTGTTAATAATAGGGCTGTCAAACGATAAAAAAACTTAATCGAGTTAATTACAGCTTAAAAATTAATTATCGTAATTAATCGCAATTCAAACCATCTATAAAATATGCTATATTTTTCTGTAAATTATTGTTGGAATGGAAAGATAAGACACAAGACGGATATATACATTCAACATACAGTACATAAGTACTGTATTTGTTTATTATAACAATAAATCACCAAGATGGCATTAACATTATTAACATTCTCTTAAAGCGATCCATGGATAGAAAGACTTGTAGTTCTTAAAAGATAAATGCTAGTACAAGTTATAGAAATTCATTCATTCATTCATTCATTTTCCATGCCGCTTTTCCTCACGAGGGTCGCGGAGGTGCTGGAGCCTATCCCAGCTAACTCGGGGCAGTAGGCAGATTTTATTTTAAAATCCCTCTTAATGTTTTCGTTTTATTAAAATTTGTAAAATTTTCAATCAACAAATAAACTAGTAGCTCGCCATTGTTGATGTCAATAATTACACCATGCTCACTCATGGCACTAACCCATAAAATCAGTTGGACCCAAACGCCAGCAGAGGGCGCCAAACACCAAAAAACAAGTAACAAGCTGACATTACACTGTAATGTCATTTTAGTCTTTTTGAGCGGGGCATGTGCGTTAATTGCGTCAAATATTTTAACGTGAATAGTTTTAAAAAATTAATTACCGCCCGTTAACGCGATAATTTTGACAGCCCTAGTTAATAACAAAATAATAAAAAATAATTAATAATGATAATAAATGACAGGTTAATTAAAAGCCAGATAATAGCAAGAATAATATGTTACCCTACCGCTCAGGTAGGTGCCTGTTTTGGTTTTAGTTTTTTTTGGTTTCGGTAGCATCTTTGGTTTTGTAAATATTTGAATTTGAAGTCTTTGAAAATAGGCCCCCTACGAATCGGCCCCGTTTCCCGTGTCATGTCAATAGGTTATGAAGTCTATGGTTAGGCAGTTTTTTTTTTTTTTTTTTAAGAATTAAAATGTGCACCATACAGTTAGAGAAAAACTGAGATTAGGTTTGGATTATAAACCAAAATATTAGTAAAAAAACACACAAACAAACAAACAAACAAACAAACACTTGTATCTCTGTTCCCATTATTATTATTATCATTATTATATTATTATTGTATTATAATTATCCCACTGCTTAACCCTTTGGATTCAACATCACCTCCTCTATTAATTTGCATGGATTTTCTCAGTCAGATCAGTAGAAAATTTGTAAGCCATTAATGTTAATTTACAACCATTTACTAACATTCTTGTGGAGAAGTCATGCCCTAAAGATAAACATGCTGGATCGGTCTATTTAAAGGTTAATAGCCAGGGATGTTCGCAAGCATGCGCATGTCCACATGGACCGTATGTGTGCGTATTCTATATATGGCGGAAAACACTCAGGTGACTTGAAGTTCCGCTCTGAGACCCCCAATTTAGCCAACTTTCAAAATTGTCCGATATGCACGCATCATTGGAAAGCTTAAAATCTCAATTTTCTGGGGGAAGAAACATTTTGAACAGGTGGGCATTTAAAAAAGAAAAAAAAAACAAAAAAAACAGCAAAGCCCCATCCGGAGGTGAGAGCACGCACGAGCAGAATTACAGACGCCATGACTTTAACAAATTAGTATCGCGTATTTACCTTGTTTTGATCCGAAAACACCATGTAGCATGTATCACTGAGTGTCAATGCACATCTGTGAATGGCCACAGCTGGATTTTTGGGGATTTTATGGGTGAAACATGGTAATATAAGAAGGGTCGCGATGCTGAAATCGCAGACATCAAGGAGTGGTCGAGATTTTTTTCACGTTTTTTTCCCCCCAATTTTTCTTTGTTTGGATCGATTATTTATCATCTAACATATCGGGAAAAAATTAGACAGAAAAAAATATATATAATTAGGTGATAGTTATGAGGTAAATATCCGTGACTTTTTTACAGACACCTTTTCATTGTAACGTCATTTGTTTAAAAGTTTAAAATATGCAAGTGAATAACTTTTTAAAGTTTTTTTTTTTTTTTTTTTAATGACATACTAGACATCAATTGATGATTCTAAGCTAAAAATGACAGGCATTTTGAATAATAAATATAATTAATAGAGATGTCCCGATCGATCGGGTCCGATCACGTCATTTTCAAAGTATCGGAATCGGCAAAAAAATATCGAACATGCCTTTTTTAAATATATATATTTTTTAATTAAATCGTTTTCCAATTGTATTAACGTTACAGACAAAATGTCTCACACTCATCCAGAGTCTTTCGTTTTGGCTTAAAGTAGGGTTATCATATTTATCGCATTAACGGCAGTAATTAAATTTAAAAAAAATTAATCACCTTAAAGTATTTAACGCAATCAACGCATGCGCTGTACGACCCACTCACGCAATGTCGCGTTCAATCTATAATGGCACCGTTTTACCTATATATAGAGCTAAAAGGCAGCGTAAAATGAGTAGAGTTTTGGCAGCCTTTGGAGCCTTTTTTTAAATGGCTAAAGCCTTACAATCCCTCTCCCAACGATTAGAAAAATCGTGGGAAGCAATTTGGGGTAGAAAGGTAATAGTTGATCTCTTTCTTAACACCCTTTGTTATTTCCCAACGCAGAGAAGATATATCAATTGATACCACGACGCAGTCATGGTTGCACTTCCCATCATGCATTTGGGCAGAAGTTAAATGGCTACAGTATCATTTACTGAAAGCTCAACAAATACACTAGATGGCAATATTTAGTCACAATATACAAAGTCACATTTATCCTTTAAGAATTCTAAGAAGTCTTTCTATCCGTGGATCCCTCTCACAGAAAGAATGTTAATAATGTAAATGCCATCTTGAGGATTTATTGTCATAATAAACAAATACAGTACTTATGTACTGTATGTTGAATGTATATATTCGTCCGAGTTTTATTCATTTTTTTCTTAATGCATTGCCAAAATGTATATGATTGGGAAAAATTATCGGGAATCATTGGAATTGAATCGGGAGGGAAAAAAAAGCAATCGGATCGGGAAATATCGGGATCGGCAGATACTCAAACTAAAACGATCGGGATCGGATGGGGAGCAAAAAAACATGATCGAAACAACCCTAATAATTAATTACCTTTGTTTTATGGCTGGGTTGAAAAAAAAGCGGTTGCACCACGTCTGCTATGGCAGCATATAGACATATTGTTCTGTCAATCACAACAGTTGTTTTGGCTTAAAATTCAGCAGTTTCTTTTAAATAGAAGTGCAAGAGCAGAAACTGCTTTTTCAGTGTTTTCTGTGTTTTCCGCCATATATATGTATTTAAGTCAATATGTGCAAATGGCCACTCACGTGTGCGCAGACAGATGAGGATGACAGATGTGCGCGCATTCGTGCATGGGAATTAAAGGGGGAGGATGAAGACAGTGTTGGGGATTCATGTGTACATGATGGAAAAATGTCAACTAGACATGGGAGCTCTGCGAGTTCCATCACTGTCTTCATACCTCCTTCCCCCGCTCTCCTAAAGGCACAAACTCTGCCAGTTGTCACCTTAGAGTATTATAGACCCCGCTGAAGCACTCCACTCCTCAGGAGGAGAATGTCAGCCCAGGCTCGGGGCAGTTTTGACAAACAGAGTATATATTGATACATGATAAAGTATGCTAGAAATCACCCAACTGCTGAGGGCTACTATAGTTTTAATATCATCATTTGAATTAACAAGCATTCTGTGGAGAAATAATGAGCTTTCATTATTCAGAACATCATCCTTACCCCAGCGGAGACTTGCCAGGCTATTAGTGCTTGAGAACTTAATGAAAAGAAGATAAAGAAGGTTTGAGATAAAAGTTTGAATGGCCACACTCGGTAACCAGAGTTAAATTTTAATGCGACCCTACCGGATGATGGATGAGTTTCTTATCTGGGGCCCGGGGAACGTGTGGAGAGGGGATCCACTTTGGAAGCTGCCATTCTGGAGAAGGTGAAGAAAAAAATTTCGCTGACGAATGAGGTGAATCCTCCTAGATTGATGCCGATCTGCTGATGCTATAGCTCTGTTATTCATCGAGATATGTAGAGCACCAAAACAAGACAAATGCCCGGATTAAACTTCATTAGAAAAAAAATGTCTAACGATCCCGCTGCCCAAAGATATCTTCGCTTCATTGCTTCTTCAGTAGTTGCTGAAGACTTATATAATTCAGCTATCAACAAGGAAAGGATAATTGATCCCTACAGGAGTTGTTAATTTACAAGAAGAATCAGCAAATTGGGCAAAAAGTTTAGAATTAAAGAAGAAATATTAAAGAAAAGAATAATCTCTTAAGTTTTGGCCTTTTTATTTTTGGCAGGAATCTTCTCACTTACAGTGTGACTTTTGAATCAAAAAATTAAACAAAACTTCAATTTAATTTCTGTTTTTGTGCCACTACAACATAAATTGAAACGCCAGATTGATTGGTCCATGCATCCACTATGAATACAGGTACTCCTCGGGTTATGACGTACTCGACTTGCATGATTTCAACTTTACGAAGCCATTTTGTCTCCAGTTATTTTTTTTCTTCCTCCGCATAAACAGTACCTTATCGTACCTCACAGTATCTTATTTTTTGCTTTACTTTGTTAATAGGACTGTCAGGGAGGCGGGCAGGCAGGTGTGTGTGGACCCAAACGCAGGAAAAGTGAAGCGAGGCAAAAAAGGCGGTGCAAAAATGATTTAATTAAGGCCGACAGAAAAAACAAAGTACAAACCAAAACTGAGGTGATCCCAAAAAACACAGTAGCAAACACAACTCAGGTTACTAACAAAAAGCTGGGTATCAAAAACTTAGTGAGGCAGACAAACACGAGGTTCTGTGACGTAGGAACGGGCAAGAATTGACACTTGCATGAACGAAGATATTGACGTTGACAGAGACTCTGACATTGACAATGACGCAACCAGGAGTGAAAAGAAATTGGGTGCTTATATACACACATGCAGACAAGGGGTAACGAGACAACGAGGAACAGCTGGGTAATACAGGAGGACTCAGTAGGAGTAGGCACAACAGGTGAAATCAATGGGTAATCACAGGGACAAGTCACACTAGGAAAATACCAACACAAAACCTAATAAGGACGTGTTCTGTCCTCAGTAACCATGAAGTTTTACAGATACCAAACAAGGCAATTGCTCTTTTTGAAACTTTATAGTTCTTTTACTTTTTTAAGGGATCCTCTATTTTTAAGACAAGTAATTCTTAAAAAATAAATGTTAGTATGAGTTATAATAATTTGACATTAAAACCCCTCTTAATGTTGTTGTTTTAATAAGGTTTGTAAAATTATTTTAAGTGATAGGTCGCCATTCTTGTTACGTCACAGTGCGTCACGTCACCGGGCCCGTTGCCGAAATTCCAGCGTGTCACTCGTTAGCTGTCCCAACATGTCGTCGGTTCTACCCTTCCTATTTGAACCAGATCTGAAAAGTGAGGAGCAGGACAGCACTGTCGGTCGTTCACAAGACCAGCTTCAGGGAAAAATGCATTAAGCAAATACCTGATAAGACAAAAGTTGGGCAAAAGTCTCAATGACAACAGAACGAGAGAGCATATGCTGTTGGGAACTCCGGTTGGGAGTGAGAGTGCATGCTGTTGGGAACTCCGGTTTTATTAGCAGATATTCAAGGTAAGCATATTGCATTTTCAAACTTATCCCAATATAATTATGTAGATTGTTAGCATCCAGAGCTGTCGTGTGCTTTACATACAGTACAGGCCAAAGAGCACACCTTGTGTAATCCATGTCTTGTACATTGTAACGCGTGGTAGCTAGGATACGTGTATAAAAGTACCAAAAAGGGGAGAAGCTTCCACCTATGCAAATTTTATTCACAAAAAATAATATTTCCACCTTGACCACTCTTCACTTGGGAGCTCAGCAGTACGCAAACACGCGTTCCCTGACGAACTCCAACATTGTTGTAAGGTCCGTGTCAGAGTCACTGTCGTCAATGTAGCGTGCCATAGTGCTTTGATTATTTGGTATGATTTGGGGAAAACTCCCACAAAGAATAATCAACAAAAAAGATAACATGGATTTGGATTACTATTGCTTTTTTACTCACTCGAAGATCCAGGAATTTGACCAATCCCATGGCAAAGTTGCAGCCGCGATCAGGCCATCGTATCCACAAAATAGACTGATCCGAAAAGCCGTTGTGGGACCGACGAATGAAAAGATAGACAGATCCGAAACCAATATTGCAGACGCGGTGGGACCGTCGGATCCAGAAAATAGACGGATCCCTTACTTGACTGAGGACCCAGGAAAAATGTTCGGGCGCCAGCTGTAACGCGTGGTGGGTAGGATACGTGCATACAGGGACCAAAAAGGGGAGAAGCTTCCACCTATGCACATTTATTCACTAAAATATTAATTCCACCTTGACCACTCACTTCACTCCCCTTGTTTCCATTTACTGGAAATTGCATCCAAAAGCAGCACATCGTGGCATTTTACTTCGCGAGTTTAGGCAGCAATAAGCAATTGTTGAACACGCTGCACATTTGGAAAGATCCCAATGACGTTATCACTGCGAGCTCGCAAACCATGGCACCAACTAACGTTCAAAATATGCACCGGTCGTAAATATTATAAAATATTGATTTAACATTGATTTAACATTTTATGTGTTTCTAACAACATATTTTAGTACAAGAGAACAATTGTGGTTTATTGCAGCCTATATGTATTTAAGGTAGAGGATCACTTTAACAATTTGTAAAGCTGGAACACACATAGGCAGTGCTTAATTTGTAAATCATAAGGTGCCAGAATGCAAAGTACATATGACAGCGCAGGGATGACGAGACGGGCACAGGTCCCTGAACATATGCAGAAAATGGTGCTGAAAACAACACGCAAATGCCCACTCTGGGACTTACAGGCCTCAAGATAATATCCATGGTATAAATCTTTTTGGCATGTTGAAATACTGTTCAATCCTGGCTGCTTCCTCCTCAGATGCCGCAAATTTCCAAAAGGTTTTTATTTTAATTTTTAATTTTTTTTTATTTTTATTCAATGTCAGGGGCGTGATTTGTTGGTCCAGCTTTTCAGTGCATCAACAAAACTCCGACTCTATCAAATGATGCTAAATTTTTATAAACAACATACAATTATTGGGGTTTATTCTGTAAATTAATTTATGCATATAATTATTTTATTTTATACATTTTTTAGAAAAACGTTTTTAGGTTATTATTTTCTATCCAGGAGAGGTGCCGGATCTGCCCAAATAAGTCCCGGAACACAGGGAGGCCAAAATCAAGAGGTGGCGGATCTTGTTCCGGCAGGATCTGGCACAAATCAACCCCTGAGTCTATGCCTATGTCAATATCCTCTCCAAGCCCTATGTTTGGATTATGTAAGTTTTGATTCACAGTTTTCGTTAGTACTATTAAAACATTTTTGAGTTGATCACCACCTTGCCTCGCATCCCCGTTTCCCTGCACTTGGGTCCTCCATGCTAAGCTTGAGAACGGTAAACCGATACGACCGGATATCCGGTTTTACAGGTGAGAGATACAGATGTATCGATAGTAAAGTTACCATTCGACAGTAATTAGCCATTAAATATTCAATGAACCGATAGAAGAGAAAGAATTCGGATATTGCGAGCACAAGAATCGGCTTCTAATGCCTAGTTCAATGCATTGCTTGATATGATAATAATTTAGCTTTTACCTCACATGCTGCGCTTGTGTCATTCACCACACAGCGCACTTAGATCGAGACCGTACGCATGGTATAATATGGACAAGCACTACTCACAGTCATGGTTGCCTCAACTTCCCATGCATTTCGGCAGAACCGCTACTAGTCGCTGTCATTACCCGATCGTCACGGGCGTGTCATAACAACGCGAGAGCTAACGAAACCACTGTAACGCACGCTCCGTAGCATCTTCTTCACAGCCCAAAACGAAACTGGTGGTGGCAACGAAGCAACATGCTAAAACAATGGACAGTGTGATCACCGACGCCAGCGACGTGCAGCGATTGATTTTCAACGCACCCAGGAAAACAAAAGTCGGACTTTGAAGTGATGAAGGCAGCCAGATCTGTTCGCATGGGACAGAGCTTGTGTGAAGTGTGGAGCAGTACAGAGATCATGAGTTTTTAACCCTGAAAAATAACCCACTACAATGGTGGAAAGGGCAGCACGACCCTCTGGAGATTTTGATAACACTAGTAGGTTTAATTCATTTTTTTCTAGAGATGCTGCATATAATTAATATTTTTTTTGTTTGTAAGCTGTTTACGTTGAAAGTTTGCATTTAAATTACTTACCTTTTGTGTTAAAAACACCAGGAAATACAGTAATTGAATTGTCACTGGAGTTTTATTTTATTATCAATCCCATCCAGCAAAATGACAGTCATACAGTATGCCTTTTTTTTTTTTCATACATAAAAAAAAAACAAAAACATAACATAACATTGGTATGAAATTTTGTTTTTTAATTTTGCTATATTGGAAATGTGGTCTTTTTATATGTTTAAAATACTATACAAACACACACAACAACTATTTTCTATCGTATCGTTTTCACTCTATCGAACCGTATCGTTCTTACACTGTATCGAATCGTATCAAATCGCTCGGCCTTAAAAATGTATCGTTTTTTAATCGAATCGTAACCTGTGTATCTAGATCAGAGGTTGCGCTAGACATTTTCGTTGTCTGTCATTTTGACTGACAGGGTCATAAAAATCCGGTCATAATCTATTTTCACCCGTCACTTAAATTTTTAAAATGATAATGATGACATATTCAATAGTATTCACTTTTCATTCATTTTTAATTAATATTGTAACGCTTGCTTGGCAGCGAAAAATTAGACACGGAAGTCGTGGTATTTTTCTCCCTCTTTTTACTCTGCTTACCCCCAACAACACCAACAATACAACAACTCCGCCCCCAAAGAAAAAGAGGCAACTATATAGACCCCAATCACCAACGTCACACAATGATCTTAATTGTGGTTGTCAGCCCAAAATCTTCTAAATATATATTAAATGAATCTTACCAGATATAAAATGACTACTACATAGTCTGTGGTGATCGTTTGGTGCCCAGATTTCTTGTCGAATTACAGCAGTCCATCTCGCTCTCCTCTTCGGGTCTCTCAGAATACGGTAGAACTTCAAGTCTATCTTCTCTGTTACTGCAACCAACCGCCACACACGCCTTCACCATTTTGATTATTAATGTTAACGAGCAGAAAAACACGCCGGAATAGGAGGCATGTACGTCGCGGTAATGTGTAAACACGACAAGCTGACACACAATATGGCGGCTCCAGTCAGGGGGGTGGAGTTGTGACGTCATGTGATTGGGGTCTATACACAGGCGGCAATCTAGTCCACCAAATGGATGACGCGCTGCAACACCGGGTGCACCAATAAGAACCTCGCATTGATTTGTCAATCACGGTGCCGCCGCCAGACCCCGGTGACGCTACAATATTCTGACAGAATAGCCAACGACGTCATGCATTAAGAGAGACAATAGCTAATTAATATGCTCACTCGCCACCCTGTGGTCTGGGGTGTGAATTGCAACCTGTCAAAATGAAGAACGGACTTCAGTTTTTTCCGTCACCGTTTTAAAAAACCGGTCAACGACGGAAAATATTCGGTTAACGCGACCCCTATTGCTGACACTGCGTTTTGGGTCATCAACATGTTGTGCCCCTCCTGCCCCAAAAGTCAAACTCCGCCTAAGCTGACATACATTTTCCCCCCAAAAATATGATTTATAGTCTAGTGCGACTTATACATACATCAAGATGCATTTTTTTGTACCAGTGCAAGCAACTTGTAGTCTGGAAAAGGTTTTTTTTTTCCTGTTGCTACTGTCAGTACTTCAAAGCATTTGTTTTAGATTGAACAAATCCTCATGTTTTGTATTATCAATACAGGTGCATCCTCAGTCCTCCAGGACTTTTCCACGACGGAAAATATTCGGTTAACGCGACCCCTGATCTAGATACATATCGAATCGGCTTCGTGCCAGAGATTCCCAACCCTACTCCATGCCCATGCCACGTCGTGACAATTTTAATACAAAGAGAGTGAATATGTTTCATATTTAGTCAGATTTTAGCATGAAAGCACACAAAAATAAACATAGAATGCACCAGTTACACCCACGCCTACAAAAAGACAGCAACCACTCTCGAAAGTCCCTCTGTTTGCTGCTGCTCTGTTGTTTATCCCAAGGGCCTTAAGGGTAGTGTGTTTGCCTGCTGAACCATCATGAAGTCTCCAACAGACATTTCTAGTTTGCTGCTGCGCTCTGCCATGCTGGAGGAGATCTCTGTGAATGGGAGGGGAATGCATTGATTTGATGAATGAGCGCATGTTTGTGGGAGCACTGGTGGCCAATGTGCAGTCTGGTGCGAGGAGAGTGTTTTTTTTTTTTTTTTTGTGGCTACGACTAGACAACAAAGCCTTCAGCGTTGGAGTGCAGACTGCAAGAGTCAGAGCTCAATGGAAAACTAGTGCTGGTGTTGTTATTAATACGTTGAACGTAAATAATAATGACAGTATGTGTGTTTAATACGTTGTGTACATTTCATACATACAAGGAAATCATCAACTGAGAACAAACGGACTTTTTTTCAAATACGCGAGGGAAAAATGAGTGGGCTGTGAATGTTTTGTCTCACCCAAATGCAACATTTGAGTTTTACTGCATCTTAAAGTGCATGTGACACGAAAAAGCATGTTTATTTCATAATAAACGCGGTATTTTATGCTCCTGAATGATATGGACCGCGTGGATATGTGTGGAAGCGATTGCTATATTTATTTAGTTTTTTGAATGAAAATAAGTGACTTTCGGCTTCGGTCTTGCATTGAGGAGGAGGGCACTGTGACGTGTACGGGAGAAGGAGTCCTCTTCACTATACAGCCTACTGTTGTGTATGAGCACTAAGGATTCAGCTGATTTTTCGGATTAATACGTTTATTTTTCGCATCACGCCAGCCAAATGGCTGCAGAAAAATCTTGCTGTATGAGGGAGAGGCGTGGGTGCCTTTTTGGAGTTTCAAAAGGTTCCCATTCAACGTGGATATTGGCCAAAACAAGCCCTACTACTGTGGGACCATTGGACTTACGAGGAAGTGAGTAAACATCTTGTTTTGTATTATGTCAAATACGAATACAGCGATTACAAGTAAACACTACAAACTTTCTTTAAATCAAGGACTACTTACGTTTGATCATTGATAGGCATGTAAAAAGCTCTCCTCATGCACATTAGCTGCACGTTAGCTGCACAACAACTGCAGCCGACCTCCGGGGAACGAGCTGTAAATTGCTCTCTGCTGGGCGGTTTGCCGATCCGCAAAGACAATCGACAACCCAGTCGTCATGTCAAATAATCCGGGCTAGTTATGTGTGATTTTCCGCTTCGAAGACTGTAAAACATCACTCAGTTCGGGTTAGCATGTCGGCTAGCTGTCACGCCTCTTGGTTTGTTTACATTCTCCGAAGCCGGGTAAGGGAAATGACATATGTCCGATTTAGGTGTCATAAAATATCGTTCGGGAGGTGCGATAGTAAAGGTGAAGTCAACAGTTTTGACCATTATGGAGTAATTTTGCCATGTCGTCCTGAATAAGTGCATTTTTATTGTTTCATATTCCATTTAGCACAAGACTGTTATTTGTCATGACCATGCCATTTATTTAGCAATTGGGGAAAATACTTGGACAGAAAGAATATCCTGTAAAAATATTGAAGTAAAGAGACAGAAACAATGACATTTTGCAGCTCTCTTCATCGCGTTTTCCTCGTTCTGAATAATTCCCCCTCAATGTGCTGAATAGTAAAACCGATGAGCCCAGTCTCCCACTGACGTCATCCACCTGTTGGGGACGCTAGAGCCCCATAATGGTAGATGTCGCTAACCGGCAGATTAAAAGACTAATTTCTCGTCATCTGCGCTTTGCTAAATTGTTGTATATAGTCGAATCATCTCAAAATATGATTCTAATTCACATAATAATGCTATTTAAGACTTTTTTTCTCCTGTCATATGCTCTTTAAGCTCAGGTGACTGAATTTAAGAGTCATTGAGGCTGTTTCCATTTAGCAATGTCAAACTCCCATACTTCCAGACACATACGTACATATGCTACCAACGTGTTTTTTAGTCAATAAAACTCCTATGTTGGCCAACATAATCTTTTCAAAAGTAACCAATTCATGCGAATACTAGGACAATAAAGTTTAACAACAAGCCCAGGTGTTTTATGAAAAATAGTGGATATCATTTATATGCATTTTACTGTTTGTCGTCATGATACGGGTCATACTTCAAAGGCATGTTTAATTTTTTAAGTTCCCATAAAGTGTCCTTTATCCATAATGTCAACTTCATTTATGGTGGCCATATAACTTTAATTAAACGTAGCCATGTGTTGGCAGACATGGTAAAAGCCACGTGAGGGAGAAACAGGAGGGTATGACCTCACATTGGGTTTTAGAGATTTACTGGAATTCTTGCTTTCAGTAAAGAGTGGTTTCATTCTCGACAAGGTTGTAATCAAAATGCATTCGATGCAGCTTTTGTCCCTTCTCAGTACTGAGGTACCATGAGAACGGTTACAAAGTACACTGTAAAATATGATAAGTTGACTTTTAAAATAAAATGCAAACTTGCTGCATTAGAAAATGTATGTTACTTACATTAATTAGATGCAATTTACTGCATTGTTTCAAGTTTTAAGGACTCAAATTAACTTTCATAATTGGATTATAGTTAGAGGTGAGTTGGTACTACTCAAATTAACTTGAATGAAATATTGAGTTTTCTGTACTCAAAATAACTTGAATGAATTTGGTTACAGGAAGTTATTTTTGTGAACTTTTGTGCCCAACGACAGCCCCAAAACATCACTGCTCTAGAGGAGATCTGCATGGAGGAATGGGCCAAAATACCAGCAACAGTGTGTGAAAAGCTGGCGGAGAGTTACAGAAAATGTTTGACCTCCGTTATTGCCAACAAAGGGTACATGACAAAGTATTGAGATGAACTTTTGGTATTGACCAAATACTTATTTTCCACCATGATTTGCAAATATTCTTAAAAAATCAAACAATGTGATTTTTCTGTTTTTTTTATCCCCACATTCTGTCTCTCATGGTTGAGGTTTACCCATGTTGACAATTACAGGCCTCTCTAATATTTTCAAGTGGGAGAACTTGCACAATTAGTAGTTGACTACCGTAATTTTCGCACTATAAGGGCGCACCTTACTATAAGCCGCTACCCACCAAATTTGGCACGAAAACGGCATTTGTTCATAGATAAGCCCCACTGGACTATAAGCCGCAGATATTTACTCCAAAAGATATTACCTGGTAACACTTTATTTTAGAGCGGCATCATAAGACTGCCATAAAACCAAATGAACCACCATGAAGCTTTGACCAAATTGGCTGCAAAGCTTCATTTGGCCATCACTGCTCCCTTGAAGGAGACGGTGAACCTCTGCTGCCACCTGCTGTCAATACTGTTGTTATCCAACATGCCTCTTAGCATGCATTGCTGCACTACAAATGTAAATAAGAATCAAAATTTATGTTCTGTGCTAATTATTTCTTCAGTTACTGTTCCAGTTGTTTCATTAATTGGTAGTTTTGGTATTTGGTAACATTTGATATGACAGTGGCGGCATTAGACTGTCATAATTATGACATGACACTGTCATGAGCATTAATGAATGCCTATAACAGATTTCATTTTGTGTTATCCGGCAAATTATCTTACTTTTGAATGGATGTAAAAGATCCAAGCTGGACATAAATGGAGTTAGTGACATAATTTGCCGGTTGACACTTAATGACATCTGTCATAAGCATTCAGTAATGCCTATGATGGTGTCATGTCATAATTATGACAGTCTTATGATGCCGCTGTCAAATAAAGTGTTACCTATTAACCGAAATAAATCAACAAATAAGCCGCACTGGGCTATAAGCCACAGGATTCAAAATGAAGGAAAAAGTAGCGGCTTATAGTCCAAAAATTACGGTAAATTCTTATTTGCCCCACTGTAAGTAGTGGTGGTCGCTCAAATGGACAAATACTACAATTACTCTGTTGTTTTTTGACGTTTTCTTAATCTGCTAGTTGTTATTATGCCTTTTCCAGGAATATCTTTCTTTATGCATCTGATTGGCCGAAATTTAATAGTGCCATCTGTTGCTGTGCAATGCACTTGACAGCCTGTGAAAGCATCATTGTGTGGAAAAAATGTTATGTAAAGCTATTAATACTTAATCATCCCAAACAGGAAAAAAAACAGTTTAAAATGATACAACAGCACCAAACATCTTATACTATTTAAATATGGGTGGCATTTTTACAGCGTAAGCACCTTGAAAGAACTAATTTACATGACTTTGAGTGAGATTCTCTCATTTTACAGGGAATGGCTTCAGAAATTTCACCTGGAATCATTAACAGCTGTTCAAAATTCTTATTGCTACATTGTCGCACATTGCCTGCCACCGCATGGTGAACACATTTTTTTGCTGTGGAAAAGAAAACCTTATCTCCCTCAAAAAACGTTGCCAAAGTCCTACTCATAAAGATGGGATATGTTTCTTCCTTTCTATCCAATCTTGCCCAGTACGTATGTCCCTTCTCCTCCTCTTTTTTTTTTTTCTTTCCCAGGATCTCACGCTTGCTCCATGTGTTGCTGATGATCACAAACATATGGTTTAACTTCTGCCGACGGCCAGCAGACATAACAGCAAACAGGCAGACAAACTGCAAGGCTTTAAAATCGTACATTACATACAGGGAAGTTCTTATCTGCCATGTTTTCAGCTTTGTTGATGTTAGAGAATTTCCAATTCAAGGAAACTTACATTCAGCTTTATCTAATTACAAAATCAGGCAAATAAAATGAGTGAGTAGAAATGTAGTTGTATAACAAGGGTTTAACCTTTTTTGACCCAAGACCTGCTTTTTAGATGAATTTAGTGTTCTTTTCCGGCTTGCAGTGACTAAACTCGACATATTTAGGGCCCGAGCGCACTTAGTGCGAAGGCCCTATTGGAACGCAAAGGATTATTATTATTACTTTTTGTCACAAACCAATGTGCACGCTTGAGATCATTACGCCGAGGCAGTTAGTTGGACCCTCCTCAAAATTGGTCAGACTGTTGATGACACATATGAGATGTTAGGTTATGAAAATGGTGAGTTTTCATTCACGGGCCTGACCTGGGCGGTGTACCAAAGTCGAGCGTTTTTTTGGCAACACGCCAATTCAGTAAATGACTAATAACTTCCTAATACAAGTTGCAATCTATCTTTCATATCTGCACTGCATGTGAGGTATCCCAGCGTGAACATGACCTTATTGACATATTACCAATTACGCCTGGCACCCCCTAGTGGGAACAAGATACACACTTTTTTTTTAACGAAAAAGGCTCCTCCTTCTCGGGGAAAAAAATCTATTGACCTCGAAACTGCATCAGGGGAGCCTTAAGACATGTGTTAAGGTGCCTGTTGAAAAATGTTGTTTCGTTGACGCAGAGGGGTCCAATAGGAAAGTCTAAATGACCGTCATCATTTTGTCTTGCCACAAATTCTGAACATTCAGACATCCAATATGTATCTGCGCCAACCTTCCCCTGCTTGGTGAGAGTCTCACCCTCATGAGTCCTGTAGTGTTCATTTGTATCAAGCCTGTACTTTCAAGACCCTTTTAAAATACTATATTTTAAGGCCCATGTCCACATTTCTCTGTCTGTTGTCGCGACCACTCTTTCTTCGCCATTAAGGGAAAGTAAACTTTTTCCCGGACTTGGCCAGATTAGAGGGGGACGATCTGCCACCGCCCCAACCTGCGTGCCGTCCTACTTTGCGTGACGTCCGAGTCAGTCCATTCAGTCCTGCTTGCAGGGCTAGTTCTTATTGTCGCTCAAACAGAGGTAACTCAGCTCAACTAACTCAAGCGTTACTTCTAAATAAAATTACTCAAGAAAAAGTTGATTGATTGAACAGTGATGGATACAGTCTCACAAACAAATATAGTTTCACCGCAGTTATGTGTTTCATAAGCATGAATAAAATATTATTTTACACTTACCTTGTTTCGAATTAAAAAACTCCATATAGCATGTATCACCGAGTGTCAAGACACAGCTGTGAATGGCCACAGCCGGATTTTGGGGGGATTTTATTGGTGAAACATGGTAATATAACAAGGGTTGCGATGCAGAAATGGCAGACATCAAGGAGTGGTCAAGCTTTTCTTTTTCATAGATTTATCCTTTTAAACTTTTTTTTTTCCTTTGTATATCCGTGACATACTTACAGACACCATTTTTTTTCATTGTGACGTAATTTGATTAGAAGTTTAAAATATGTGAGTGAATAATTTTTTAAAGTCATTTTTTTGACAAATGACAGACATTTGGAAAAATATAATTACTTCTTTTTATGGCTGGGTTGAAACAAAAGCGGTGACGCGAAGTCTGTAAACGAGGGTTTCCAGGGTAAAACAGACAAATTAAAAATAGTTTGGGGGCTTACTGCGCCATGAATCTGCTATGGCATCATATACACATATTGTTCTATCAAACACAACAGTTCGTTTGGCTGTCAAACAATTAAAATTTTTAATCGAGTTAATTACAGCTTAAAAATTAAATAATCGTAATTAATCGCAATTAATTGCAATTCAAACCATCTCTAAAATATGCCATATTTTTCTGTAAATTATTGTTGGAATAGAAAGATAAGACACAAGATGGATATATACATTCAACATACGGTACATGTGGACTGTATTTGTTTATTATAACAATCAATCAACAAGATGGCATTAACATTATTAACATTCTGTTAAAGCGATCCATGGATAGAAAGACTTGTAGTTCTTAAAAGAAAAATGTTAGTACAAGTTATAGAAATTTTGTATTAAAACCCCTCAATGTTTTCAGTTAAATAAAATTTGCTAAATTTTCAATCAAAAAAAAAACAACTAGTAGCCCGGCATTGTTGATGACAATAATTACTTACACAATGCTCATGGGTTCTGAAGCCTATAAAATTAGTCGCACCCAAGCGCCAGCAGAGGGCGTCAAATTCCATAAAACACAATTAACAAGTGAGCATTCACTGTACTGTCATTTAAATCTGTCTGAGCGGGGCATGTGCGTTAATTGCGTCAAATATTTTAACGTGATTAATTAAAAGAATTAATTAACGCCCGTTAACGCGATAAGTTTGACATCCCTACTTAAAATACAACAGTTTATTTTAAAGAGGGGTGCAAGAGCAGAAACTGTTTTTTCAGTCTTGTCTGTGTTTTCCGCCATATATAAATGTTAGGTAACTTTAATTGGGTGCTGCTCGTATATCATGGTATTGGATTTATAGTACAACTTCTTGCAATTCAATCAGTCACAAGGTGTGATTTGCAAGCACAGTTGTACATCCATTCTTCTAGTTAAAATAGACATTACTGATAGACCTATCACAAAAAAAAAGTTAATCTCACCATCTTTATTTAGGGTCAAGCTCAGCAACGCCTGTTTTTGTTTTAGGGAAAAATCTCTATGTTATTGTTTTTTGTTATTGTTGTGGTTTGTAAGGACATTTGAGGTTACAAATGGGATAAAAGAGACATTCCAAACTACAAAGTCTGTCAAAAACATGTCTAATAGTCATAAACAGGGATTCATCAACGGAATCCCACAACAAAGTCACAAACATTTTTTAATCACGGTTACAAGTGTCCATACATTCTTTGTTTTTAGAGAAAGATGCATTCCTCATGATTTAATTGTATCCCAAAATGACGCATTTATTTGTTAGCCACACCGTGTCACAAAACCTTGCTGTATGCATTTTAATTTGTGACATGAGTGGTCATTTTGTTTGTTTAGAGCCATATTTTTTCAGAATTTACAACATCAGAGGTAAAGTATATTTACAACAAAAAATTGATATCCTTAGACTTTCATGTTTCCAAAGAGCAAGATTTCCTAATCCAGTGAAACAGGAGTGATTTTGCGAAATGGCGCCGTGTCTGCAGTCAAAGTGGAATGTGGCAAAAGGCAATGGCAACTTGACAGTCCGGTTCCGAGTCGGCATGTGCGACCAAAAGGTCACAGACTTCAAAGCCTGGAAGCAGCTTCAAAAACACTGCTCTGCACTTCTGACAGCTTCATAAGGTTTGCGTAAATATAAAGCAAAGTACTTGTACCTGTTTGTTTTGTGGCTCATGTCAAGGGGTGATTGTGAATTGTGGGTTGAAATGAAATTCTGTCAAAAAAAATAAGGAAAAAGAAATGACACTTTATGATGCTGGTTGGACACACACTTAAAGCCAAACATTATTATTATTTTGTTTCTACACTAAGTTTTACATGTGTTCAAATACTACTGTATACAATGGGGAAAATACATACAGTATTAAATGAAATTTCTACCAGACATTGGTATTAACTAGGGGTGTGACAAAAATATCCAAATGGTGATACGTGAACGTGATACTTTGCATCCCAAAAGGTTACTGATATTTTCATACCAAGAGTCGAGATATCGTTTTAAAAAGGTGTCGATGTCTCAGTAAAACTAGAGGTGCACGATAATTATCGGTCGGGCCGATAATAGGAATTATGACGTCATCCCAATAACTCCAATAACATTACATATTATCGGGCCTATTAATATTTTTTGCACGGTGTCGGATTGGGATGTGAGCGTTAGCTTCCACTCCTGTTTTGTCAGTACGCAAAGTTTTGTTACTGTTACAGGCCGTATTTTTTCTTCACTTAGTTATATCCCTCACTATGGCAATCAGCAAATGTTTGCATTTCTAAGGCTGTCAAAATTATCGCGTTAACGGGCGTTAATTAATTTTTTAAAATTAATCACGTTAAAATATTTGACGCAATTAACGCATGCACTGAATGAGCCGCTCTCGCATTGCCTCAAACAGATTTCAACGAGGCCGTTTATGGACATTAAGAGTGAAGAGAATCCCACCGGCCGCTTGGGGGCAGCGCAGCGCCGTTCCATACTAATGTTATTCCTTCTAATAGTGGGAGAATTAGTAGTTGTGAGACGTTTATGCTGTTGCTTTGTGCTCCACACATATTTCGGTAAGTTTGCTTTCTTTTAGTGGCAATTATGTGTCTCTTGTTGTATTTTGGGTAAGATATGCTCAGAGATATATCTGTTATAAAGGCTGTGCCGTTTATTGACATACGCTTCTGCAACTCCTTCACAACAAACAGAAAAATCATTTAGTGAATGCACAACAAAAATAATATTGCTATCTCTCATAAAAAATAATGTGCACAAAAAGAAAAGCACTTTAGTCTGTAGTAATCAGGCCCTATTCTGACACAGCTAAACAACAATGCAAAGTGAACTGGCATTACTCAGAGTTTGGTCACTCAATTCTTATTATTGTTATTTTTATTCTTCTTATTATTATATCAACTCTATTTTTGATTGAAAATTGTACAAATTTTATTAAAACGAAAATATGAAGAGGGGTTTTGTTATAAAATTACTATAACTTGTAACTATAACATTTATCTTTTCTGAACTACAAGTCTTACTATCCATGGATCACTTAAACAGAAAGAATGTTAATAATGCCATTTGTGGATTTATTGTTATAATAAACGAATACAGCACTTATGTACTGTATGTTGTATGTATATATCCGTCTTGTGTCTTATCTTTCCATTCCAACAATAATTTACAGAAAAATATGGCATACTTTAGAGATGGTTTGAATTACGATTAATTACGATTAATTAATTTTTAAGCTGTAATTAACTCGATTAAAAATTTTAATCGTTTGACACCCCTAATTTTACAGTGTTATGTTTACAAGTTCTTGAGAGGCTTTTTGGTTATTAATATGCTTGCTGTTCTACAGTATAATTGCCAGGTTAAGAAAGTTGTTTCATGGACCAAGACGACAAAGGTCTCCTCTCCTGTTGCACCAAATGTTTTATCTGCTGACAAAGCACAATACGTGTTGGGTTTATGTTTGTTTTAGATCAGTGCTCATTGTTCAGGGGAACACATCGTCAATGATATTGACCGATTGTGATTGATTCAAATTATATTTATTTGAAAAAATTAATATGGGCACTTTCTTGTCAAAACTGTTCTTGTCTGAGTTTTGTTCATTATAATAATGTTCATGTCATCATGAAAATTCTGGTTTGGTCAAAGGCAAATCTATGCTGAATCAAACACTAGTATTTTTGACCCACAGGTGTTCAAAAACTCAGGTGAATATACATTGAAAAAATATATATGGCGGAATACACAGACAAGACCGAAAAAGCAGTTTCTGCTCTTGCACTCGTCTTTAAAAGAAACTGTTGTATTTTAGGCCAAAACAACTGTTGTGTTTGATAGAACAAAATGTCTATATGCTGCAAGAGAAGATTCACGGTGCATTAAGCCCCCAAACTATTTTTAATTTGTCCTTTCTACGCTGGAAACCCCCGTTTACAGACGTCGCGCAACCGCTTTTGTTTCAACCCAGCCATAAAACGAAGGTAATTAATTATGTTTATTATTCAAAATGTCTGACATTTTTAGCTTAAAATCATTAATTAATGTCTAAAATTTCATTAAAAATAAATAAATAAATTTAAACCAATGACATCACAATGAAAAAAAATGGTGTCTGTAAAAAAAGTCATGGATGTGTACCTCATAACTATCGCTTAATTGTATTTTTTTCGTTGCTGTCGCATTTTCTCCGATATGTTAGATGATAAATAAGCGATCCAAACAAAGAAAAACTGAAAAAAAGAAACTTTGAAATGGTAAATATATGAAAAAGAACATCTTGACCACTCCTTGATGTCTGCGATTTCTTCATCACGACCCTTGTTATATTACAATGTTTCACCCATAAAATCCCCAAAAAATCCAGCTGTGGCCATCCACAGCTGTGTCTTGACACTCAGTGATACATGCTACATGGAGTTTTTGGATCGAAACAAGGTGAGTACGCGATAATATCTCGGTAAAGTCATGACATCTGTAATTCTGCTCTCGCGTGCTCTCACCTCCAGATAGGGTTTTGCTGTTTGAAAAAAAAAAATTTTTTTTCATAATGCCCTCCTGTTCAAAATTTGTCTTCCCCCACAAAATGGAGGTTTTAAGCTTTCCAATGATGTATCACACATGCATATAGGACAATTTTAAAATTTGGCCAAATTGGGGGTCTCAGAGCGGAACTCCAAGTCACCTGAGTGTTTTCCGCCATATATATATAATGTAAATATATATATTATCGGTTACCATATCGGTATCAGCCTAGAGGAGCAGGAAGCTATCGATATCGGTATCAGTTTCAAAAAATGGATATCGTGCACCCCTAAGTAAAACTATGTAACTTTTCAGTTTTGGACAATTTTAGTGACGCCGGTGGACCAAGGCGGTAGTGTTTTGCCTTAAGGAAGACAGCGTTTCCCATAAGGACCAGCGCACACCCGCACAGTGTCGTAAAATCATCAATCAGTCTTCCTGTCACCTGCAGATGGATTAAACGACATTTCAGTGGGTGTGTGACGGATGAATAGTAATAAGGTAATGAATCCAGTTGTGGCTAAACAACATGACGGTAAGCAACCATGTGGCTTAGTGTGGCTAACCCACCCAACTCACCCGAACTCATCAGCGTTGACAAGTTCGGTTGTGGGGGGCGGGGAGGCATCATGCCAGCGAGTGAAAGCCTGACAAATGTTTATTCTTGAGTAATCAGGTACCCTCCCTTTTTATTTCTTCGGACAAAACTTTTTGTCTCTTTAGTTGCTCTGCCATCTTTGCAGAAATCGTGCTAAAGCGTTCGCATCGACAAATGGGGAAAGGGGGAAGTAAAGTATGCCAAAAAACATTCAGCACATTTGTAGTTTTTTTTTTTTTTTTAATTATTCATTTTATTAGTATTTTCATTGCCTCTACATCTCTTATAGTATTTTACAGTGCTGGCAAAAAGTATTGGCACCCCCGAAATTCTGTCAGATGATGCTCAATTTCTCCCAGAAAATGATTGCAATTACAAATACTCTGTAGTAATATCTTCATTTATTTTGCTTGCAATGAAAAAAAATTAAATCATTATCATTTTCAACAAAACTCCAAAAATGGGCTGGACAAAAGTATTAGCACCCTTTGAAAAATCATGTGATGCTTCTCATTTGTGTAATTAACAGCACCTGTTACTTACCTGTGGCACATAGCAGGTGGTGGCAATAACTAAATCACACATGCAGCCAGTTAAAATGGGTTAAAGTTGACTCAACTTCTGTCCTGTGTCCTTGTGTGTACCACAGTGAGCATGGAGAAAAAAAGAACACCAAAGAACTGTCTGAGAACTTGAGAAGCAAAATTGTGAGGAAGCATGAGCAATCTCAAGGCTACGAGTCCATCACCAAAGACCTGAATGTTCCTGTGTCTCCCGCGCGCAGTGTCCTCAATAAGTGTAAAGCCCACGGCACTGTGGCTAACCTCCCTAGATGTGGACGGAAAAGAAAAACTGACGAGAGATTTCAATGAAAGATTGTGCGGATGGTGGATAAAGAACCTCGACTAACATCCAAACAAGTTCAAGCTGTCCTGCAGTCCGAGGATACAACACTATCAACCCGTATTATCTGTCGGCGTCTGAATGAAAAGGGACTCAATGTTAGGATACCCAGGAAGACCCCACTTCTGACCCAGAGACATAAAAAAGCCAGGCTGGAGTTTGCCAAAACTTACCCGAGAATGAAGAATGTTCTCTGGTCACATGAGACAAACTAGAGCTTTTTGGGAAAAGGCATCAACAGTAGTTTACAGGAAAAAAACCGAGGCCTTCAAACAAATGAACACGGTCCCCACAGTCAAACATGGCGAAGGTTCCCTGATGTTTTGGGGTTGCTTTGTTACCTCTGGCACTGGACTGCTTGCTGGGAGAAATTGAGCATTATGTGACAGAATTGCAGGGGTGCCAATACTTTTGGCCAGCAGTATATATGAAAACAGTTTTAAAATAGGCCATCCATTGAAAGTGCGCCTTATACTCCGATATGTAAATACGGCAATCATTATTTATGTACTCAAATTACGTGATTCCTTTCCATGTGTGGATTATTTGAGTTCATACTAATGTCTGGTAGAAATATTATTTCAATTAAACTTTGGAAATAACTCATGAGAAAACAGTTGAGGCACTCAAAACTTATTTCCCCCATTGTATGTCACTAAAGGGTGGAAGTTGTGCATCCGCTAACCTAAGTAGCATGCACTCTGGCAAAGCTATTTAATTGGCAGATGCAATAGATGCTATCTATGCTCAAAGTTGAGGCAGAAGTTGTGATTTCTTTCTAATTAAATTGATCCATTAGCATGAGCGCCGGCCTGCTCGGGCGCAAAACTCTCCAAAGTCAGACATAACTTGTCCGCACTTTTTCTTGGGAATTAATTTGTAAGCTTGACACAAATAAACAGTTCACGCATAAATATGCCCGTAACTTTTAAGACAAAAGGAGAGCGGCTCTATCTTCATTGTAAGGGGAGGATTTTGCTTCTTATCAAAGCAACACAGGGCAAGATTAAAGAGTCAAAATCCTCCCCACGTGTGTGCAGTGTGTTTGTATTTTTCTCCTGCACGCCTGCCCCCGGTTATCCTCTATCCTTCTCCTCCCTCCCTCCCTCTCTTGCCACTCTCCCTGTAGCATTAGGAGCTAGCTGCCAGCCTTTCCTCTTTAGCATCCATCCATCCATCCCTCCTTCCTTCGCCTGCAGGAGCTTGCATTAATCAGTACTTTCCAAGGAGGTCCTGCTAAAGTAGCTGTTGTTTTTCTATACCAATTTGTTACCATGCAGATATGGCACACATAGTCAATCCTCATACATTGAAACCACACTGTGAATCAATACCATTCAATAGCAAGAGACCATTTGCACATCGGGTAACATTTGCTCATCGAGTGCCTTTGAGAAAAATGTTTTACGACACCATACTTTTTACTTTTACTTGAGTAAAATACTAAATAATAACTAGGCCTGCAAGCAGGACGTAATGGACCCTCGCAGTTTGGTGCAACTCGGACGCCACGCAGGTCAGGGTGGTGGCAGATCGTCCCCCTCTCATCATCTCATGAGAACCTATGTTGCTCGAAACACCTCTTTTTGTGTGGATTAAAAATGCATTCACACGCCTAGGAGAAAAAAACCCTATTGAAGAGGGTCCTAAAAAAAGGAGGCGCAACTGAGCTGTGCAGCTATGCCTTTCAAATTCAAAACCAAAATGAATCTTCTAATTGAGACAGTTCGACCAAGTGTGCCAAATTTCGGTTTATGCATGCTAGGAGGCATGTTGGACGACAACAGTGTTGACAGCAGGTAGCAGCAGAGGTTGACTGTCTCCCACTAGGGAGCAGTGATGGCCAAATGAAGCTTCTTGAAACAATGAAGCTTTGAAGCCAATTGGTTCAAAGCTTCATGGTGGTTCATTTGGTGTTATGACAGTCTTATGCTGCCGCTGTCAAATAAAGTATTACCGGCATAGACTTCAGATATTGACGGGGCGCAGGGTCGTTTAATAGGGGGCCTGCATTGTTGGCGTGGCCGTCAAAGTTGACCGAGTGTAATAACAGACAAAAGACGTAGACAGTCTTGATTCTTGGTTAAAAGCAAAAAAAAAAAAAAAAAAAAACGAGGAGTTTGCATTTATTTCATGTAAATATATCAAAGTACGATGCTAGTCTGTCAGTCAATGTGGCAGCCCCCATTGTAAACAGCTTTTCCGGAGAAAATTCTTGTGAATAAATGCTAAAATCCCTGAATTCTTTATAGATCTGGACTTAAAACAGTCTCGATTCTTGGTTATAAGCAAAAAAAAAAACCCAAAAAACAAAAACGGGCAGGCAGCATTTATTTGACGTAAATATTGCGAACTATGAGGCTAGTCAGTAAGGAAATTAGCAGCCGCCATATGTCAACAGAGCCTTTCCGGTGAAAATTCTTGTGAATAAATGTTTGAATCCCTGAATTCTTCATAGATATGGACGTAAAACAGTCTCGGTTCTTGGTTAAAAGCAAAAAAAGCTGTGCAGTTAGCATTTATTTTACGTAAATATGTCGAAGAATGACGCTTGTCTGTCAGTCAATGTGGCGGCCGCCATATGTAAACAGAGCTTTTCCGGTAAAAAAATCTTGTGAATAAATGCTTAAATCCCTGAATTCTTTATAGATATTGACATAAAACAGTCTCGATTCTTGGTTAAAAACAAAGAAAACATGCAGTTAGCATTTATTTTTCGTAAATATGTCGAAGTACAATTCTTGTATGTCAGTCACTGTGGTGGCCGCCATATGTAAACAGCTTTTCCGGTGAAAATTCTTGTGAATAAATGTTTGAATCCCTGAATTCTTCATAGATATGGACGTAAAACAGTCTCGGTTCTTGGTTAAAAGCAAAAAAAGCTGTGCAGTTAGCATTTATTTTACGTAAATATGTTGAAGTACGATGCTAGTCTGTCAGTCAATGTGGCAGCCGCCATATGTAAAGAGAGCTTTTCAAGTGAAAATTCTTGTGAATAAGTGCTTAAATCCCTGAATTTTTCATAGATGTGGACGTAAAACAGTCTTGATTCTTGATTAAAAGCCAAAAAACCGTGCAGTTAGCATTTATTTTACGTAAATATGTTGAAGTACGAAGTCTGTTAGTGAATGTGGCGGCAACCTTACAACAGAGCTTTTTTACGTTGAAAATTCTTGTGAAGAAACGAAAAATTTAATAATTACCTTGAATCCTTGAACAAATCACTCCTGAGACAATCCTTCCTGTTTATATGCGGGTGTAAGCTTTCATACTTTTTCAACATAAAAATCGGCATTAAATCGCTGCATGTGTTGCTGCGACCGACTGCGAATAACTGAAGCGGATTGTGGGATGGCCCCCTACTTGAAGGCGTGGTGCAGTGAATGTCGAATTAGACCCGTCAATATCATTATGAAGTCTATATTACCGGTTAATATCTTTTGGTGTAAATATCACATAATACAGTGAGGACAACTGCGGCTTATAGTCCAGTGCGGCTTATCTATGAACAAATGTTTTTTTTGTGTGTCAAATTTGGTGGGTGGCGGCTTATAGTCAGGTGTGCCTTATAGTCGGAAAATTACAGTATATTGATGAAATAAGTTTTGATGGGAAGTGGTCCTCAGCACTGTAACAGGATCAAAACATACGTTAAAAAAAACGCTAACAGCTAATTTAGGAAGCTGGGAAATGAGATGCTTGCTGAATAAAAGTGATGTTAATCTCTTGGGTAATATTTGTCCTTATTTCTTTGATTGATATTCCTGCCATAGCAGCACGTTGGAAGCTGAAATGACTTCCTTAATTGTGGTGCTGATAGCAAATAGGGTGCAACCATTTAAATTAGCTTGGGTATCATTGGCTTATACATACAGTATGCCTTTTTAACATAGCATATTAATTGGCTCAGCGTAGTTGTTGCTAAGCAGGTAGGGAGCAGTGGGGTTTTCGACGGCTTGTTACCTGTAAACGCTTGCCTGCTGTGACCTGGAAACTATTAAACACAGATTAAGACAGTAGGATCGCAGCTTGAGTCGAAAACAATGAGCTCAGGCTTCCTTAAAACTCCGTAAAACTGAGGGGAACATCCGTGTCAGGTGAGAATTCTCTACGGGTTGGATCTGTAGGAGCAACATCCTACCTTTTGAAATTAATTAAGACCTTTATGGTCATTTTAAGAGTGTGTGTTCACATAAATAGAGGTGTTACTCTGGATAAATTTGATATTCAGCTTCCATTCTTGTGGCTTTTCCCTCAGTCAGTACCGAACCACGGACTGAAACCACTACGCAAGGGTTGACTGCTGAATGCTAACTGCTGTATAGCGCAGAATTTTAGGACAAAAGGATGCCATGTAATGATGGAAGTGGAAGAGAGAGGATAAAGTAAAAGTAGAGAAAGCTTCAAGGCGTGTAAGAAAAGTGAATGAAGGAAGAAGCAGGGAATGACAGGAGAGGGCAGTATGCAGATTGCCCAGTACATGACTGGCACTTTTTTGGATGGCTAACAGAAAGGGGGCGAGGGAGAGAGAGGGGAGCAGGCTTGGAAATCACAGGGGGAAGTTAGTGCCCCCGGCATATTGTACAGTATCCCACTGCCAGGCCCAGAAGTGTGGCTAGGAGATAGCAGACTATGCAACGCTGCATAGACAGTTATTCATCCGGATACAGGATACAGAACAATTCATGAAATCCAGAAGCAGAAGGAAAATAGATGTTATAGGTGGGAGACAAAACAAAAGCTGTTTTGTATTTATTTGTTCTACAACATGGCGAGCAACGCTTTATTCAATCGGGACAGCGTGCTCGGTAACAAACAAAGCAGCAGAAGATAATAAATACCTTGAATCAAAAAAGCTACCATATTTTCCTAACTATAAGCGGCTACTTTTTTCTCATCCTTTATTGCTAAAAAGCGCCATGTTTCCTTGTTGCAGCTAGTGAACATTTTGCTCTAAAAGGTGTCTTGGACACATATTCCAAACCCAGCAGGAAATCAGTTATTTTTGATCTAATGTGAAATGTATATGGATTTACAGCGGGGATATCTGAGACATTGGCATCTAGGTAGTTAGTTGGATCCTTCTAAAAATTGGTGAAACTGTTCATGAGACATATGAGAGCTAAAGTTAAGAAAATGGTTAGTCTTCATTCGTGAGCCTGACCTGCCTGGGCGGGGTGCTTAAGTCAGCCTTTATTTTGGCAACACGTAATATTCAGTAAATGACTAATAACTCCCTGATGAAAGTCTTTTTCATATCCGGCATCCATGAGAGGTATCCCAGCCTGAACACGACTGCATTGAAATATTACCCTTTAGGCCTGGTGCCTCCTGCTGGGAACAGTAAAACGACTTTTTTACGAGACAGGCTCCTCCTCTAAGGGAAAAAAATCAATTAACCTCAAACCTACATCAGGGGAGCCTTAAGAGATCTGTTCAGGTGCCTGATGAAAAATATTGAGGTTTCATTGAAGCAGAGGGGTCCAAACAGGAAAGTGAAAATGACCGTCGCCATTTTGTCTCACCACAAATTTTGAACAGTCATAACTTGGCAGATATACAACATATGATTTATGAGTCGTACCCTGGAGAGTCCTGTAGGGGTCATTTGCATCAACCCACAGCGCCAACTAGTGACAACAAAGTCACTCATGTTACTTATACAAGTCCAGTTCTTTTCAGGTATGTCAGTGTAGTTACAAGACTTTTTGTAATACGACATTTTAAGGCCCATGTCCACATGTTTCTGTCTGTTGCCATGAGAACCCTTTGTTCGTCATTAAAAGGAAATACATTTATTACGTGACTTAGACAGCTAATAGGGCCGCAAAATTTGGCCTACTTGGTCAAATTGGCCCAATTAGAAGGTTCATTTTGGTTTTGAATAAGGGCGTGGCTGCACAGCTCAGTCGCGCTCTTTTTTTTTTTTTTAAAGGACCCTTTCAGTAGGGGTTTTTCCACCTTGGTGCGTGAATGTATTTCTCATCTCAAGATATCAAAAACAACACAAAAGAGGTTCCACGCTAAGAGGAGAGTTTTGAGCACAGGTTCATTTCTCATGAGATGAGGAGAGGGGAACGATCTGCCACCACCCTTAGCTGCAAGGGCCCGTCCAGTTCTTTAGTTTTATTTTGTTCCTTAATTCCCAATCCTAGCTATTTTTGCCTTAAAAGTTGGACTAAATGGTACATTACCAACTATATTCGGAGTGGGGTGAATGTTTTCTTTATGTATTCCATTGCGCGACTGCCTATCTATGTTTATTTTATTGGATAAAGCCTCATATAATTGTGTTTAAAATATAGGAGTGCAAAATGTCTCATTCCAAGTTGGTTGGATACTGACCGTCAAATTTTTGCACAATCCTAATCCTGCCCTAGATGCATATGCACACGTAACAGAAAATATAACCCCTGCGGGGCAAACAGCGGAGAAAATAAACAAGGAATAACGTGGCTGTTAAAATAACATTCTTAAAGGCGGGTAAGCTGCTTCATCTTCTGTCATCACAATTCGAATTTGGTGAACTCACACTAAATCTTTTTAGAGCAACCATTAAATAGCAACACTTTGAGCCGGGTCGGCTCGCTTTTCAGTGTTTCACGCTCTCCATATATATCCTCCAATCTCTCAATTGGCAACATGATGGAGGAGCTTCAGGCCATGTGTGCCGGTTTGGGCCAATTATAGGGATTCTCATCAGCGCCGGGCTGCCGTGAGCTGCAGGCACAGAGTGCACGGACCAGCAGAGGTTCTGCATAGGTCAACTTTGTACCCCTCACATCTTTACACAAAAGAGGATACCTTGGAGAGGGTGCACTGCTGGCAGGGACAAGACGAGGAAAAAAACATGGTGCCGTTTTTACTGCATATTCATTCCCATGCAGTGTATGCACATACACTTGCCAATAATTAACCCTATACACTATAAAATAGAGGTTGAATTTTTAATAAGTATTTATAAACTAGTTCAAACATGCCTTGTTGTACATCTTTTTATTCCTAAATTACCAAAGGCACATGTCATGAACTTTTTTTTTTTTCAAAATTTTTTACATTTTGGAAAATCTCATAACCAGTTAAAGTTGAAGAATTTCAAATGCCAAATATGGAAAATTAGACACATTGCTTGATGACTGATACGCCATAAATCTCAGTAAGGTTTTGTAAGCTGATCATGAAAATTTAACATCTTGGCTTTAATTTGACATATTGCACATCAAGGTTGAGCAAATGAGTAGTTTACATTCCAAAATTGGCACTTTTTGACAACAGTTTGTAAAAAAATAGTAGGGCTGCAGCCAAGGGCGTAGGTTTGCATAGGGACGGTACGGACATAACGCTACCAATTTTTCAGGATGCTTAAATTATCCGCACCAACTTTAAAGCAAACTTATTTGCGTTATATAAAGACTTTAGTTATATAGGTCATTTAGATTGTCTTCCTATTAGGGCTGTCAAAATTATCGCGTTAACGAGCGGTAATTAATTTTTTAACTCAATCCCGTTAAAATATTTGACGCAATTAACGCACAAATGCCCCGCTCAAACAGATTAAAATGAAAGCACAGTGAAAGATGTACTTGTTGTGTTTTTCGGAGTTTTGCCGCCCTCTGCTGGCGCTTGGGTGCGACTGATTTTATAGGCTTCAGCACCCATGAGCATTGTGTAAGTAATTATTGACATCAACAATGGTGGGCTACTAGTTTATTTTTTGATTGAAATTTTAAGAAATTTTATTGAAACGAAAACATGAAGAGGGGTTTTGATATAAAATTTCTATAACTTGTCTTTTAAGAACTACAAGTCTTTCTATCCATGGATCGCTTTAACAGAATGTTAATAATGGTAATGCCATCTTGTTGATTTATTGTTATAATAAAGAAATACAGTACTCATGTACCGTATGTTGAATGTATATATCCGTCTTGTGTCTTATCTTTCCATTGCAACAATAATTTACAGAAAAATATGGCATATTTTATAGATGGTTTGAATTGCGATTAATTGGGATTAATTAATTTTTAAACTGTAATTAACTCGATTAAAAATTTCAATCGTTATATGTTGTAAGGATAGAATTGATCCTACCAAAATTAAGTGAATTACAGTACTTTCTTTATGTTCACACTTACATTGACCCCTTTTCACTCGCTGAATGTGCCAGTCCTTTTTTTTTTTCACTCAAGCACACGTCTGATTAGCTGATGACGTGAACCCCCCCTCCTCCACCCACACACACACATTCACTGCCCGACAGAAATACAACATGCCACCTCCCCAGGCCCCATCGAAGACGAGGGATATTAGAAGTTTTTTTTCCCACCTTTTTAAGCAAAACGTTTGTATATTTAATCTTAAAAGAAAAACTTGTTAGTCAGAAATGGTCTTAATTCAAGAATATTGTTCAAAACATTATTTGAAAGCATTTTTTTTCTTGAGTTAGGTGAAAAATGACCAACTTTTAGATGTATGGGCTTAATATGAACAAACAGTAATATTTACTTAAAGTCAGGGCCGGCCCAGGCCATTTGGGGGCCCTAAGCAAAATAATGCAAAGGGGCCCATATTTTTGGCCCCATTTCGTCACAGTGTACTGTGAAACCCATACATGCAATCCAACCCATACGTCCATATTTTGTATATTAATCAGATTTTGTTGCACTGCATACTTCAAACTTCTCACCCCAAATGATTGTCAGTACTTACAGTAGATAGCGCCAAACCTTTTTCTAAAAGAGGAAAGAAAAGTCAAGGAAGAACTTTTATTTTTTTTAAGCTTGTAATCAATTATGAAAACTCAAAAAAGTCAAATAAAGCAAACTGTACTAAACAAAATAGAATATAAATTAAACAATTGCCAGATTGGGGGGCCCCTAGAGGTCAGGGGTCCTAAGCAGCTGCATAGTCTGCATATAGGCTGGGCCAGCCCTGCTCAAAGTAAGTGGAAGAATCTGACGCATTAATCTGTTAACTAGCCTTTAACACTCAAAACAAGATGAAGAAAATGATTTGACTAGATTTAAATTATCAGATTAAGACGTTATAAATTTGAGGTGTGAAAGTTAGTAAAGGTCAATACAGATTTACTTTGCATTAATCATTTAGCCTATCAATTAATTAGGTTCATATTGGTGAGAAATGTAGCCCTGACCCCCGTTCACCCAAGCTATTTGGTCTTATTGATGTCCCGTCCCCAGCAAAAAACAGCATAAAGAGTAATTAACAGAGATTTTCCGGGGAAAATTCTTGTGAATAAATGCTTAAATCCCCGAATTCTTCATAGATATGAACGTAAACAGTCTCGATTCTTTGTTAAATGAGCAAAAAAAAAAAAAAAAAAAAAAAAACAGAGTTAGCATTTATTTTACGGAAATTTGTCGAAAAATGACGCTAATGCTGTAGCTTTTAATTTCTCCCATTTTTTTCCCACATCGTTTCAAAATGCTTGCATGGTACGAAAAATATAATAATTACATTGAATCCTCAAACAAATCTGTATGTGTTACAGCTTTCGTACTCTTTCAACCTAAATCCGTCGTTGGATCCCTGCATGTGTTGTGACCAATTGCAAATAACTTAAACAAACTTTAGGACAGCCCCTACTTAAAGGCGTTGCGTAGTGGCTGATGAGAATGATCCGTCAATACAATTATGAAGTCTATGGTTCTACACCTTCTTATACCCCTGCCTTGTCGTTGTGATGCCATATTTCCAATATAATCAATATGATCAAAATTGATTATTCCAGCAGAGAGAGGGTATAAAACTTTGGCGGCCACTGACGTGAACTTCGAATGGATTTTTTTTCCTAGTCGGCTCAGCAATACTCGTTTAGGTACGATGCGACAGTGCTTGCCTTCTGGTGTTTAATGACAGAACAACGATTTGTCTATACACCGGTCAAAAATGACGCTTTATGACGAGTACTACAGACGTTATGGCCCAGAGAAATCAAGGGGACGCCGACATCCCCATTTTTACAGCGTGGAATATATAGGGTTAAGCTGGAGCAATACATTGTAAATACATGAGAAAGTTATTGTATGGTACAGGATGTTTATTTTGTAATTCGCCAACACAAATCATGAGAATCTACGTAGATTATATAAATTAGATGTAAAAATCCTGAACTCTTCATTCGGACATGCCTACATTCTTACTAGCCTCAGGTCAACCACAAGGGAATAAAACACCCAAAGTAACAACAGCAATACTTCCAGCCTACACTACATTCAAGCATAATTACCAGCTTGGAGGGAAATCCATCTGAGCAACTGGATTATATGACTGAATCTACTTAAGTGGTACAGAAGCATAGCCCACTAAATATTTGCCCCATATACATTGGCTTCTGGATGAAAGGCTTGGCCAAGGTTTGGGAAATTGCACTTACACCAGTAACCCCCCACCCTTAATTCCCCACTTCTTCCTGTGGAATTATGTTTTTTTTTTTTTCAAGTAGAACTTTGAACACTTCTTTTCTGTGTTTGCTACTAAAACACAATCTCAAACACGGCTCAGAACTGTATATCTTGGAGAGGGAAGCAAACTTGTGGCCTCTTTGGCGCACTTGCTGCACTGAAAAGTGGATTTTGCTGGAAATGTGGATTAGCAGAATGCAGCAGCCAGCAGTGTGTGTGCGCATAAAGTACATGTGCGTGTCTGAGAGTTGGCTGGAGGCTGGCGTGTGGTGAGGAGGGAGATTTTCACCTCGACGCACGCTGCTGAAAACCTGCTAACCGTTGCATTTACAACTTTCGGGATAGTGAGGTAAACACATTTGAAGTGAAACGCTCCCTATGAAATGCGCTGGAGAACATTTTTTGAGGAAAAAGTAACTGAAAACGCTGTAGAAAATAAACACACGACAGCAAAGTTATTGATACAATTCAAAACCCTATTGTACAGTATGAGGTCAAACATTGTAGGTGACTGCGTGCCGGATCCAGCCTCAGATCGCCAGATTTACTTAGCAATCATGGCCGCTGGACGTCATAAAGCTGACAGTCAAAATGATAGGTTATGCACTTTTCCGGGGTGGACCGTGCAGACCGGACGTGTTCGAAATGAAAAATTTAACAGTCGACATGTGACATCCGAGCAGCGCGCATCTGAAGGCGGGCATCCACGCTGCGACACTTAACGGGAGAACACGCAGAAGTCAGGACACATCTCGGCGGACAGCAAGTTTTTATAGTATGTACTTCATTCAAAGTCATAATCTTTTTTTTTAAGTCACTGCTTGACTGTTAAACAAGTTATTCAATCTAGCGTTAACGTTACCCAGACAGCAAAATATTAGCATTAATAGCAAATTTTGGCCCAATTTCGTAAAATGCATCCACCCTTTGTCTATTTGAACAATAGGCCACATCAGTTCATTTAAATTCAGTTGATTCATTTACTGGATCAGCTAACAGTTTGAGCTAAAACTGGTCCAAAGTAGCAGAACCCACACTGATGTATAGCCCAGATATGGTAATCATGTTACCGAATCTGGGCCAGCATTGGGCCAGATTTGTATCAAAACTGTTTTCACTATTTAATTGGGGGTCCATTTTGTTCAATTTATCATACTGTAATGGGTTTATATGGCCCACAACTCCATATTTTATTTGATATTTATGATTAAATCATTTGCAATCACAAATATTTGTCATCCCTAGGTCTACAGCTTAGAACTGGAGGCTGCTCGGTAACTTGTGAAGCCCTTGAGCTCTCTCTGTCAATGGCCAGTGTATTCAAGTTATCTGCTATGTCTGCAAATTAAGTAATCCAAAATTAGTTGCAGAACAACACATGGAGGAAGAAAACATGAACTCTGTATTGCTGTAAATGTTTCAATGTTGGAACACTGTTAGGGCCGCTGCCCCCTGGACCCCACTTCTTCTCCTTGTGTGTGTGTATTTGTGACATTGCCTTGATTGCAGGATTGGACAGATAGGTGAGCCTGGGACCAGGTGCAGGTGATCATCGTCAGGAGCTTACTTAAACCGGTTTTTGGCCTCACATCATTGCCAGATCAACAACTCAACTCCACATGTTTGTGACTCCAGCTTTCAGCTAACCAAGATTCTTGAAGTCTTGATAAAAAGCTCATTTTTGTTTTTTTTCCTAGATCTTGTACTGTTTGCCTGCTAAAACGCCTGCCTGTCCGTTCACCTGTTCTATCACCAAACTACCTCTAACTGTCAATAAACTCTTGTTACCACTGCTAGTTTACCTCCAGTCTATGCGCTTGGGTCCCCAGTTACCCCAGAACCTTAAAAAAATGGAATATGTTGTTTACAGTCTAGAAATGGGTAATGTTTAATGTGGAATTGCTTGTTCAACCTAAGATATTTTATCTGGGCCATACATTGTGGTTTCTGCTACTTTGGACCAGTTTTGGCCCAAACTGTTTGCTGATATTGGGCCAACATTTGCATTACATCTGGCCCATGTCCACTGCAGTTATATTTATATTATATCTGGAATTAATCTGGCCCAGATTGGGTAAGATGTGTGCCATATCCGGGCAATAAGTTAATGTCGTGTCAGCTACGTTGGACGTTGGACCCTGGCCCAAAACTGTTTTCTGATCCGGCAAGTGAATCCATACAGAGTTTGGCCCATTGTTCAAAAAGACACTGGGCCGATCGGTTTTATTATATCGGGCCAAAATTTGCAGTACGTCTGGCCCATGTCCACTCCAGTTTTATCCATATTTTTATTATATCTCGAATACATCTGGTCCACTGCTGGCCCAGATTGGGTAAGATGTGTGCCATATCCGGGCCATACCGAAATTTTCAGACTATCAGGCGCAGGATTCAAAATGGAAGAAAAAAGTAGCGGCTTATAGTTCAAAAATTACAGTACATTAATGTAGTGTCTGCTACTAATGACTCGTGCTGCAACGATTAATCGATTAACTCAAGTAATCGATTAAAAAATGTATTTTTTGAATTTTGCTGCTTCGAATTTTCGTTTAAATAAGGTGGCGTTGTAATGGTTTTTGTAATTTTGAAAGTGTTTGCATTTAGTTTTATTGATTTGGGTGGTTACACTGCCCTCTGGTCTGCCTCATTTCACATGGGTGAATCCAGCTGCTCCCTGTTAAGACCAACATAAGTTTTTGTTTGCGCTAATGTGTTTTTTTTAATGCATTCGTAATTTAGTTTATCGATATATTTAGCTGTTTTTGTGGGAATATGTGTCTGAACCATTTGTTAAGATCATTTTTTTTTTTTTTTAGCATTTTATAGCATTTAAGCTAGCGGACTTTTGCTACTTAAGTTAGCCAGTTGTTCTTTTGTTGTACATAGATCCACATTTATTTATTTTTTTTATACTGTTTGAGGCAGAGCTCAGGTATTTTAATTTTTCATGTTCCTTATCCGATTACTCGATTATTCAAACTGACTAGTTCATCAAATTAATCGGCTACTAAAATAATTGATAGCTGCAGCCCTACTTTGGACCCACTCTGGCATAAAACTGTTTGTTGATCCGGCAAGTGAATCCAGACCAAGTTTGGTCCGTTGTTCAAAAAGACATTGAGGCCGATCCGATTTACGATATTAGGCCAAAATTTGCAGTAAATCTGGCCCATGTCCCCCCCAGTTATATTTTGCTATCTGGGATGCCAATTAGATCCCCTACGAATACTCTGAAATGCATAAAATCATATCATAAATGCTCATGAGTATTTCCCCTCTCTTAAGAGAAATTAATTTGAGACCCAAATTTCCATTCCCACAATGCATTTAGGCCTAGCAGCGTAAGATGAGAGGGAGCAGCTTTAAATTTGTATTAAAATGAAGCACATTAAGACGATGCAAGGCGTTCATTTAAGGAACCTGGTGTGAAGGTAGCTAAGCTGTGGCCCATTAATTACAATAATCACAGTGTAGGTGTTAGAAAAATTCATTAATTGAGATTTAGTTAAGGCTTCATTTAATAAGTCCTTGTTGGTCACAAAAAACTGATAGGAAAGGCATCGGCGAGAGGAGGTGATTGTAAGAAAAGAGAGGAAGTGGGAGGCGGTGGGCATGCAGGGTGCCTATTAAATCACAAGGCCTGGATTGTCAATTTGAGTTTGAGCATCCCACTGGGGAAACTGTTCCATCCTTTTTAAGAGATATATCATTTTGTAAAAGACCGAAGGGAAGGAAAAAGAGGAGAAACTGGGGGGGTACCAGGGAAGGAGGAGGGAGTTAGAGGAAGGCTGGTTGGTTAGGGAATCAGTTTTGCCTACTATATTTAACTGACCCATAAATCTGTTTTAAAGTCCCCTCCATTTAAAATCGAATGGCAAGGATGTAAAGGGAAGGGATGTTTCGTCTTTTTGTGCGCTAGCTGTTAAGTACCACGATGCGTGCGTAGCTGGAGCTACATTTATCCCAACAATGTAATGGGTCCAGCTCCCTCGGCTGGTGGCTCAGTTACTGGGCGTCCCTCGAGTCCCCCTGTATATTTGTGTATGAGTACTTGCATGTGCAACACCTTGATACTTAAATGAAGACAACATCTGACTCATCAGCAAGGCTGGTCTTGATGGGCTAAACATACCTGCTAATAACACCACTGAAGGGCAATTGCAGTGTGTGTGTGTTTGAGTGTAGTTAGGGATGTACACTAGTTAATTTGAACACAAATCTGCTTATACAAACCCTAGCAAAAAGTATGGAATCACCAGTCTCAGACGAGCACTCACTCAGACATTTTATCATGTAGAACTCAGATAAAAAAGCTCGAAAAAATAATGAATTAGTTCAAAAGTGCAACTCTTTAGCATTCAGAAACACTAAAAGAAATTAATGAAAACATTGGTAACACTTTATAATAACTATCCGTTTTACTAGTTAATAGATCATTAGTAAACTGTTGATAAATGATTTATTGTTGATTTGTGAAGTATTTGTTAACAGTTTGTTAAGCATTTACAGGGTGTTCCAATATAGTTGACCCCATAAATGCCCATGCTAGTTGATGGATCTTAATAAAACTACATACACTTCACGTTGAAGTTAATAAGTTGTACTGGTTAAATATACAAAGAAAAGTACAAATATTTGTTGGTTGTATGGCAGATTTTTCTGGAGATAGAATAGTGCCTTATAAACAAGTGAGGTTGTAAAATGCCTTATCAATATGCCTTTTCTTTTGACGTGAACGGCATTTCTTAACCTGAAAAGATAGAAATGCCAAACGTTACACCCCAAAACTTGAAACTTTTCTACACAAACTGTGTTTCGGGTTAAGAACACCCTGTAAATGCTTAACAAACTGTTAACAAATACTTCACAAATCAACAATAAATCATTTATTAACAGTTTACTAATGCTCTATTAACTAGTAAAACGGATAGTTATTATAAAGTGTTACCAAAACATTGTGGTGGTCAGTAAATGTTACTTTTATAGAGCAAGTGCAGGGTAATATATATGGAATCACTCCATTCTGAGGAAAGAAATATGGAATCATGAGAAACAAACAAAGAAATAACAATCAAAACACATCTTTAGTATTGACTAGCACCACCTCTGGCTTTTATGACAGCTTGCAGTCTCTGAGGCATGGACTTGATGAGTAATCTTCATCAATTTGGTTCCAACTCTGTTTGATTTGCCATTGCCAGATCATCCTTGCAGGTCAAAGCCTTGCTGTGGACCTTTTTTTTCAAATTCCACCACAGGTTATCAATAGGATTGATATTTGGGCAATTTGCAGGGCATGATATTGACTGGATGAGTCTTTCTCCATGGAATACAGTTTTAGCTCTGTGGCATGATGCATTGTCATCTTGGAAAATGACAAACATTTTCATTTGAAGCAGTCTAAAATTTCAATGTGATTAATTTTGATCACAGTTATATATGAAATATGGCATCACAACGACAAAGCAAGGGTATATGAAGGTGTGGAACCATAGACTTCATAATTGTATTGATGGATCATTTCCATCAGCCACTACGCAACGCCTTTAAGTAGGGGGCTGTCCTAAAGTCGCCGGATTTAGGTTGAAAAAGTACAAAAGCTGTACCGCATTCAAAAAGGAAATAAAATTTCTATGTAAACTTGTGCATTTATTGATGATTTAACCACAGCCATCTCCCCAGTGCCGTTGCCTGACATGCTGCCCCATATCATCAAGAACTGAGGGAATTTTGATGTCTTCTTCATCTTTGTAAATCTCACTGGAACAGCACCAAACAAAAGTTCCAGCATCATCACCTTGTCAAGAGTCAAGAATCTGCATCGGAAGCTTATAGTCATTAATTGATGTCTAATATTTAGTTTAAAAAAAAGACTTTAAAAAATAATTCACTCGCATATTTTTAACTTTTAAACAAATTACGTCACAATTAAAAAAATTGTGTCCGTAGATAGGTCATGGATATCTACCTCATAACTATCGCTTAATTGTAGTTTTTTTTTTGTTTTTTTTTGTTACTGTCGCATTTTCCCCGATATTTAAAATAATAATAATAATTTTTAAAAAAATTAAAAAGGGTAAATATTTGAAAAGGAAATCTCGACCACTCCTTAATGTCTGCAATTTCTGCATTGCGACCCTTGTTATATTACTGTGTTTCACCCATAAAATCCCCAAAAAGTCTGGCTGTAGCCATTCACAGCTGTGTCTTGACACTTGATGAGACATGCTACACGGAGATTTTGAAGCGAAACAAAATAAGTATGCAATAATATCCTGGTAAAATCATGGTGTCTTTAATTATGCTCTCTCATGTTGAGTTGTCATCTTGAGTTAGGGCTAAGGGGTTTAAACTTTTTTTTTTTTTTTTAAATGCCTATCCATTCAAAATTTTTCTTCCCCCAGAAAATTGAGATTTTAAGTTTTCCGAAGATTTATCACAAATGCTTATAGGACAATTTTGAAATTTGGCCAAATTGGGGGTCTCAGAGTGGAACTCAAGTCACCTGAGTGGAGTGGGGAGAACAAGTATTTGATACACTGCCAATGGGAAAACCCATTGGCATATATATATATATATATATATGTATACATATATATATATATTAGGGCTGTCAAACGATTAAAATTTTTAATCGAGTTAATTACAGCTTAAAAATGAATTCATCCTAATTAATCACAATTAATCGCAATTCAAACCATCTATAAAATATGCCATATTTTTCTGTAAATTATTGTTGGAATGGAAAGATAAGACACAAGACGGATATATACATTCAACATACGGTACATAAGGACTGTATTTGTTTATTATAACAATAAATCAACAAGATGGCATTAACATTATTAACATTCTGTTAAAGCGATCCATGGATAGAGGGACTTGTAGTCCTTAAAAGAAAAATGTTAGTACAAGTTATAGAAATTTTATATCAAAACCCCTCTTAATGTTTTTGTTTTAATAAAATTTGTAAAATTTTCAATCAAAAAAATAAACTAGTAGCCCGCCATTGTTGATACTTACACAATGCTCATAGGTGCTGAAGCCTATAAAATCAGTCGCACCCAAGCGCCAGCAGAGGGCGGCAAAACTCCATAAAACACGACAAGTGAGCGTTTCACTGTACTGTTATTTAAATCTGTCTGAGCGGGGCATCTGCGTTAATTGCATCAAATATTTTAACGTGATTAATTTAAAAATGAATTAACGCCCGTTAACGCGATAATTTTGACAGCCATAATATATATATACACACACACACACACACACACCATACGCTGAGATTAAAGGGGTGCCGGGGGCCCCCATGGTGGCCCAAAATGTCATTGCATATAATTGACTTTCCAATATATGAGGTTAAAAGTTGTAAAGCAATAAAACACACAACAAAAATGAATGAAATGGACAAAAAAAAAAAAAAAAAATTACAATGGGTCAAAATTATTTTTCAAACAGGTCATGTGACTAGCACCTTAGAGACGGTCATTTTCTTTGAGGACAGAAGAGGCAAAATGGATCTACGTAATTTTTTCAAACCTAAGATTTCAAGAGCGACAACAACTACTGAGCCAAAACCAAATATTGAAGATGTGGACCATGAAACGCCAGAGAACACAAGTTTCAGTTTGCTCCACTAAGTACGTTAACCCCCAAAAATGTTGGGAAACAAAACAAAAATGCTCATTTTCAACGTATTATTATTAATGTTCAAGCTGGAATATTCAGTCAAAACAGATGCGGCGTCTATTTCTCCACTAGGTAAGACAGAAAAATGCGAGCGCTCACACACGCAGGCACACACACAGCTGGGATACCTGTATGCACGGGCATGGGCTAAGCTACTATCTGCGCATATATCTGGTAAATTAATTTTATTGCTGACACTGCGTTTTGTGGCCATCAACATTTTTACGCCCCGCCACTAAAGTCAAACTCCACCTATGACACACACATGGTGGGCCGCCAATGACAGAAATGCCAGGGCCATTTTTTGGTTCCAGTCCACCCCTGCTGACTGACAGGCCTTTTTGTTATCTACCCCTCAACAGCATTTTATAAAGAACAATACAGCATTTTGTCCACTTTCATTAACATTGCAAGTTTTTTTCACCCCGCCCACGTCCCTAATTTGAATTATACATGAAGCCTAATGACAAAATTCAGTTAAATGCAGGAAGTGACGACGGAGTGAGGTGTTTGTATGTGTCAGGAGACATTTGAAGGTGATAACCAGGAATGAAGCAGAGATTGTCAGGCAGGAGGAAGAGATTGGAGCAATTTAATGCAGCAGCCACTGCACTAATTTGGAGAACTCCAGCTGGTGCAAGCCAGAGGGCTTGAGCTTCTATAACACCTTATTGCTGCTCATGAACACACACAGCACTAGGTGGGATTTTTATAATAGTTATTTTGTGGGGGGTTGATTCTCACTGGTAATGTGTGTTTGCAAGCTGTATGTATATACCTATGAATTTATCAACACCTAGCACAAGCTCTACTCGCAAGGAATCTTTTGAGTACACGAAGTACAGTAGTAATATTACTGAATGAGAATTGCGCACTTGTGTGTCAGTGAAGAAAACATCTTGAGTGATTGCAGGTGAATTGACCTTTCGCAAACTTCTTATATAAACTTCCCATTTGATTGTTTTTTGTTTTGGTTTACACAGTCAATACAGATGTCATATTGTTGTTACAGGAATAAGTGCTCTAATGAACAGAACTGCCAGATGCCAATGTTTTCCTTTAACATATTGTCGGATATCATGGCGCCACGGCTGAAAGGTTGGGGTAAAATTCTTATTCTTCCAGGCTATATTCAAGTCATACAGTAGCATGAAAAAAATATGTATAAATACTTTTGGAATTTCTCACATTTCTGCAGAAAAACACCATCAAATGTGAACTGATCTTTGTCAAAATCACACAGATGAAAATCCAGCGTCTGCTTTAACTAAAACTACTCAAAGATTTATAGGTTTTCATATTTTAATGAGGATAGCATGCAAATAATGACAGAAGGGGAGAAAATAATTAAATGAACCCTCTGCCTAAAGAGACTTAAAGAGCAATTGATACCAATTTTTACCAAACAATTTAAGTCAGGTTTGTGCCCAATCACTGATGAGTGGTTTAAAGCTGCCCTGCCCACTATAAAACACACACCTGGTAAGAAATGTCTCGATGAGAAGCAAGTCAAAGTCCAGACTTGAACCCCATTGAGTTACTGTGGCATGACCTAAAGACAGCAATTCATGCCAAACGTCCCAGGAATCTGACTGAATTACAGTAGTTTTGTAGAGATTAATGGGCCAAGGTTAGTCCTGATCGATGTGCCAAACTGAGCTGCAGCTACAGGAAGTGTCTGGTTGAAGTTATTGCTGCCAAATGGGGGGCCACAAAATATTAAATGTGACGGTTCACTTACTTATTTTCCCCACCTTCTGTCATTGTTTGCATACTATCCCCATTAAAATATGAAAACCTATAAATGTTTGGGTGGTTTTAGTTAAAGCAGTTTTTTCATCTGTGTGATTTTGACAAAGATCAAAAGATTTGATTTTATGCAGAAAATGAGACAAATTCCAAAAGGTTCAGATTCTTTTTCATACCACTGTAGCTTTAAATTCAGCTTTGTTAGTATTCCTGATTTGCATCTAATAAGAAATACCAACTACAAACAACACCCAAGCATATTTGCTTGCCCTCTTCCATTTTGGGTAACCTCAAATCTTTATGGTTACTGCGGGGTTTCTCAAGGGGTGGTGGCATTTGACTCAAGACTACAACCAAAAGCAAAATGCTGACTAATCTGGAACATCTGGCAAATTTTATGAGGGAAAGAATAGAGGGAGAAAATCATGCCCGTTTGGCAGGTGGTTGAGTTACAAGCAGTCAACATAGCATGTATAACACACATATACAAGCTTCTACCGCCGGGTGAGGTGGATACTGATTTAGGCAGTTTGTACTTCTGTGCCATTTTATGAGCCACAAAGTTAACCAACTCTCATTTAAAGCTTCTCTCCCCAGCCACATATAAATATACTAAGGCTTTGCCACCAACTTACACAAATACACATGTTGAGAGAGAACGGCCTCAAATGTATTCCTCAGGGGCACCAGACCTTGGAGCTGTCAGCAACTCAAACACTTTGGGAAACTAGAAATATATGGCTGTAGCTGACCATAGATTATCCCGTGGGATATTCTCTAATTGTATGGAAAGAGAACCTTGTACAATAGGTTTCAACTAAGGAGGATAGCAATCAAATCGGCTTTTGCTGATTACGAAAAAAGCAACAGGCCCGCTCATTCAACTGATTTGTTTACTTTACATTTACAGAACATTTATATTGTCAGTAATATTGCTCATCTAATGAAATCCAATACAAAAACTGTATCAAAAAATATGCAGTTACAAAGTATATTCACTCGAGATACTTAGAATAATAAGGATGAAGCGACATTCATGTAAGGTGTTGATACAGATTTCGTTCATACTCAGGCAGGGGCGTCACTAGACCTAATACAATACTGGGGCACTAGTGAGCAAGCGAAAAAGAAATTTTTAGCACTTATCTATCATAAAAACTCAGAAATAGCGCTTTAAACTATATCATAGACTTCATTATAATTGACGGGACCCTTCCCCCAGACATTGCGCCACGCCTTCTCGAAAGAGGCCGGCCCACACCCAGCAGGGAGAGAGTTATCCTCAAACACACGCAGCGTTCTAACGTCGGATTTAGGTTGAAACGGGAGGTTTACTGCCTACAAGCAGGTACGGGTGTCTCAAGAGTGATTTGGTATAGAATTCAAGGTAGTTATTATATTTTTCGCACCATGCAAGCATTTTCAAACGTAATTAAAATGGGAAAAATTTGCCGCTACGGCCGCCATTTTGGGTTATCACTAGGCAAGGCAAGGCAAGACAAGGCAAATTTATTTATGTAGCACAATTCAACACAAGGCAATTCAAAGTGCTTTACATCACATGAAGATCATAAAAAAAATCACATTAAAATCAATAGGACCAAGACAATCGAAATAGGAAATAAAATTACACATAAACATCGTATTTAATCACGAATAAACAAATAAAATAAAACAAATAATAAGTAAATAAGTAAAATAACAATAAGTATAGCGCTATACTTCGAAATATTTATATAAAATGAATGATAACTGCCCACTTTTTTTTTTTTTTTGTTGCTTTTAACCAAGAATCTAGACTATTCTACGTTCCTATCTATAAAAAAAATTCAGGTATTCAGGCATTCATTCAGGCATTTTTTCACAAGAATTTTCAACTTTAAAAACTCTTTTGTACGGCCACGACGTTGGATTACGGACTAGCGTCATACTTCGAAATATTTACAGAAAATGAATGATAACTGCCTTGTTTTTCGCTTTTAACCAAGAATCTAGACTGTTTTATGTTCTTATCTTTAAAAAATTCAGGGATTCACACTTTTATTCCCAACAATTTTCAACTTAAAAAGCTCTGTTTCGCAGCAGGGCCAAGAAGCAAAAATTGTATTTGCCACATTGCATTTTTTTTGGCATGTGGCAAAAAAAATTTGCATGCGGCAAAATGGATTTGCGGCATTTTTCTTTTTTGCCTTGTGGCATTTTTTTTGCCATGTGGCATATGGATTTTGCCATGTGGCATTTTTTTGCCATGTGGAAAAATGGAATTTTCCATATGGCATTTTTTTTTTTTTTTTTTTTGGTGCCAAGCGGGAAAATGGATTCCGCCATGTGGCATTTTTGCCATGTGGCAAAATGGATTTTGACATGTGCCATTTTTTGCCATGTGGCAAAATGGATTTTGACATGTGGCATTTTTTGCCATGTGGCAAAATGGATTTTGCCATATGGCATTTTTTTGGCCATGTGGCAAAAAGGATTTTGCCATGTGACTTTTTTTGCCATGCGGCAAATGGAATTTTCCATGTGGCATTTTTTTTGCCATGTGGCAAAATGGAATTTTCCATGTGGCATTTTTTTTTGCCAAGTGGCAAAATGGATTTTGACATGTGGCATTTTTTGTGCCATGTGGCAAATGGAATTTTGTCATGTGGCATTTTTTGCTATGTGGCAAAATGGATTTTGATATGTAGCAATTTTTGCCACGAGGCAAAATGGATTCTGCCATGTGGCTTTTTTTTTTTTTTTTTTTTTTTTGCCAATTGGCAAAATGGGCTGAGCTGGTGGACAGGGGAGAGCTGGAGACGGGCCGGGCTGTCCTCAAGCGGCCCTCTCTCCCCAGGACCCATAGTGACATCGCAACTCAATAAATAATAAGTTAAGGATAAAGCTACATCCATGTGAGGTGTTGATACCGATCACTCACATACTTAGGTATATTTTTTCCTTTCGCCACACCCATGTTTAACTCAGTATCCTGGCTCTTTCCCAATACACTCAATTACTCTGATAATTGGGAGAAAATGAAACCGCGATTGCACACAACAGAACATTATGAGTATAACCAAAGCTCTTACCCAAACACGCACAAGCACACACACTCCTGTACCGTGTAGCAATTCACATACATGCTGAAAGGAGAAGCAATAAATTGGATTTCCCAAGGATGACGGTGTGATGAAAGATTGTGTTTTTTTTTTTCTACTCGCCTACCACGAGTGCTGTTAGAGCACGGTGTGATTAAATAAAAACCTTGCCCAAGTTTCAATAAATGCATTATAACAATTGCATTTCCTTGACAAAGATTTAGCGACTGGTGTGATGTGATTGGATTACAGTGGCACGTTGAACTTTTTCTCTTATGAATGCTGTTTTTATCTTTATGTGAACATACACAGCAGCTTGAGCAAGTTTAACAGATTTATTTTATCAACAAGCCGCGTAAAGTAATTAAGATGACATGGGTGCAGAGTAGCCCAAAAAGTAAGTGTAGCGTTACTTGAAAATAGTATTACTCAAAAGTAAAAGTTATCATCCAAAATATGTACTTAAGTACAGTATATGTAAAAAAGTTTGAGGTGGAAAGAATACTCAAGTAATGAGTAACTGCTTACAATGTCTTTGAAACGATGGTACAGTGGTACCTCTACTTACAGAAGTTTCAGGTTAAGACACGCCTCAACGGGAAAATATTGCCTCTTGGTATGAAAGAAATTTCAGAATACGAAATGCAAAAACAATTGAATTTTAGAAAATTTTGCTTTTGTTGGAAAGGAAAAATCCCTCATTAGTTTTTGCGCCATGTAAACGCCTCCTCTGTCAATAGTTAACTTTTCCATTAGCACCTTATTCAACGTGACCCATTCTGTTAAAGCGATCCATGGATAGAAAGACTTGTAGTTCTTAAAAGATAAATGTTTGTACAAGTTATAGAAATTTTATATTAAAACCCCTCTTAATGTTTTCGTTTTAATAAAATTTGTAAAATTTTCAAACAAAAAATAAACTCGTAGCTCGCCTTTGTTGATGTCAATAATTACACAATGCTCATGGTGCTGAAACCCATAAAATCAGTCGCACCCAAGTGCCAGCAGAGGGCGACAAATCACCAAAAAACACAAGTAACAAATGGACATGACACTGCGCTGTCATTTTAATCTGTTTGAGCAGGGCATGTGCGTTAAATGCGTCAAATATTTTAACGTGATTAATTAGAAAAATAAATTACCGCCTGTTAACGTGATAATTTTGACAGCCCCATATATTATATTATTAGGGCTGTCAAAATTAACGCGTTAACGCGCGGTAATTAATTTTTTTAATTAATCACGTTAAAATATTTGACACAATTAACGCTCATGTCCCGCTCAGACAGTATTCTGCCTTTTGGTAAGTTTTACAGCAAGGCTTTTTGTGCTGTCTAACAGCGAACTCTTGTGGTCGCTTTGCGACATGGTTTATTGTTTTCTTGCCAGTTCAATATGGCCGCGCGACGTCTCTGTTGTGCTTATATGATCCTTGGACAAGATTTGTAAGTATGGTTGTTGTAAAGAATGTACATATTATGTTAATAAGCGAAATGTTATATTTTTTGTATGAGACGCTTTTTGTTTATGTTTAGTGAACCTGTATAGCGTGCTAAGCTAACGTTGTTGCTAATGCAATGCTTGTGTACTTTTTTTTTGTAGTTTTACGACGGTCTAAAGAGGACAATGGTTTGAGGCCATTTTATTAATAAATCAGATGAAAAAGGAAGAAGTCTGATTATTAAGGTGTCGTTCACGAGCTGTCTAGCTTTGGAAAAAGTAGACGCTTCGGAGTGAGGACAGCATAGGCAGATTTAAATGACAGTAGAGTGAAATGCCCATGATAATTATCTTATCTTTCCATTCCAACAATTTATTTTACAGAATATATATATAATTCACAGAAAAATATGGCATATTTTATAGATGGTTTGAATTGCGATTAATTGCGATTAATTACGATTAATCAATTTTTAAGCTGTAATTAACTCGATTAAAAATTTTAATCGTTTGACAGCCCTATATATTAGTAATTTTTAAAATTTTATTTACTTTTGCTCTGTGAAGAATTCAGAAAGGGTTATTTGATTATGGCTTTCTGAAAAACAATAAATTTTTACATTTAGGCACTCCTGCAATCGTCACACTTTTTCTGTTTCAAACTGACCTGGCCCCTCATCAGAGAAGGAAAAAGTTATGTGGCCCTCACAGGAAAAAGTTTGTTGACCCTGTTTTAGACAGTTCTTTGGTCTACTTTTTTTTTTTTTTAATCCACGAGAGCTCAATGTGGTAAACACAAGGACACAGGACAGAGGTTGAGTCAACATTAATCCATTTTAACTGAATGCAAGTGTGATTTAGCTATTGCCACCACCTAGTATGTGGCACAGGTAAGTAACAGGTGCTGTTAATTACACAAATTAGAGAAGAATCACATGATTTTTTTCAAAGGGTGCCAATGCTTTTGTCTGGCCCTTTTTTTGAGTTTTGTGTAAAATAATTTTTTTTTGGAGCATGATCTGCCAGAATTGCAGGGGTGCCAATACTTTTGGTTAGCAGTGTATACTAAAAAGTATAGTGTTGTAAAACTACTCTTAGATGTATATTTTTCTCAAAAAGTTACACAAGTAAATGTGACAGAGTAAATGTAACTGCCCACCTCTGCATTGTTGGTATCATTAGCTAAATCTTTATTTGCTGTTCGCTGGAATATTGTATGTGTTCAAGCCTGTCTTTTGTAGAACACTTGGAACCTGCTCAAGTGTTTTGAGATTCCTCCAATTTAGAATGCTGTGCAGCAGTAAGCATAAGAAGGTGTCGCCAAAATAGTAAAGATGAAAACACTGTTAAATTCATGCACAACTATGGCAGGGTTGTGCAAAAATACAATATGCAGTGGCAAGAAAAAGTATCTGAGCCTTTTGGAATTTCTCAAATTTCTGCGTAAAATCACCATCAAATGTGATCTGATCTTTGTCAAAATCACACAGATGAAAATACAGTGTCTGCTTTAACTAAAACCACCCAAACATTTATAGGTTTTCATATTTTAATGAGGATAGCATGCAAACAATGAAAGAAGGGGGAAAAATAAGTAAGTGAACCCTCTGCCTAAGGAGACCTAAAGAGCAATTGAAAACAATTTTTACCAAACATTTTAAGCCAGGTGTGTGCCCAATCACTGCTGAGTGGTTTAAAGCTGCCTTGCCCACTATAAAACACCCACCTGGTATGAAATGTCTTGATGAGAAGCATTGTCCGATGTGACTCATGGCTCGGTCAAAAGAGTTGTCTGAAGACCTGCGATCAAGGATTGTTGATTTGTATAAAGCTGGGAAAGGATACAAAACCATCTTAAAGTCTGGATGTTGATCAATCGAGAGTCAGAGAAGGTGTCTACAAATGGAGAGAGTTTGGCACTGTTGTTTCTCTCCCAAATAGTGGCCGTCCACCAAAGATGATGCCCAGAGTTCAGCGCTGAATACTCAGAGAAGTAAAAAAAGAACACTAAAGTGTTTGCTAAAGACTTACAGAAATCACTGACACAGTCCAATATCTCTGTGCACACATCCACTATATGTACAACTATGGCAAAGAATGGTGTTCATGGGAGGACTCCATGGAGGAAGCCACCGCTGTCTAAAAAAAAACAAAAAAAAAACATTGTTGCTCGTTTATTGTTCGCAAAAAGGCACCTGAACACTCAACAGAAGTTTTGGCTAAATATTTTGTGGACTGATGAAACCAACGTTGAATTGTTTGGGAGTAACACACAAGAAATGTGTGGAGGAGAAATGGAACAGCTCACCAACATCAACACCTCATCCCCACTGTGGAGCATGTTGGAGGGAGCATCATGATTTGGGGCTGTTTTGCTGCCTCGGGGCCTGGACAACTTGCAAACATGAATGGAAGAACGAATTCAAAGGTTTATCAGGCTGTTTTGCAGGAAAACTCAAGGCCGTCTGTCAGACAGTTGAAGCTAAAAAGAGGATGGATGCTGCAACAAGACAATAATCCAAAACGCAGACGTAAATCAACTTCAGAATGGTTTCAGAAGAAAAAAATACACGTTCTGGAGTGGCCAAGTCAAAGTCCAGACTTGAACCCCTTTCAGATGCTGTGGCATGACCTAAAGACAGCGATTCATGCTAGACATTCCAGGAATCTGGCTTAACTACAGCAGTTTTGTAAACAAGAATGGGCCAAGATTTGTCCGGATCGATGTGCCAGGCTGATCTCCAGCTACCGGAAGCGTCTGGTTGAAGTTATTGCCGCCGAAGGTGGGGCCACAAAATATTAAATGTGATAGTTCACATACTTATTTTCCCCCCACTTTCATTGTTTGCATACTATCCTCATTAAAATATGAAAACCTATAAATGCTTGGGTGGTTTTCATTAAAGCAGACACTGTTTTTTCATCTGTGTGATTTTGACAAAGCTCAGATCACATTTAATGGTGATTCTATGCAGAAATGTGAGAAATTCCAAAAGGTTCAGATACTTTTTCATACCACTGTAAGGGAAAACAAGTGTTGAGATGAGTTCACACGTTTAGGTGAATGTGTGCGTTCAAGGGAGTGTCCTGTATTTTCGAGTTTAGATCTTGAGGTAAATCTGTGCATCTTATAATTGATTTAAACTTCCACTGTCAGCAGATGCTCATAACAACAAACAGGTATTGCCCAATGCTATCCATGTACGGTATAATTGTGGCAGGTGGTGACAGGCTTAATAACGCCGCACTGTCATATTTTCCCTCTTTTGATCTGCACGCGTATGCACCCGTCCTTGTTTGAGATTCATACAAGATAATTCTCTGCTAGTGTCAATCGGTGCACTAGGTTTCTGTTAAAAAAAGTCCTGCAGATTTAAATCATCCATATATGATGGCTTGATTAATAGGTTTATTAGTGGTTTGCATTCCTCTCTACGCCTCTCATTTTTCTGAGGGAGTTTGAGGCATCCCTAAATATCTCACCATTTTTTTTGCACCTTACACTCTTCTTCTCGGAGGGGGGAGTCAAAAGGTTTTTCATTTATCCCCGACTGTAGACGAAGCACAAACACGAATCCCCTGAGAGACCCACGAGGAAACGTGCAATACCATGCCCTAAATATCTGATCTTAGAGGTGCAGGAAATAGCATACATTCATGTGTTTGACGGGTTGCGGGCGAACATTGTTCCCCTGACACGGCATTGTCATTGAACATTTTGCTGTCATGTGTACAGCATTGAAAAATACTTTTTTTTTATTGAGGGAAGGAGAAAACAAACCTTAACAAAGGATAATGATATTGATTTGTTGAGCAAATGGTGTAACGTTTTGAACTGGGAGGATGTATACATACTTCAATGTGTGTGTGGTTTGACTGTTTATTTCTTTTTATTTACTTCAGATATGGCGGAAAACATAGAAAAGAGTGAAAAAGCCATTTTTTATGAGGGGCCGTACAAGACATTTTTCATTCTGGCCCTCTCACACACATACATTTTCCTTTCACATACATATATATTCACTCTCACACACATACATTCTCCTCTCACATGCATACATTCTCCTTTCACATCCATACATTTTTACTTTCACATTCATACATTTTTACTTTCACATTCATACATTTTCACTCACACATTCATACATTTTCACTCTCACATCCATACATTTTTACTTTCACATTCATACATTTTTACTTTCACATTCATATTTTCACTCTCACATTCATACATTTTTACTTTCACATTCATACATTTTTACTTTCACATTTATACATTTTTACTTTCACATTTATACATTTTCACTCTCACATTCATACATTTTTACTTTTACATTTATACATTTTCACTCTCACATTCATACATTTTTACTTTCACATTCATACATTTTTACTTTCACATTTATACATTTTTACTTTAACGTTTATTTTTCAAAGTACTTTTATTTTGAAATAATGCATCAGAATTTTATCAGAGTACTTTAATTCAATACTTGGGGTAGTCTAGTATACCCCAGAAGTGGAACCGTCCCAGGATATCAGCCAGATTTTTTTTAATCAATTTTTGAAATCAGGCGAAATGACAGCTAAAATCGGCAATTTTCAAAGTACTTTTATTTTGAAATGATACATCAGAATTTTATCAGAGTACTTTAGTTCGAGTCTTGGGGTCGTCTAGTATACCTCAGAAGTGGAACCGTCCCAGGATATCAACCACATTTTTTTAAAATCAGTTTTTGAAATCGGGCGAAATGACAGCAAAAATGGGCAATTTTCAAAGTACTTTTATTTTGAAATGATACATCCGAATTTTATCAGAGTACTTTAGTTCGAGTCTTAGGGTCGTCTAGTATACCTCAGAAGTGGACCCGTCCCGGGATATCAGCCAGATATTTTTAAATTAAATTTTGAAATAAGGGTAAATGACAGAAATAACTAGCAATTTTCTAAGTAGTATTACTCGGAATTCCTAAAAAAAAAAATTTATATCATAATACTTTAGTTTGGGTCTCGGGGTGCTCGAGTGCCTCTCTCAAGTGGACCCGTTCTTGGATGGCTTCTCGTTTTTTATTTATTCATATTTATTTTTTTCAATAAAGGGACTAGCGCTGTGAAGCCACCGCGTTCCATTATGAAGCCAGCGCGTTGCAGTACCATAATGCACACAATGCAAACAATGATCCAAATGAGGGGCGGGTAGCTTGACTTCGTTTTTACGAGTGGAGGGTGGCTTGACCGCAGTAGTCTGGGAGCGGGACATATTAGCTCCCGCTTGGACAGTTGAAGAGGTTCGAGAGTTGCTCGGTCTAAAAATGTCTCTCGTTTCACTTTCAACTGCGTCATAATTAGCACTGTTGGGTGCAGTTGATTGTGTCCTTTGCCGCCGCTTGAGACAGGAAGCCAAAGAAGTTAGTTTCTGGGGTCGACAAAATGTTTTGCAAAAGTCCAACTGCTTGCCGAAGTGATTGTGCGTCCTCTTCCTTGTTATTTTATGAACAGTAACCCGCGTCAGGTTCTCAGCCAATCAGAGCTTACCAGTCAGAGCTAGCCAATCAGAGCTGGCTTCCGTTTCAACTAGACTCCTTCCGTTTTCACTATACTTTCACTCATACATACATACATTCTCCTCTCACGTTCATACATACTTTCCTCACATACATATATATTCACTCTTATACACATATATTTTATTTATACAAACATACATTTCACAGACTAAAAATGTGTGAATGTGAGAGTAAACATGTATGAATATAAGAGTGAAAATGTATAAACGTGAGAGAGAAAATGTATAAACGTGAAAGTAAAAATGTATAAATGTGAAAGTAAAAATGTATGAATGTGAGAGTGAAAATGTATAAATGTGAAAGTAAAAATGTATGAATGTGAGAGTGAAAATGTATAAATGTAAAAGTAAAAATGTATGAATGTGAGAGTGAAAATGTATAAATGTAAAAGTAAAAATGTATGAATGTGAGAGTGAAAATGTATAAATGTGAAAGTAAAAATGTATAAATGTGAAAGTAAAAATGTATGAATGTGAGAGTGAAAATGTATGCATGTGAGAGTGAAAATGTATGAATGTGAGAGTGAAAATGTATAAATGTGAAAGTAAAAATGTATGAATGTGAGAGTGAAAATGTATGAATGTGAAAGTAAAAATGTATGAATGTGAAAGTAAAAATGTATGGATGTGAAAGGAGAATGTATGCATGTGAGAGGAGAATGTATGTGTGTGAGAGTAAATATATATGTATGTGAAAGGAGAATGTATGTGTGTGAGAGGGCCAGAATGAAAAATGTCTTGTACGGCCCCTCATAATTTTTGCTGTTGCGCCCCTCTCTGAAATAAACTGCTGTATTTTAAGCCATGAGAACTGTTGTGTTTGATAGAACAATATGTTTGTATTAAGCCCACAAACTATTTTTAATTTGTCTGTTTTACCCTGGAGACCCCCGTTTACAGACACCGTGCAACCGGTTTTGTTTTAACCTACCCATAAAAAAAAAAAGGTAAGTAATTATACCGTAAAAGTCTATCCTTTTTAGCTTTGAATCATTACGTCACAATGAAAAAAAAAGTGTCTGTATATAGTAGGGTTGGGAATCTCTGGCATGAAGCCGATTCGATATGTATCTAGATACACAGGTTACGATTCGATTAAAAAAAACGATACATTTTTGTGGCCGAGCGATTCGATACGATTCGATACAGTTTAAGAATGAGACAGTTCGATACAGAGTGAAAACGATACGATAGTAAACATTTGTTGTGCGTGTTCCTACAGTATTTTAAACATATAAAAAAGACCACATTTCTAATAGCAAAATTAAACAACAAAATTTCATACCAATGTTATGTTGTTGTACATTCAACATACGGTACATAAGTACTGTATTTGTTTACTATAACAATAAATCAACAAGATGGCATTAACATTACTAACATTGTCTTAAAGAGATCCATGGATAGAAAGACTTTTAGTTCTTAAAAGATAAATGTTAGTACAAGTTATAGAAATTTTATATTAAAACCCCTCTTAATGTTTTCGTTTTAATAAAATTTGTAAAATTTTCAATCAAAAAAATAAACTACTAGCCGGCCATTGTTGATGCCAATAATTACTTACACAATGCTCATGGGTGCTGAAGCCTATAAAATCAGTCGCACCCAAGCGCCGGAGAGGGCGACAAAACTCCGAAAAACACAACAAGTACAAATTTCACTGTGCTGTCATTTTAATCTGGGCGGGGCATGTGCGTTAATTGCGTCAAATATTTTAACGTGATTAAATCTAAAAATGAATTACCGCCCGTTAACGCGATAATTTTGACAGCCCTAATTTTAACGTGATTTTTTTTTTTTTTAAATCATTACTGCCCGTTAACGCAATAATTTTGACAGCCCTAATCTATTTATATACTGTATATTCCGTATTGGTTTAATACGGAGCGCAACTTTTAATTTCCAATTCGGAATGATTCCTTACTTCAAAGGATGGGTGGCAAGCCTAACCCGGGGACTACCTGTATCTCAAAACAATAGCACAAACAAAAATTGTTATGGCACAAACCAGCACCAATGATTGACACCATTTTTAGCCATTTTTAATCAAAATGGGGGGGCTAGTTGACCTCAAATTGACCTGTAAAAGAATTGTTAGCATCTCAAAAACGGCAGCACAAACCTAACTCAAATGAATGACATCATTTTTCTATAAATTTGCTTCTGACTTCATGGAGGTAACATACTGCTCTTATACCTACTGACAAATGAAACATATTAACAGGCAGATTGGTTAAAAAAAAAAAAAAAAAAGCGGTATTCAAAAATACCCCACAGGTATTTTTGGGAGATGCTCCCACACATGAAAACTTAAAGTGACCCGACACTGTATTTCTTCCTTGATCATAGACAATGTAAAAAAACATACAAGCAGTGGCTACGATAATGTTAAGGTCCTGATGATCAACAATACCTGCACGCCTACACACGCAAGGATTTATAAAAGATCCAGACTCTAAACACAGCATTGAAAAATATGTATTTTTTTCCCTTGCTTTCACCCACTGACAGAAAGTTTCAATCCAGTTATCTGCCTTGGTCTCTTGGCTACAGGGCTTGTGGGATACCCCAGCATCTTGGCAGCCTTTTCTACTTTGAGCAGGAAAAACAATCTTTGTGTGTGTGAGTGCGTTCACGTCTGGGCTTCTGACTCATTCTGCATGCGAGCGTGCCGTTTTGGGAGTGTTGTTTCTAAACCTACATTGAATGTGCATTTTCACATTTTATGTGGGCTTCCGTTTGTTATATAGCATGCTTGTGCATGCCTATGCCTGAATGCATATTTGGTTTTACGACTTGTGTAAGCAGGGGGAAAAAAACAAATTAATAAAGTGTAAGCCTTGGCACACATGATGGGAAAGTCAGATAAGAAAATGAAAAGTTTGCATCCCATTATTTTGGGCTGGGGGTGTGAACTCATCCTCTTTTCACTTTTTGTGTAACAAAAGGATTTATGCAGGAGTTTCTCGTTCTGCTATTCCATTTTTAATCAAAGTTTAACAAAAAAAAGGATTGTATATGAATGTATAAATGACAGAATGGCAGAATAATAATAATATAAAAATGTTCCTTTCATTATATTTGGGCTAAACTGCCTAAAGCGGGTAAGAGAAAGCTTTAACATTTCATAACATGTCACACTCACATTCTCCTCAGATTGCACAGAGACATCTCATATATGAATTATTCAAATACAGTCTTTTAAAATATTGGTTGCTTTGAGAACCAACTAACCCTAACCCATAAGAAAGGGAGTACTTTGTACCTAAAAATAGAAAATCCAAACTAGCATGCTGCGGTACATTTGAATAATCAGTATGTTTTCTCTTCAGTACATTTTTTTTATTTTAAACATGATTACATTTTCTATCGAACCCTATCAGGATATTTTAGTATTTTTTTTAAATAAGTCATATTTTAATTTACAGAGTCACACGTTTACATTATCAGTGTAAATTAATAGAATCGAATCGAAGCTAATCGAATAGCCCTTTATTCTGATTTTACGGTTGTACAATGAAATTGTGGAGCATCTCCCTTTACAGTGCGGGACAAGTAAAACATCTCGAAAGTGGCTTTCAAGATATAAAGTATAAAATGTAAATAAATATAAAATATGTATGAGGTAGTCCTATGTTCAGGCAGTGCAAATAATTGAAGTAGCAGCACTTGACAGTGAAGGCATTGAATATTGCAGATTAATTAATTGCACAAAGAATATGATTTCGAGACGGGCACAGGTCCTGGAACATACGCAGAAAATGGTGCTTAAAAAAAACACGCAAGTACCCACTTGCCAGTCTATGGGACTTACAAGCGTCCGGATAAAAAGATGTTAATTTGGACAAGCAATTCCACATTAAAGATGACCCATTTTTAGACTGTAAACAACATATTTCTTTTTCTTTTTAAGGTTCTGGGGTAACGAGACCCATGCACAGAGACGGGAGGCAAGCTAGCAGTGGTAACAAGAGTTTGTTGACTGTTAGAAGCAGTGCTTAATTTTAAAATCATAAGGTGCCGGAACGCAAAGAACTTATGACAGTGCAGGGATGACGAGACGGGCACAGGTCCCGGAACATACGCAGAAAATGGTGCTAAAAAAACACGCAACTGCCCACTTGCCATGCTGTGGGACTTACAAGTGTCAATTTCAGATAATATCCATGGTATAAATATTATGACACCAATTTACATTTATTTAGGCTATACTCTGCACAGCACGGGCAATTGCCCACATAACCACAGGTGGGACTTACAGTACACAATGAGCAATTAGTTTCTCAAATGGTCTAACTTGTAAAACCTTAAAAAAATTAAAAAAATAAAAAAAATCAGTGATTAAAATAAATAACACAAACCCATTCTTTTGAGAGTTTCATCCCCTCCGTGTTCTGTGGCCCCAAAGTTCCGACCGCCTTACAAATTGTGCAGCCCAAACCCGAATTTCCCAAAGGGGTACTGGCCTGTTGCTCTGGCTGTTGGTGGTCCACCTGGCTGACTGCTGGCGCTGTAGCTGGCCCCCACTCCAGGTGGCGCTGAACCTTACAAGCAGCTGCCACGGTAGCAGCCTCCTGCCCCGGCTTTTATAATCGAGACTGTTTTACGTTCAAATCTATAAACAATCTTGGGATTTAAGCATTTATTCACAAGAATTTTCAACGTAAAAAGCTCTAAGACTGCTGCCACATTGTCTAACAGACTAGCATCATTCTTCAACATGTTTATGTAGAATAAATGCTAACTGCCCAGTTTTTTGCTCTTTTAAACAAAGAATCGAGACTGTTTTAAGTTCATATCTATAAAGAATTTGGGGATTTAAGCATTTATTCTCAAGAATTTTCACCAGAAAAGCTGTTTACATAAGGCGGCCGCCAAACTGACTAGCAGACTAGCATTGTACTTTGACATATTTACGTAAAATAAATGCTAACTGCACGTTTTTTTTTTTTTTTTTTTTTTGTGTGCTTTTAACCAAGAATCGAGACTGTTTTACTTCCATACCTATAAAGAATTCAGGCATTTAAGCATTTATTCACAATAATTTTCAACGTAAAAAGCTCTTTGTTGTAAGACTGCTGCCACATTGTCTAACAGACTAGCATCATTCTTCCACATGTTTATGTAAAATAAATGCTAACTGCCCAGTTTTTTGCTCTTTTAAACAAAGAATCGAGACAGTTTTAAGTTCATATCTATAAAGAATTTGGGGATTTAAGCATTTATTCACAAGAATTTTCACCAAAAAAGCTCTGTTTACATAACGTGGCCGCCACACTGACTAGCAGACTAGCATCGTACTTTGACATATTATCGTAAAATAAATGCTAACTGCCCAGTTTTTTGCTCTTTTAAACAAAGAATCGAGACTGTTTTAAGTTCATATCTATAAAGAATTTGGGGATTTAAGCATTTATTCACAAGAATTTTCACCAGAAAAGCTCTGTTTACATAAGGTGGCCGCCACACTGACTAGCAGACTAGCATCGTACTTTGACATATTTACGTAAAATAAATGCTAACTGCACGTTTTTTTTTTGTGCTTCTAACCAAGAATCGAGACTGTTTTACTTCCATACCTATAAACAATTCAGGGATTTAAGCATTTATTCACAATAATTTTCACGTAAAAAGCTCTTTGTTGTAAGACTGCTGCCACATTGTCTAACAGACTAGCATCATTCTTCAACATGTTTATGTAGAATAAATGCTAACTGCCCAGTTTTTGCTCTTTTAAACAAAGAATCGAGTTCATATCTATAAAGAGTTTGGGGATTTAAGCATTTATTCACATGAATTTTCACCAGAAAAGCTCTGTTTACATCGTACTTTGACATATTTATGTAAAATAAATGCTAACTGCACGTTTTTTTTTTTCCATGTGTGCTTCTAACCAAGAATCGAGACTGTTTTTCGTCCATATCTATAAAGAATTCAGGGATTTGAGCATTTATTCACAATAATTCTCACTGGGAAAGCTCTGTTTACATATGGCGGCCGCATATTGACCGACAGACTAGCATTGTACTTCGACATATTTACGTAAAATTAATGCTAACTGCACTTTTTTTTTTTGCTTTTAACCAAGAGTCAGTTTTACGTCCATATCTGTAAAGAATTCAGGGATTCAAGCAGTTATTCACAAGAATTTTCAACGAAAAAAGCTCTTGGTGATTCCACTCGGTCAACTTTGACGGCCGCGCCAACAATTCAGCCCCCCATTAATTTGAGAACCCTGCTTATCACAACTACGTGATGCAGTTGTCAAATGCAAAAAGAACACACGACGGAAATAATAACTACTAATACGTTGTCGTACTTTACAAAGCAGGTTGGTCGGCAAATAACGTGGACTCAAGTTGTTTAACGGTCATTGCTAATGTTCCTGTGCTCTCCTCTCTCTTTGTCTTGTCTGCAGAGTCGACCTAATCGCTGGTGACAGTCAGCTTTGCTCTTTTCTTAGCGCCGCGTCGCTTGCAATCAGTGACAGCGAAGTCAGGGAGCAGGAAGGGCTTGTGTGAAGTCAACACCCACACAGGCCCGCCGCTCGCACACAAAAACACGCGAGCGTACACAGAAAGTCACACCCGTGAGCTAATACAAAACCTCTCGCGTGTGCGCACAAATGTACAGTATATTAAATTCTCAAATGCGCACGACAATAAGCACATGCACACATTTACCGAGGCGCATTCTCGCTTTCAAAATAATGAAACCGGAGAGCCACTGGCCTTCTTGTATGTGGGTCAGGCCCATGCAAAGCTGTATTGATTTTTTTGGCTGCATGTCTGACCGCGTGCAACGCATTGAAAAAGTTTGACAGCAGCGAACGTGGCAGCGAGCAGCGATGTTTAACGCGAGCTCATTCGCAGATGAGAGGTTCCACGGTTCGCTCGCCTCTCCTTGTCAGCGCCCCGCCAATTGGCAGACAATGGACTTGTTTGAGTAAGAGGAGGACTGACATCCGAACGGGCAATTTGTGAGTGACAGGCCGAGAGAAAAGGATGAAGAGAAGGGGGGAGGCCGCGGAAACTGAGGGGTCAGGAATTCGCCTCTTTAAAGAATGTAGCGTCACCCATATGTCCGTCTGCCCTGGTGCATGCTCAATGGACTGGAAGGATGGGGATGCGAGAGTGCTCTCTTCTTCTACGCTCTTTCCATTTCCAGTCTAGTTTTTTCCGATTCTTGTTGCACTGCAAGTGCATGTTGCTCTTTTGCTAATTGCAATGCGATGGACATTCATGAAAAAAGCAGGGAAAAGAAGTCAAACAGTCGGGTGAGCAAACATCCTATTTTGCCCGGACATGTTCACTTTTTACATCTTGTCCGGGGTGTCCGGTGGGGTTTTATAAATTCATTGAAATGTTTTCATTAATTTTCATGGGACCAATTAGCGCAGGGGTGTCAAACCCGGTGTCCCGTTGGTCTGAACAGTTTTAATGTTTCACATTGGAGTATTACATACTGCCATTGTTATCATTCAACATACCTCGTTTATTAAGACAAAGCAGCGAACAGGAAGGGGTTATGGGGGAACGGAAGAAAAGAAAAGAAATACACTGAACGCCCGCACCAACTATGAATATGTTGGTGCTATCATCAGCTAGATGTATTTCTGGTTGAAACCATGTAGGGTGCCTGTTGACCAGGGAAGGGGGGGGGGTTATAAGATAAGTGTTTGGGAGTGGTGGAAAGTACACAAATTAGCTCTGTGATCTAGAAACCAGTATTCGTGTGAATCCCTTGTAAGTGTAAGGATGTTGGCAACCGACCCTACACTGCTCCATCGCCAATAACAGCACTGAGGCCCCACACCCGAGCACACCCAATCACATCCAGCTATGCGCAAGCCCAATTAAACATGCAACAGCCACGGAGACGAGCAGAGATGCCGCGCGGATGCCACCCCAGGGCCATGGCCCCCACCTAGCAGTCAGGGGAGGTAGGGCAGGAGGGGGGGCGCCAGCGCAGCCCATCCCTCCTCTTGCAGCCCAGCAAAGGGGCCATTGTCACCCCCCAGGGATCCAAGGTGGTCCCCCGCACCTCCATCGACCGGCCTTCAGGGATGGGAAGAGGGAACGCACCACCAAGCCCACGACCACCCACACCCCCGTCCGCCCACGAGCCACAGTCGTAGCCCCCCAACCCGCACGGCACAGCACGCAACCCCCAACAGCCCACTAAGCCCAGGGCAGAGCAGGGTCCCCCGCCGGAGCATGCAACACCCAGTCGACACACCGGCGTCCAGCTAGCGACCCGTGTAAGGCTGCCGCCACATCGACTAACAAACTAGCATCATACTTCGACATATGAAAAATAAATGCTAACCACCCGTTTTTTTGCTCTTTTAACAAATAATTGAGACTGTTTTACGTCCATATCTTTAAAGAATTCAGGGATTTAAGCATTTATTCACAAGAATTTTCACTGGAAAAGGTCTGTTTACATAAGGCGCCCGCTACATTGACTAAGCGCTTTGAGCTCCTTGAAAGGTGGAAAAGCGCTATATAAGTATAACACCATTTACCATTTACCATAACAGACTAGCATCGTACTTCGACATATTTATACAAAATAAATGCTAACTGCACTTTTTATTATTATTTTTATTTTTTTGCATTTAACCACCAAAAGGCGGCTGCTACATTTATTTAATCACTAGCATCATAGTTATAATATAGCAATATTTACGTAATATAAATGCTGACCACCCGTTTTTTTGCACTTTTAACAAAGAATCGAGACTGTTTTACGTCCATATCTTTAAAGAATTCAAGGATTTAAGCATTTATTCACAAGAATTTCACCGGAAAAGCTCTGTTTACATAAGGCGCCCGCTACATTGACTAACAGACTAGCATCGTACTTCGACATATTTATACAAAATAAATGCTAACTGCACTTTTTATTATTTTTTTTATTTTTTTGCATTTAACCACCAAAAGGTGGCTGCTACATTTATTTAATCACTAGCATCATAGTTATAATATAGCAATATTTACGTAATATAAATGCTGACCACCCGTTTTTTTGCACTTTTAACAAAGAATCGAGACTGTTTTACGTCCATATCTTTAAAGAATTTAGGGATTTAAGCATTTATTCACAAGAATTTTCACTGGAAAAGGTCTGTTGACATAAGGCGGCCACTAGCTACATTTACTAACAGACTAGCATTGTACTTCGACATTTTTACGTAAAATAAATGCTAACTATACATTTCTTTTTTGCTTTAACCAAGAATTTAGACAGTTTTACGTCCATATCTATAAAGAATTTGGGGATTCAAGCATTAATTCACAAGAATTTCCACCGGAAAAGCTCTGTTTACACATACGCGCCCGCTACATTTGCTTACTGACTACTACCATCATTGTTCGCAATTTTTACATAAAACAAATGCTGACCACCCATTTTTTTTGCTCCTTTAACATAGAATCAAGACTGTTTTACATCCATATCTGTAAAGAATTTTGGGATTCAAGCATTAATTCACAAGAATTTTCACTGGAAAAGGTCTGTTGACATAGGGTGGCCACTAGCTACATATACTAACAAACTAGCGTTGCACTTTGACATTTTTACGTAAAATAAATGCTAACTGCACTTTTTTTTTGCTTTAACCAAGAATTGAGACTGTTTTACGTCCATATCTATAAAGAATTTGGGGATTCAAGCATTAATTCACAAGAATTTCCACCGGAAAAGCTCTGTTTACACATACGCGCCCGCTACATTTGCTTACTGACTACTAGCATCATAGTTCGCAATTTTTACATAAAACAAATGCTGACCACCCATTTTTTTTGCTCCTTTAACATAGAATCAAGACTGTTTTACATCCATATCTGTAAAGAATTTTGGGATTCAAGCATTAATTCACAAGAATTTTCACTGGAAAAGGTCTGTTGACATAGGGTGGCCACTAGCTACATATACTAACAAACTAGCGTTGCACTTTGACATTTTTACGTAAAATAAATGCTAACTGCACTTTTTTTTTTGCTTTAACCAAGAATTGAGACTGTTTTACGTCCATATCTAGAAAGAATTTGGGGATTCAAGCATTAATTCACAAGAATTTCACCGGAAAAGCTCTGTTTACACATAGACACTCGCTACATTTGCTTACTGACTACTAGCATCATAGTTCGCAATATTTACGTAAAACAAAAATGCTGACCAACCATTTTTTTGCTCCTTTAACAAAGAATCGAGACTGTTTTACATTCATATCTATAAAGAATTCAGGGATTTAAGCATTTATTCACAAGAATTTTCCCCGGAAATGCTCCGTTTATATGAGGCGGCCGTTACATTTGCTTACTGACTAGCATCATAGTTTGCAATATTTACGTAAAATAAATGCTAACTGCATGTTTCTTTTTTGCTATTAACCAAGAATCGAGACTGTTTTACGTCCATATCTAGAGAGAATTAGGGAATTTAAGCATTTATTCACAAGAATTTTCAACGACATAAGCCCTTTGTCTGTGATTCCACTCGGTCAGCTTTGACGGCTAAGCCAACAATGCAGGCCCTCTATTAATTGGCCCGTGCCCCGTCAATATATTAAGAAGTCTATGAATCATGTTAATAAAGTTAAAGTAAAAAAATAACGTTGTGAAGTACAATTAGGTACTGTGTGTGACAAAAAAAAAAAAAAAAAAACATTGGAGACAACCTATGAGGCAGTGATCCCCAACCCTAAGGGGCCGTTTACATGGTGATTCTCCGAGAATACGAAAAATTTCAAATTTGCATTTGCATTTGCGTCTCCATTTGAACAATGTCGCAATTCCGCATGAAAACGATGTAGTATTCATGCCAGGCCCTAGGGGGCAGTGCAGATTTACTGGGCGACAGAAAATGATGCACTTTGACCCCACCAATCTCCCTAAGCCCGGAAAAAATATGCCCGCCCACCTGAAGCAATGTCATTTTTCTTTTGTTCAAAAAGGCACAAAAATTGAAACATTCAACATATTTAATTTAAAAATATTATTAAAACAGTAAATTAAAGCTGACATTCTGCTATATTTGCTGTTTTTAATGTTTAGTAGCACCGCTGCGCACGCCAAATGTGACGTGTACGAGTGCTGACGTTAACGGCGCGGTCTCGCGCCGCAGGAGCCTTTGATATGCATGCCGAGTAAGCCCCCCCTCAACCCCCCGCAATCGGATTCTTCCACTTTGGAGGTAGGATTAAGATTTTTTGTCTTCACCGACACCATATGCACGCGACGCGAGTCCGCTACTCAGTCATTGCGTCTTTGTGTCGCGGAGTCGCCATGTAAACTGCCCCTAAGTCGAGTACATCGTAATCCGGGGACTACCTGTACTTTTGGACTTTTTGGGTAGTTATTTTGAAATTTTAAAGGGTTTTTTCAGGTTACGTTGCCAGCGTAGGAAACGAACTCGTTCATTACCCGGCAGGTGTCGCGTTAACTGAATATTTTCCGTCCTTGACCGGTTTTTTACAACGGTGACGGAAAAAACTGAAGTCCATCTGTCATTTTGACAGGTTGCAATTAACACCCCAGAGCACAGGGTGGCGAGTGAGCATATTAATTAGCTAGTGTCTCTCTTGATGCATGACGTCGTTGGCCTTACTCGGAAAAATGTCAGGGCAACTGAGTGTCCGAAGTTTCTTCAAAAAGCCCCAAAACGACGATGGTGTTGATAAAAGAGGTGAAAAAAGAGGGACTGATGCAGTGAAGGATGACAACGAATCAAGTGAATCGCCGGTTCACTCCTCACTGCGGCGAGCAGTTGAAAACGCCGCCAATTACCAAGAAGGGCAGAATTGGTAACACGGTGAAAGCGGCATAAAGCCAAAAAAGCGGACCAGACTAGCCAGAGCCTGAAATTATTTCAAGGAAAATATGGAGGGTGCCACCACTGTGTGTACTCTTTTTGCTAAGCTGAGCTCGCATACCACGGTAGCACGTCGGCTATGAACGAACACTTGATGCGCCGTCACCCAGGTGTATTTCGGAAAACAACAGGAAACAACAAGCTAGCGGATTGTAAGTCCATACAACTTTCTAACGGTTTTTTAAAAAATTGGAAGTTGCCTTGATGTGCGTCGTATCAACGTGCATTTTTATTTAATAATAATAATAATAAATAAATAAATAAAAATAATATATATATATATATATATATATATTAGGGCTGTCAAACGATTAAAATTTTTAATCGAGTTAATTACAGCTTAAAAATTAATTAATCGTAATTAATCGCAATTAATCGCAATTCAAACCATCTATAAAATATGCCATATTTTTCTGTAAATTATTGTTGGAATGGAAAGATAAGACAAGATGGATATATACATTCAACGTAAGGTACATAAGCACTATTTGTTTATTATAACAATAAATCAACAAGATGGCATTAACATTATTAGCATTCTGTTAAAGCGATCCATGGATAGAAAGACTTGTAGTTCTAAATAGAAAAATGTTAGTACAAGTTAGAGAATTTTTATATTAAAACCCCTCTTAATGTTTTCGTTTTAATAAAATTTGTAAAATTTTCAATCAAAAAATAAACTAGTAGCCCACCATTGTTGATGTCAATAATTACTTACTCAATGCTCATGGATGCCTATAAAATAAGTGGCACCCAAGCGCCAGCAGAGGGCGGCAAAACTCCATAAAACACAACAAGTGACCGTTTCAATGTGTACTGTCATTTAAAACTCCCTGAGCGGGGCATCTGCGTTAATTGCGTCAAATATTTTAACGTGATTTATTTTAAAAAGTAATTAATGCCCGTTAACGCGATAATTTTGACAGCCCTAATATATATATATATATATATATATATATATTTATATATATATATATATATATATATATATATATATATATATATATAATGGAACTATATAATATTTTATTATTATCAAATGTATTAGGATCATGGAAGGTCCCACTTGGGGGAAAAAAAATATATATATATATATATATATCCTGTATATACATAATATAATAAAATATATATGGAAACAGTACTGGCCTGCTTACTGTAATCCATGACTGCACTAATGTTAGTTACTTTATATTATAAAGTATTATTGTATTATTGTGTATATACATATAGTGACTGCATAAAGATAGTCATTTTAAAAATTTAAGTGACGGGTAAAAATAGATTATGACCGGATTTTTATGACCCTGTCAGTCAAAATGACAGCCAACGAAAAAGTCTAGCGCAACCTCTGTTACCCGGGGACTACCTGTATCTTAAACGATTGAAGCACCAACAAAACTTCTTACAGCACAAACGTAGCACAAAATATTGACATAATTTTAACATAAATTTGCGTCTGATAGAGGGGCCAACTTCACGGAGGTCCTCTGCTCGGGTGCAAAATAATGTGGGATGTAATTTAAACAAATAAGCTGAAAGGAGCATCATCACCCCTTGGCTTTTGAGAACAAGTTCACTCAGCACAACTGTCTGTCACACTGAGAAATTCACGCCAGTAATTGAATGCCCTCTCTCCTCGGAGAAGAAAAACGTGCTTGACGTCTCCATTCAAGTACTTTCAAATGACCTCTTATTAATCCTGTTAACAGCAAATGTGCTTCTCATATTTACTGCAGTGTTACTTTTTGACCCTCGCCACTGGCTAACATCTTGTGTTGAAAATTGGCTAATTTGCGAATATGGCTGAATTTGGGGGTGGTAAAGACCACTTACAGCTAATGGCTGGCTCATTTGAATAAGTGCACCGTGCTCGGGGGAGGGCAAGCACAGGGCAGCCCGTCTAGGTGGGGTGGAACTGGCCCTCCCGCTCCAATCAGTGTGAATAGTTTCTTCTTATTGCACCCCCGGTGACATGATTGCACTATTCGTTATCCTTGTATACTGTAGGCATTTTCTCCATTTTCTTCTCCAGTCACTTACCTGTAAGGTGCGTTGTACTGTCAATTAATTTGGAACTTTCTGTCTTAGTTCCTTTTCATTAGTGTAGTAATGGGCACCTCTTGTTCTCTCGAAAGACAACCAGAGGGCTAAATGGAAGCAGGAAAGTAATCCCATAAATAAGAGAGACAGAATCGCAATAGTTCACAGTCATTTCCATTAAAGCTGGGGGAGAGAGAGAAAACATGATATGTGACAAACGATACCAGACCAACATATTGCGTCAGGCTGAAATGTGTAGACTTGATTGCCCCTCGGTCATGTCTGCTGCGTATCATATTTAATGAGGTAAATTTCTGATTTTATAACATTGTGATGAAATTACACGCGTTATATTAATTGTGAGAATGAATTAAAAGGCATTAGAGATGTTGTTTTATGCAATTGGCAGAAAATTAATCGTGCGGTATTTAATAGAACTGTACAATCGGATGAAGCTGCATTAAAACAAACTGCTTTCATGAATTTGATCATTTTTAGCTGTCATTGGCAAAGATGGGGATGAGAGGAGGCGCTTTTGAGAGAAAAATGATATTTGTTCTAAGTAGGGTTGTTCCGATCATGTGTTTTTTGCTCCCGATCCGATCCCAATCGTTTTAGTTTGAGTATCTGCCGATCCCGATATTTCCTGATCCGATTGCTTTTTTTTTTTTGCTCCCGACTCAATTCCAATCATTCCCGATAATTTTTCCCGATCATATACATTTTGGCAATGCATTAAGAAAAAAATGAATAAAACTCGGACGAATATATACATTCAACATACAGTACATAAGTACAGTATTTGTTTGTTATGACAAATCCTCAAGATGGCATTTACATTATTAACATTCTTTCTGTGAAAGGGATCCACGGATAGAAAGACTTGTAATTCTTAAAGGATAAATATGACTTTGTATATTGTGACTAAATATTGTCATCTAGTGTATTTGTTGAGCTTTCAGTCAATGATACTGTAACCATTTAACTGTTTTGCCCAAATGCATGATGGGAAGTGCAACCATGACTGTGCGTAGTGGTACCAATTGATGTATCTTCTCTGCGTTGGGAAATAACATACGGTGTTAAAAAAAAAAAAAAAAAAAATTACTACCTTTCTTCCCCACATTGCTTCCCATGATATTTCTAACCGTAGGGAGAGGGATTGTAAGGCTTTAGCCAATAAAAAAAAAAAGACTCCAAAGGCTGCCAAAATTCACTCTACTCATTTTACGCTGCCTTTTAGCTCTATATATAGGTAAAACGGCGCCATTACAGATTGAACGCGACAATGCGTGAGTGGGTCGTGCAGCGCATGCGTCAATTGCGTTAAATATTTTAACGTGATAAATTAAAAAAAAAATTTAATTACCGCCGTTAACGGGATAAATTTGATAACCCTACCTTAAGCCTAAACTAAAGACTCTGGATGAGTGTAACATATGTCTGTAATGTTAAATACAATTAGAAAACGATTTAATTAACATATATATATATATATTAAAAAAAGGCATGTCCGATATTTTTTTGCTGATTCCGATACTTTGAAAATGACGTGATCGGACCCGATCGATCCGGACATCTCAAGTTCTAAGTGATGGAATTCCGTACATAGACTTCATAATGTATTGTATCTAATGCCAGATTTCTGTTGAAAAAGTACAAAAGCTGTACCGCATACAAACAGGAAGGATTGTCTTGGGAGTAATTTGTTCGAGGATTCAAGGTAATTATTATACCCTATTGGCCCGAATGTAACACAGTGTTTTTTGCATTGAAATAAGACTGAAAAAGTGGGGGTAGTCTTATATTCGCGGTTTAGACGTTATAACCATTCACAACGCTAGATGGCGCCAGATATCATTGAAGCGATAGTCTGTCATGACAGATCTCAGCTACTCTCAAGTTTAACCAGTTGGCATTATTTTATTGCAATCCTTTTCCTTATTCAGATTTGTTTAATGCAGCTATTACAATTTTGTTGTATGAATGAGGCAAAATAACATGCTTCTTCTCTCAAATATATTCTTATAATCATTTGTTTCAGATGTACTGTAATTATTTTCCGTATAAAAATTAATTTGGTGTTCAAAAAGTATTTTTTCAAAATTGAGTCTTGAAAAAGAGGGGGTCGTGTTATAATCAGGCCCATCTTATATTCGGGCCAATACTGTATTTTTCGTACCTTGCATGCATTTTGAAATGTGAAAAATCAATGGGAAAAATTAGCCGCTACAGCATTGGCGTCAGTCGCAATATTTACGTAAAATAAATGCTAACTGCACTTTTTTTTTCTGCTTTTAACCAAGAATTGAGACTGTTTTACGTCCATATCTGTAAAGAATTTGGGGATTTAGGCATTTATTCACAAGAATTTTCTCCGGAAAAGCTCTGTTTACTAAGACGGCCGCTAGTAACATTCACTAACAAATTAGCATTGTACTTTGACATTTTTATGAAAATAAATGCTAACTGCACATCTATTTTTGCTTTTACTCAATATCAAGACTGTTTTACGTCCATATCTATAAAGAACTCAGGGATTTAAGCATTTATTCACAAGAATTTTCAACAAGAAAAGCTCTTTTTCTGTGATTCCACTCGGTAAGCTTTGACTGCCTCGCCAACAATGCAGGCCCCCTATTTATTCGCCCCGCGCCCATGCCCCGTCAATACATTATGAAGTCTATGGCATTAGCAGCATTAGCATTTAGTGTAGGGTGACCATAGTTTGATTAAAAAAAAAAAACAACAACTAATAATATACATATACAATAATAAAGAATTTCTAATAACAATAATAATAATAATATTTTTTTAAACAAGAAAAAAAGGAGACGCCCAATCCATTATAAAAAAGTAAAAAAAAAAAAAAAAAAAAAAAAAAAAATGCTTGTCTTTAAAAAATGCTTCATTGAGTGTCCACTCAAATCTGCTCCAGCTGCTCACTTACTCACAATGAGTTGGCACAGCAACTGTTTAACAAGTTAAACGATGATTGACGCAAGAGGCACTTTGAAGGTTGAGTCTCTGGCAAGATCAAAGCTTAACTGTCTGTCAATCATCATTTACTTTGATAAACATCTCCAGTTCACTCTCTGACGAACAAAGAGCAGGGAGAGAGAGGGTGGAAGCAAGCGTGAGAGCGCGATCGGCTCGAGAAAAATTAATAATTACAGATGACTTTTTTTTTTTTTTTGGGAAAAAAAAGTCTGAAGTGCTAAGTAGTGAGGGATCACTGTAGATGAAGTTGTGCACAGAAAAAAATAGAACCATTATATTAAAAAATATATATATACATACCATACATCGTAAGCAGTGACTCACAATGTTACTCATAACTTGAGTATTCTTATCAACGAATACTTTTTTCTTTTTTTTACCTGTACTTGACTAAATTTTTGGACGACTACATTTACTTTTACTTGAGTAATATTATTTAGAAGTAACTCTACTCTTACTTGAGTAAAATTTGTGGCTACTCGACCAGCCTCTGACAAACACATTTCGAAATGACTAAAATATGACTAAGAGTAATCAGTATTTTCGTCCTAAAAGACGAAGACGAAAATGAAAAGGGCCGCCAAAAACAACACTGCTTGTAATTCAGGCTAACGTCTTATTCAGCCTGTTTGCGGACCGCCCCTTTGAGATCTATTGATAGAAGAGGCTTTTGGGAAGAGCAAAGTCATGAACAAGACTACAATCTTCATTTGCAAGTACATAGGATAATTACCCATTTACAACTCTCCAATCTTGTTTCATAATACACGTTCATGACTCAACGTCTTTTGTTTTTTTCCATGCCTGCGAGGGATGTGTGACTTTGATACAACAGAGGATATGTTGCTTCTGTCTTCAGTACAACTTCATATTGGGTTCTTAGACTTTCCCAACGTGGGCCCAGACATGAAAATAGTGCTGAGATTGCCTTCAGCTCCAACGGTGTTCTCTCTTTGGTGAGTTAAAAGTCGCAGCCAAAACGAAGAGATGACAAAACACAGCCCAGGGAAAGTGTCGAGTTAGATGTCGCTTTAACTCACTCTATAATGAAATACATAACATGCCTTTCCAGGAAGAGAAATAATAAAATATATACATTGATGACAATATGATATGTGGTATTTGAACTGTATCAAAACTGATGCTAATTATGGCTATTTGTTTCTATGACCAATATGAATAGAATCAATCTGTGTGAATCTTTGGAATATACAGTGGTATGAAAAAGTATCTGAAGCTTTTGGAATTTCTCACATTTCTACATAAAATCACCATCAAATGTGATATGATCTTTGTTAAAATCAAACAGATGAAAATACAGTGTCTGCTTTCACTAAAACCACCCAAACATTTATAGGTTTTCGTATTTTAATGAGGATAGCATGCAAACAATGACAGAAGGGTATTATGTGCTGAACTCTTGGCGTCATCTTTGGTGGGCGGTCACTCCTTGGGAGAGAAGCAACAGTGCCAAACTCTCTCCATTTGTAGACAAATTCTCTGTCGATTGGGTGATAAATAATAATACAAATAAATAAACCCTCTGCCTAAGGAGACTTAAAGAGCAATTGAAACCAATTTTTACCAAATATTTTAAGTCAGGCGTGTGCCCAATCACTGATGAGTAGTTTAAAGCTGCCCTGCCCACTATAAAACACACACCTGGTAAGACATGTCTTAATGGGAAGCATTGTTTGATGTGCATCATGGCTCGGTCAAAAGAGCTGTCTGAAGACCTGTGATCAAGGATTGTTGATTTGTATAAAGCTAGGAAAGGATACAAAACCATCTCTAGAAGGCTGGATGTTCATCAATCGGCAGTCCGAGTTGTCTACAAATGGAGAGAGTTTAGCACTGTTGCGTCTCTCCCAAGGCGTGGCCGTCCACAAAAGATGACGCTAAGAGTTCAGTGCAGAATATGCAGAGAGAGACTTACAGAAATCACTGGCACAGTCCAATACCTCTTTGCACACATAAACTACATGTAAAACTATGACCAAGAATAGTGTTCATGGGAGGACTCCACGGAGGAAGCCACTGCTGTCTAAAAAAAAATGGTTGCTCGCTCAATGTTCGTAAAAAGGCACTTGGACACTCAACAGAATTTTTGGCAAAATATTTTATGGACTGATGAAACCAAAGCTGAATTGTTTGTGAGTAAAACACAAACGTCATGTGTGGAGGAAAAATGGAACAGCTCACCAACATCAAAACCTCATCCCCCACCATGAAACATGATGGAGGGAGCATCATGATTTGGGGCTGTTTTGCTGCTTTAGGGCCTGGACAACTTGGACAATTTGACGAATGGATTCAAAAGTTTATCAGGATGTTTTGCAGGAAAACCTGAGGCCGTCTGTCAGACAGTTGAAGCTCAAAATAGGATGGATGCTGCAACACAAGACAATGATCCAAAAGACAGAAGTAAATCAACTTCAGAATGGTTTCAAAAGAACAAAATACACATTCTTGAGTGGCTAAGTCAAAGTCCAGACTTGAACCCCATTGAGATGCTGTGGCATGACCTAAAAACAGCGATTCATGCCAAACATCCCAGGAATCTGACTGAATTACATCAGTTATGTAGAGACGAATGAGCCAAGATTAGTCTTGATCGATGTGCAAGACTGATCTGAAGCAACAGGAAACGCCTGTTTGAAGTTATTGCTGCCAAAGGGGCGGGGTGGGGGTGGGGGGGACAAAATATTAAATGCGATGGTTTACTTATTTTTCCCCCCCTTCCGTCATTGTTTGCATACAATCCTCATAAAAATATGAAAACCTCTAAATGTCTGGGTGGTTTTAATTAAAGCAGATGCTTTTTTTTTCCATCTGTGTGATTTTGACAAAGGTCAGATCACATTTGATGGTGATTCTATGCAGAAATGTGAGAAATTCCAAAAGCTTCAGATGCTTTTTCATACCTTTGTAAGTAGAAGGGAATGGCGGTGAGGACAGTGAAAACCAACCAATGACTTGCTAACATTGCATAACCTGTCAATGCTTAACCCCTTAATGCCTGGAACATGAAGCAATTGTCAGTGAATCCCAAAACTTGAAAAATAATAGGGGTGCACGATATCCATTTTTTTGAAACTGATACCAATAACCTCCTGCTCCTCAAAGCAGATACCGATATCAATAACCAATAATAAATATATATATTTTTTTTAATGTATAACCTGAGTTTTTTAACACCTGGAGGTTTAAAAAAAAAAAAAAAAACTAGCAGTGGATTCAACATAGATTTGCCTTTGATCTCACCAGATTTTTCATAATTGCATGAACAAAACAGTGCGTTTCACTTCTGCACTGCCCGACAGCCAGCTAAAAATGAATGCACTTCCATAAACCACAAGGCTTGGTCTTTTCTTGCTTTTATGGGAAGACACATGTCTTAATCATGTGAAAGTACACATAATACACATATTCAATACTCAATATACAACAAACTGCACAGTACACTTATACACACAACTATTATATGTATGGCATAGCACACTAGCTTAAGCTACTAAAGCATTGGCTGGCTTCTATAACACAACAACTTATTAAGTTCTGTACATTTGACCCTTCACCTCAGAAGTAAACATATGGTGCACATCCATATGTTCTCGTAAACATAAAATACTTACAGACATATTTCCGAGGCGGAAACGTAACAGAAAGCACTCACGATTGTCAATGCGCCCGCTAGACACCGCAATGTGTATGTGAATGAGCTTGTAATGTGAACAAAACTACTGTGACAAGAAAATAGATGCAACAAATTATTCTGACCAGCAGGTGGGACTAATGCCCCGCAAATCGTCAACTGCTTTCCTATACTAGTGTGGAAAGTCACTGTAAACTGTAAAGCCAGCACAATACATATTATCGGTCCTATTAATAATGTTATTGGATTTATTGGGATGACGTCATAATTCCTATTATCGGACCGATAATTATTGGAACAATAATTATCGTGCACCAATAAAAAATAAGGTCCTAATAGTACTTCTTTCAAATTTGATTTCAAAAATCAAAATGAATATGTGTAATAAGCGCTCTAATATCTATAACCCTAGCTAAATCCAGATTTTTTTTTCTCATGGAACCGGCAGATGCATGCCTTGACTTGCATCCATCATTTTTTTAATTTTTTTTTTTTTTTTCAAAATTCTAAATTAGTCTCAAAATAATGAAATTCTGAGCGTATCAAATATGATACTCTAGGCTAGAAGGTGTTAACGTTAACTTAATGTGGCTAATGTGAGTAAACTATTGATATCATGATGCTAATGTTAATAGCTAAACACAATTACTGTATGTACCTGCTGACTAAATTTCCCAGATGGTTTTATTGAAACATTTCTCTCACTACTAGCTTTTTATCGAGTCATGGCTCAACCGTACTGATAATGGTGAGTGTTATTATTTTAAACCCTTTTCCACCTTTATTTAATAGTTTTTGATTAATATACATCTTTTATTATTGTTGTTTAGAACGTTTTGCAAACTGAATGGAATGAAATTAGTGTAAAAACTGAAGGAAATGTTTTAAAACCTCAGTCCAAGAATGAGGCAGAAACCTTTCGCATCATTGCTCGTGTTTTAATATGTCAGTGCACACACAGTAGTAAACTCTGCGTTGAATCATTAACTGTAGGAAATAGATCATTAAAAGTTCAAAAGAGATTTAGGTTAAACTCACAGAGTGAACACTATACCCTTTAAAAGACTTAAAAGGCAAAAAAAGGCCGCCGACGCAGTCTATGAATAGTCCAATGAGCTCACCAGTACCCTAAGGGTCAGCGTTGCATGTCGTCCGCAGACAAGCAGAGTGGAGTTTGTCATTGAGTACATTTGCGTTTCAAACAGATGTTTAAGCTACCGCTATTGATGATTGATACAGGGTATTTTAATCTAACATTGTAGCTGGGTTTAGGAGCACAAATTCCCCATTTAAGAGCAGTGTAATGAATGTTTGTTTTTGTTTTGTTTAATTCTTTAAAATTAGAAGCCAATAAAATTGCTCTATAACAGAACTAAAAGAATCCAAAAAAATTAGTGTTGTCAAATTTATCGCATCAACGGGCGGTAATTAATTTTCTTAATTAATCACGTTAAAATATTTGACACATTTAACGCATGCGCGGAATGACCAGCTCATGCATTGCCTCAAACAGATTAAAATGACGCCATTTTTTGCTAATTGAGAGCTATGACGCAGAGAAAGGCAGTGGACACAGGCGTTCATTGGACTGCGCCGTTTATTGGCATAAGCTTCGGCAACTTCTTCACAACAAACATAATGGAGTTAATTACGGCTTAAAAATTAATTAATCGCAATTCGAACCATCTATAAAATATGCCATATTTTTCTGTAAATTATTGTTGGTATGGAAAGATAAGACACAAGACGGATAGATACACTCAACATACTGTATATAAGTACTGTATTTGTTTATCATAACAACAAATCAACAAGATGGCATTAACATTAACATTCTGTTAAAGCGATCCATGGATGGAAAAATGTGTAGTTCTTAAAAGATAAATGTTAGTACAAGTTATAGAAATTTTATATTAAAACCCCTCTTAATGTTTTTGTTCTCGTTTTAATAAAATTTGTGAAATTTTCAATCAAAAACTAAACTAGTAACTCGCCATTGTTAATGTCAATAATTACACAATGCTCATGGTGCTGAAACCCATAAAATCAGTCGCACCCAAGCGCCAGCAGAGGGCAGCAAAACACCAAAAAACACAAGTAACAAGTGGACATGACACTGTGCTGTAATTTTAATCTGTTTGAGCGGGGCATGTGCGTTAAAAGCGTCAAATATTTTAACGGGATTAATTTAAAAAATTAATTACCGCCCGTTAACGCGATAAGTTTGACAGCCCTTCAAAATACACATAAAACTTAGTCAGACTTTGATCAAACTATTCAAACATTTCGTTTAGCTCAACAAATACACTGGATGGCAATATTTAGTCACAATATACAAACTATCAGGGGTCTCGTACGTTCTGAAGCCAGCATTCAAATGAATCATAATAGACCCAGTCTAAAAAAAACAACAACAAAAAACGAGCTACGGCGTCAGTTGAGGGACAAAACACACTGATTGGCTTGATTTCTAAGTAATTTAAAACTCGCCATTGATGCTGTGATGTCACCTCGGCGACGTCAACAATGGCGAGCTGCTAGTTTATTTCTTGATTGAAAATTTTACAAATTTTATTAAAACGAAAACAGTACGAGGGGTTTTAATATAAAATTACTATAACATGTACTAACATTTATCATTTAAGAACTACAAGTCTTTCTATCCGTGGATCCCTTTATCAGAAAGAATGTTAATAATGTTAATGCTATCTTGTGGATTTATTGTTATAATAAACAAATACAGTACTTATGTACAGTATGTTGAATGAATATATCTGTCTTGTGTCTTATCTTTCCATTCCAACAATAATTTATAGAAAAATATGGCATATTTTAGAGATGGTTTGAATTGCAATTAATTACGATTAATTAATTTTTAAGCTGTGATTAACTCGATTAAAAAATTGGAATCGTTTGACAGCCCTAAAAAAAATATATTTGCAGCATTTCAATGTTTTCAATACTGATAATATTTTAAAATGTTGCTTTTTTCCCAGGGAGATGACAAAACTATTTCAGTACATTGACACTGTGCCACTATCATTTCCACATCACTGCTTTTAACTTGCGTTTGACAATATAATAAGTCTGTGACAAGTGAAAGGCTTCTTGACGGTCACAAGAATTTTCTCAGACCTCCCAACTTCTCTGAGATCATGCCCTAATGATGACCCCGGGCCCGCTTTTAATCACCATTTGCCTCGCCCCTTCAACATATCATTCCAGTCGCCTGCACAGGTTCATTCCAGAAGAGATGGATTCATGACTTCTATCTGCCCTTTAGAAACAATTTTTTAAGACTTCATCATCCCCTTCCCCCTCCTAAAGAACATTTTTATTCTAATTTGTATTTGCTTTAATGGCTTCACCTTGCAATAATTCCCTCATGCCCGGCAACCTTAATACTCACTTTTAACTATGAAGAACAAGGATGCTAGGAGAGTCACTAATGGTCTAGTGGTGCATTTACCTGAAGTTGGCACAGACATATAAATAATTATTATTATTTTTTAAATACTTTAAATTTCTTAATAATAAAATTGATGCCTTCGGTTATTATTTAGGAGTCATGAGGAGTGTTGTATGCATGAACTTGAATTCATTATTTCTTATGGAGAAAATACACTCATCTTATGAGCACATTGGTCTTGGACTAGATTGTGCTCGTTTTATGAGGGTCCACTGTAGATCATTTTGGTTTTCTCTATTGCAAAGAATTTAATTGCAATAAATGATTTACATTAAGAAGTTGGTAGTAATGCATTATAAGGTTGTAACTAGAGATGCCGATTGATCGGGTCCGATCACGTCATTTTCGAAGTATCGGAATCGGCAAAAAAAATATCGGCCATGCCTTTTTTTAATATATTTATATATTTTTTATTAAATCGTTTTTTAATTGTATTTAACGTTACAGACATAAGTCTTTAGGTTAGGCTTACGGTAGGATTATCAAATTTATCCTAATAACGGCAGTAATTAATTTTTTAAAAAATGTATCACGTTAAAATATTTAACGCAATTAATGCATGCGCTGCACGGCCCACTCACACATTGTCGCGCTCAATCTGTAATGGCGCCGTTTTACCTATATAGAGAGATAAAAGGCAGTGTAAAATGAGTAGAGTGAATTTTGGCAGCCTTTGGAGCCTTTTTTTAATTGGCTAAAACCTTACAATCCCTCTCCCTACGATTAGAAATATCATGGGAAGCAAGGTAGCAATTGATCTTTATCTTAACACCTTATATCCTCTCTGTGTTGGCAAATAACATATCAAATGGTAGCACTACGCACAGTCATGGTTCCACTTCCCATGATGCATTTGGGCATGATTACAGTATCATTTACTGGAAGCTCAACAAATACACTAGATGCCAATATTTAGTCACAACATACAAAGTCACATCTCTTTCTATCCGTGGATCCCTCTCACAGAAAGAATCTTGATAATGTAAATGCCATCTTGAGGATTTATTGTCATAATAAACAAATACAGTACTTATGTACAGTATGTTGAATGTATATATTCGTCCGAGTTTTATTCATTTTTTTCTTAGTGCATTGCCAAAATGTATATGATCGGGAAACATTTTCGGGAATGATTGGAATTGAATCGGGAGCAAAAAAAAGCAATCGGATCGGGAAATATCGGGATCGGCAGATACTCAAACTCAAACGATCGGGATCGGATCGGGAGCAAAAAAAACATGATCGGAACAACCCTAGTTGTAACAGTACATGTATTTGTATTGAACCGTTTCGGTACGTGGTGCTCGGTTCGGAACGGAGGCGTAGCGAACGAGTTTCTGACATAATGTAACCCTAACTTTTCGAGGCTGTGAGTCGATCGGGTCACAGTTTCTTTGTGTAGATTATATTTACCGTAATTTCCCGAATATAAGGCGCACCCATGTATAATGCGCACCCCATATTTACTTGTAAAATCTAGGGAAAATTATTGTACCCGTTTGTAATGCGCAACCTAATTCTAGCACCAATAAATAGAAGAATACAAGAAAACAGAGCTCGTGTACAGATACAGAAATGTCATTTTACTGACTGGTGAAACACAGCACAAGCATAGCACATTGGTAGTTCAAAACATTACCATAAACTGACAATATTTACGGTAATGATATGATTTGACAACTTCTCCAACCTACCAGAATCTAGGAGAAAACCAAACAGATGTGACTTTTCTTTTAAAGGCTGCTGTATAACTTGCTCGTTTCATCATGATGAATAAATGTTTCTTCCACGGATTGTTACGGTAAAATGAAAGCGAGAACGTAAGTCGGAATTCCGTGAGAGCTCATTGCTGTCGACACGACAGTAACAGTAGCAACTATTGTTATTTGGGTTTGAGTTTCCCGATGGACCGATATAGTTGACGGACACAGGAAGTCCGTGTTGTTACGTTTGTTACGGTCCGAGTTGCGGAGCTGCAATAAACGTTGACTCAAATGAGTTCAAGAAACTAAATTCTGTGCTTTATGAGAGTGAAAAAAAGCACAATTTAACACAGACGAAATCATTCGGCCGATTAGAGTGAAGTATTACCGAAACAAAATGGTGACTTCACGTACCGTAATCGTCGGCAACGGGTCGCCGCATACGTTTCTTCAACACAACGTAGCCGTGTCAATAAAAAAAAAAAATCGGTTTATATATATAATTTCTTTCTCCATCCATGTACCCGTTTATAATGCGCACCATGATTTTACAAGTTGATTTTGGGGATAAAAAGTGCGCGTTATATTCGGGAAATTACGGTACTCTCCTATAATGAGGACCAACACGTTAGGACAGTATAACCCAGAAACGTCAGCGGCGTGACAACGTGGGCGCAGGCGTTAAAGTCCATCAGCCAATGCACACCAGTCGCAGTGCGGCCGCGTGTTTTAGACGCGTCAGTAAGAGTGTTTGTGTGTGTGTGTTCAGTGAACAAACACAGAAAACAGTGAGCCTGACTACCAACTAAAGGGAAAACAATACCATCAAATATATATTCATTTATTTAATATAAAACTGAGCTGCATCAGAGGGTTCAAAAAGCCGCATGTGGCTCCAGGTTGCTGACCCGTTATATAGATGAAGCTGTGCTGAGAATTTTTTTTTTTTTTAATCAAACATTGCAAGCTGTTCGTCACAATGTTACTCAAAACTTGAGTATTTTCCATGAATATTTTTTTCACTGTTACTCAAGTAAAATTTTGGATGCCCACTTTTACAATTTACTTAACCCTTTAACACCGAACGTGTCGGCAGCGACGCTTTTGCGCATATCGTCTTTGAAGCTTCGTCACGCTGTAATTACATCACCTACGTGCCGCTGGTTGGGCTCATTTGAAAGTGCAGAAGTTGATGTCCACAACAGTTTTTATTTGAAGTCAATCGACCAAGAAAAACGGGAGATACTGTCATTTGAGTTTTATAGTTTTATTGCACTCATAAATATGCATTCAAACGCTGCATGGACCATCTATCTATCGCCATATTTCCATCATTTCTTGTCCTTTTTCAAAACTAAAAGCAGCACAAAAGACTACATATCCCAAGATCTGTTCTGATGTCAAGAAGGACGAACCGAATGTAATCATTTTTAATAAATTTCCGAACGAGGAGCCAACTAATGAATGGGAGGCATGCAACGCAAGCCGGCGTTTGGTTTGAGCGAGCGACTTTGAAACGTGCAGAATGAATATAAAACTACATTTAGCGCAAGCTAATGCATTATTTCATTAACTCAAGGAGGAAGATGAGCCGTATTTGTCGTCTTTTTCTTTGCATGAGTCGGCTTCTCGGCGAATAGAAGTGACAGCAGCGCGCAAACGGCGAAAGAGTAGGTTGTGTGACGTTGTGTGTGACGTGGTATGTGACGCAGCTCCGTGACCTGTTCAAGCTTTATTGAGTGCGCAAAAAAAAAAAAAAAAAAAAAAAAAAAAAAAAAAATCTTTATTAGGTCCCAGCCTGCAAATTTTGAATTGGAACTGAACTACTTGTCAATATTTTTTAAAATACTTTTTTTTCAATGTTATATATATTTTTTCTTTACTATAATCTTTTCAATTTTTATGTAGATGTGTGTTCGAGAAGCTTGATTGCATGTAGGTATTGTTAGGTACAACACCTAACTTCACAAAGAGATATCCTCCAAACCCTTTTTGTGTTAGATGATATATATAATTTTTTTTCTCAATATTTTGCACTGTATATAACCTGTTTTGACCATAGTATGTGTAAAGGCCAAAAACGCCTATGAACATACCTGCTGTTTGTGTTGAATTGTCAAACATAAAACTATTCAATCTTATTTTTTTCTATTGAATGTTTATCCTAACAAGTTGAATAAATATGATCAAGCTTCAAAACGGTTGGTCGAGCATGTTTGGTTGTCAGTGGGACGTCAACATTACAAATTTTGAAAAAAGATTTGGGGATTTTTTTTGTCTTTTTGGGTCCAAAATGTGGATTAAAATTGGTCAGTGAAGAAAACAACAGTTTGGACATGAAGTTCAAGGTGTCCTGAAAAAAGGGACCCAACTTGGCCATTGTTAACAATTTTTTCTTCATCAAATGCATGCAAATTGGGCCAAAATAGGCTTAGGTGTTAAAGGGTTAAGTAATATTATTTAGAAGTAACGCTATTTTTACTTGAGTAAAATTTTTGGCTACTCTACCCACCTCTGTTTACAACCCCCTCGAAACAGCCCACCTTTCTGGTTAGGTGGTTTAAATGAATAAGAATAGTGCTGGATTAAAAATAAATAGAACAACACATTGAATTCACATTGAAGGGTAAATCTCCTGTGTTTCTTTGGCCTTGTGAGTAAACACATACCCTCATTTTCGCACTATAACGCGCACCTGACTATAAGCCGCAGCCCACCAAATTTGGCACGAAAACGGCATTTGTTCATAGATAAGCCGCACTGGGCTATAAGCCGCAGCTGTCCTCACTGTATCATGGGATATTTACACCAAAAGATATTAACCGGTAAAACTATTTGACAGCGGCATCATACGATTGACTGTCATAAGACCAAAAGAACCATCATTAAACTTTGAACCAATTACTGCAAAGCTTTATTGCTTCAAGAAGCTTCATTTGGCCATCACTGCTCCCTTGGGAGAGACAGTCAACCTCTGCTGCCACCTGCTGTTGACTGTTTTAATCCAACATGCCTCTTAGCATGCATTGCAGCGCTACAGATGTAATTAACAATCAAAAATCATGTTCTGTGCTAAATATTTCTTCAGTTACTGTTCCAGTTGTTTCATCAATTGCTAGTTAGTGTATTTGCTAACACTTTATTTGACAGTGGTGCCATAAGACTGTCATTACACAATCATAATTATGACATGTCTCTGTCCTGAGCATTCATGAATGCTTATAACAGATGTCATTAAGTGGCAAATGATCTCACTTTTGAATGGATGCAAAAGATCCAAGATGGACAAAAATTGAGTTAGTGACATAATTTGCCAAATGACACTTAATGACATAAGCATTCAGTAATGTCCATAATAGTGTCATGTCATAATTTTGATTATCTTATGACAGTCTTATGACACCGCTGTCAAATGTTACCTAAAAAAAAAAAAATCAACAAATAAGCCGCACTGGACTATAAGCCACTGGTATCAAAATGAAGGAAAAAAGTAGAGGCTTATAGTCCGAAAATTACGAAAATTAAATGAAAAATAGACGAATCGATGTCAAGGTTCTGAAGAGACCGCAGTATTTATATTCACATTTAGGAAAAATGCAGCCATATTGAGGCAGAGTATCACCCCCATATGCTAAGGGAAAAACAATCTTCACATTACAGAGTATGAAGATGGGGAAAAAATACTTAATCAACTAACATTGATATTACTTCTGCCAATTAGGAGCATGCTGGTAATGATATGAGTTTTCAGCTGTAAATAATTATGCTGCCTGCAGGCCATACTTTAATTCTCGGCTGTATCTATAAACAATAATCAAACCAACAGCGCCGGGCTAAAAGTTGGAGATTTGCACTAGCAGAGGAGCGCTTTAAGAGGTGCTTATTGTAGGCCTGTGGTGATGCCGGCAGTCAGGGTCACCTTCAGGTGCTCTTGCATGCTATTGATCAGCAAAGTGTGGAGTTACTTCAATAGAGGGCTTGCCGAATCTTAGTTAAGAAACAGCATCATTCCATTTATATCCTATACAAAACAATATAATATTCATTTGCTGTCAAACGGCAAACGACTATTTGCTGATGTGTGGAGATACAGATGAAGAGCATAATTAAGAAACATATGAAAGACAGCATTAATTAGCAGCATGTCAATACCTCTTCAATAGCCGATTAACTAATGACACATGGGCCAATAAGGGCTATTGATCCGCTCCTCGTTTGCTGTGTTAATAGGTTGTAGCTGACGTTGAAGAGGCCAGCGTGCAGCGGGCTAAAATGCAAAATCACAACTGTAGTCATTTATGTAACGTGCTCTCATGGGATGCCTGTGACCACAACTGATCTTATTTGAATGTGCCAGAATTCCCATCCTTTCTGTGATAATTAAAAATGACCCCAAAGGACCCTCCCCTCCATGGAAATGCAAGAAAAGACTCAATCTAGATTAATGGCATTGAAATGGCCAACATCAAGTTGGCCACTTTATGATAATGATTGTAAAGATAATAATGAACACGTGGATGAGGGATGAACAACGTCTTGTCCTGCAGTAGAATCCTTATACAGGTTAATTAGGTAAGATAACATAATTAGACACTCTCATGCCCGCACTGAGAATAAATTGGACGAAATGGCGATTCAGGCCTATATTAATTGTATAAACGATCAATGACAGCTTGGCGCTCGGAATTAGAGCATATATTTTTCATGCGGGTTAACGAATAGTGAAAAAAAATCAAGTGTTTTGAGGAAGTCATTAAGCAAAACGGTTATTTTCAAAAAATAAATAGTTTCCCCGACTTTTACAATTTAATCCCAAATTTACAATGGCAGTTGAACATGAATGTCACCATCTTAAAGGGGAAGTTCAGAATTTTTGACTTCAGGGCTTAATCTTGGCGGGTGTTTAATCAGTCGGTGCTCGGTGGAGTTGATTTCAACAAATTTCAGGGCTACGGAGTGGCTAAACTAGCAAGAGTCAATAGTCCCCGTCTTAGCATGCCAATCAAAAACAGCATATGTACAGTGGTATGAAAAAGTATCTGAACCTTTCGGAATTTGTCACATTTCTGCATTAAATCACCATCAAATGTGATCTGATCTTTGTCAAAATCACACAGATGTAAAAACAGTGTCTGCTCTAACTAAAACCACCCAAACATTTATAGGTTTTCATATTTTAATGAGGATAGCATGCAAACAATGACAGAAAGGGGGAAAATAAGCAAGTAAACCCTCTGCCTAAGCAGACTTAAAGAGCAATTGAAACCAATCTTACCAAACAATTTAAGTCAGGTGTGTGCCCAATCACAGATGAGTGGTTTAAAGCTGCCCTGCCCACTATAAAACACACACCTGGTAAGAATTGTCTTGATGAGAAGCACTGACTGATGTGCATCATAGTTCGATCAAAAGAGCTGTTGTTGATTTGTATAAAGCCAGGAAAGGATACAGAACCATATTATGCTTCATTTGTCAGTAGGTATAAGAGCAGTGAATGTTACCTCCGTGAAGTCAGAAGCAATTTTATAGAAAAATCATGTCATTCGTTTGTGTTAGGTTGTGCTTTTTGGATATTAGCAATTCTTTTACAGGTCAGTTTGAGGTCAACCAGCCCCTCCTCCATTTTGATTAAAAATGGCTAAAAATGGTTTCCATCGTTTGTGCTAGTGCTAGAAAAATTTTCATTTGTGCTATTGTTTTTGAGACACGGGTAGTCCCCGGGTTACGATGTACTCGACGCAATTTCCACTTACGACGCTTGTAAGTTGTTTCAGCTAATACTGTGAAGAAAATAAGTAAGTGTTTTTTCCAATCACTGATGAGTGGTTTAAAGCTGCCCAGCACACTATAAAACACACACCTGGTAAGAAATGTCTTGATGAGAAGCATTGTCTGATGTGCATCATGGCTCAGTCAAAAGAGCTGTCTGAAGAACTGCGATCAAGGATTGTTGATTTGTATAAAGCTAGGAAAGGATACAAAACCATCTCTAAAAATCTGGATGTTCATTAATTGACAGTCAGGGAAGTTGTCTACAAATGGAGAGAGTTTGGCAGTGTTGCTTCTCTCCCAAGGAGTGGCCGTCCACCAAAGATGACACCAAGAGTTCAGCGCAGAATACTCAGAGAGGTCAAAAAGAACCATAGGGTGTCTGCTAAAGACTTACAGAAATCACTGACACAGTCCAATATCTCTGTGCACACATCAACTATATCTAAAACTAACATAAAAAAAACATTGTTGCTCATTTCATGTTCGCAAAAAGGCACTTGGACACTCCACAGAAGTTTTGGCAAAATATTTTGTGGACTGATGAAACCAAAGTTTAATTGTTTGGGAGCAACACACAACGTCACGTGTGGAGGAAAATCAACAAAACATCAACACCTCATCCTTACTGTGAAGTATGGTGGAGGGAGCATCATGATTTGGGGCTGTTTGCTTCCTCAGGGCCTGGACAACTTGCAATCATAAATGGAAGAATGAATTCAAAATTTTATCAGGATGTTTTGCAGGAAAACCTGAGGTTGTCCGTCAGAACAGTTGAAGCTAAAAAGAGGATGGATGCAGCAACAAGACAATGATTCAAAACAAAGAAGTAAACCAACTTCAGAATGGTTTCAGAAGAACAAAATACACGTTCTGGAGTGGCCACATCAAAGTCTAGACTTGATCCCCATTGAGATGCTGTGGCATGACCTAAAGACAGCGATTCATGCCAGACATCCCAGGAATCCGACTTAACTTCAGCAGTTTTATAGAGAAGTATGGGCCAAGATTAATCCTGATTGATGTGCCAGACTGATCTGCAGCTTCAGGAAACGTCTGGTTGAAGTTATTGCTGCCAAAAGGGGTGGTGACACAAAATATTATATGTGGTGGTTCACTATTTTTCCTCCTTCTGTCATTGTTTGCATGCTATCTTCATTCAAATATGAAAACCTATAAATGTTTGGGTGGTTTTAGTTGAAGCAGACACTGTTTTTTTCATCTGTGTGATTTTAACAAAGATCAGTTCACTTTTGATAGTGATTTTATGCAGAAATGTGAGAAATTCCAAAAGGTTCAGATACTTTTTCATACCACTGTAAACCCCTGCTAACTCAAAGATTAAGCAAGCCTAATATAAAAAAATTTCAATTTTGCAGTTCATAAGAAGTATATTAAAACAAATAATAACACTGTAGTACTGTACACAATACCAAATGGAGCGGCTGAATATGAGTGCCAGCTACTAGTTTTGCTGCAATTTTTTAAATTGAATGTTAGCAATGTTATCACATAACTCCTCCCTCTCCACTAATTACCTTCCACTAAAACTACTGAGTTAATTTGTTACACAATGCCAATCAATCTGTTTTTACACAACTTTTGCTTCAAGCAGCTGTTCAGCCTGCTGGGTTTCCCTCTTAAGAAATGCATTTTCTGCTGCTGACTCTCAATAATGTATAACGCAATTGTCATATGCTACATAATGCATGTTTACAAAGCAGTGTGAGTACTTTACCTTCAGTTTGGGGGAGTTCATTGTCATGACTAAAAGGTGATAAAGTGGCTGTCTTGACTGTAATGTTTCCCTCTGTGTCCCAGTGTGACAATAAGGAGACATGGAATTTTGAGTGGAGCGGCATTTCACTCTTATTAATAATGAAAAGACAACAACCATTGTTGCCGTATACTAGTAAAGACAGTCATAAAGATGCATTTTTATCTTAGCAGGTGACCGTTTTAAAAAGTCGATGCCAAATACTTTCTAGAATAAAACATGAAAACTGTTTTCGAGATCATTTTCCTTCTTGTTGGTGTTGCTCTTTCATCAAAAGAGTCAGCTATATGCCTGTATGCAGTGCGCATTTGCACTGGGTATCTCGCTTTCACTTGTGATACCTATTGCAGTAAGTGAAAGATAACACGTGAAGGTAACATGAGACCCACACGTGTGTTTTGACCACAATGCCATGACAACTACTTAGGAGCCGAGTATGACAGACAATTCGAGTCTCTGAAGGTAATGTCACCTTTTATCCGTTTTTAAAAATGCATTAAATGTTCTTTCTTCTTAATTACCAAGCAATGTTTACCTATGTTGTTTCAAATAAAAATTGCAATAAATGTTATGCCGTTTTAAATGCCCTCAGAGATGTGTTACATTTGTCGCTCGCCAGTTTTTTCCTAATCGGAAACTGGCAAATGTGGCATGACTAAAAGATCATATTACTAAGTAAACTGTAGTTTGTCATCATAATGTTTCCATCCAAAAATTAGTTCTGTAAAGTCTCATTTTGGGTTGAGACAATGAGAACGAAAAGTGGTATTTGGTATATGGCAAAATGGCTTTTGGTATATTGCATTGTTTTTTTTTTTTGTTTTTTGTTTGGTAAATGGCATTTTTTGCAAGCCATGCATGTTCATGCCATTGACTGCTTTACACATCCAAATTTTCCGTTCATTATGAATGGCAGAAAAACGTGTGGTTGTGATTTTTGACCATACGCTTACCATTACAGCACACTGACATTCAACTGACACCCAGGTAAAAAATACCACATACCAAAATTCATTTTGCCACATATTAATAAATGCCACATACCAAATAAAAATGCCATATATCAAAATCCATTTTCCCCACATACCCCCCAAAAAATGCCACAAACCAAAATCCATTTTGCCACATACAAAAAACCATTTTGCCAAATACCAAAAGAAATGCCTAATACCAAATAAAATGCCATATACCAAAATCCATTTTGCCACATACAAAAAAATGCCACATACCAAATAAAAATGCCATATACCAAAATCTATTTTCCAACATACCCCCCAAAAATGTCACATACCAAAATCCATTTTGCGACATACCCCCCACAAAAAAAAAAAAAAAAATTAAAAAAAGCCACATACCAAAATCCATTTTCCGACATACCCCCATAAAAGGCAACATACCAAAATTCATTTTGTCACTTATTAAAAAATGCCACATACCAAATGAAAATGTCATATGCTACAATCCATTTTGCCAAACCCCCCCCCCAAAAAAATGCCACATACCAAGTAAAAATACCATATACCAAAATCAATTTTTCCACATACCCCCCAAAAATGCCACATACCAAAATCCATTTTGCCACATACCAAAATCCATTTTGCCACGTACAAAAAAAAAGCCACATACCAAAATCCATTTTGCTACATACAAAAAAAATGCCACATACCATATAAAAATGCCGTATACCAAAATCCATTTTCCCCACATACCACCAAAAAATGCCACATACCAAAATCATTTTTGCCACATTTTAGAAAAATGCCACATACCAAATAAAAATGTCATACACCAAAATCCATGTTGCCACATCCCCAAAAAATGCCACATACCAAAATCCATTTTCCCACATCCCAAAAAATTTCACATACCAACATTTATTTGGCCACATACCAAAAGCCATTTTGCCACATACCAAAAAAAAATGCCATACACCAAAATTCATTTAGCCACATACCAAAAAAACACAATGCCACATACCTCAATCCATTTTGTCCCATTCCAAAAAAATGCCACATACCAAATAAAAAACCAAATGTCAAAATCCATTTTGCCACATACCAAAAAATGCCAAATACCAAAAACCTTCTGGCCATATTCAAAATACCACTTTTTGTTCTCGGCCCTGCTGAATTTTGAAATGCTTGTTGCCATTTTCCTAATTTAAATATCCAGTTTTATGTTAAACGGATGGTATGCTCACTTAACCTGTATTTCAGGGTTTTATTTCTCATTTGTTGAAATGTTTTTTAATGTTATTTTATTAATGGGCCCTGATAAGGTGCACGGATATCCTCTGGTCTTTCCTCGTTAACGTAGACCGCACACCGGCTCTGCTTTCGCAGAGTTATTACGGCACGTGTAATTTGAAACAATTACAAAAACACTAGCCCACTTGTTACAACACTCATTTGGCCTCACATATACAAACCACAGCTTCAGTAGTGTTACATGTTTTTCAATCACGCCCCAGTGGAGCAACAGTGCTCGGTGAAAAGAAAAGAAAAAGAAAAAAAAAAAGGCTTGCGTTTCATACTAGCCTGCATGGTATGGGATAATCTTTCACAGTTTGCCTGGGGTTTGTTTTGCTATTTCAGCAGAAACTTGTGCAGGCTATGTGAATTACCATAGGAAAAATGTCAAAATACCAATCGATGTCCTGTCAGTTTAAGTGAATAATCTAGTAAGTGAATAATCTAGCTGAACGATCATCCCAAAAAATTATTATCTCTAACAATAAATTGTGTCCTCTCTCCTTTTTACCACAGAAGCAGAATATTTGAATTAATTCACTTTGTCACGAAAAATTGAGTTATTATAACTGGGAGTCCTCGAGTTGCGAATGTGTTCTGTTCCTACCCAAATTTCCGCCTAAATTGGATTTCGCCGTTGAAGTTGAAATTTACGTAAAAATTGTTGTGTGCTACTTCGCCCAAGTTCAGCTGGTCTGCAGCACCTGCTCACTGTGTGTTCCAGGTATGCGGAGTTACACGATATAAAATATAACTATCCTAAGAGTGTCATTACAACCATGAATAAGGACAAACGGTTGGTTTTCCCTGACTTTAAGTGTTCAGGTCAAGTTTTAAAGTCCTGACTAAAATATCTCGGTCATATGATCACAGACACAGGGTTTTGGTTAGGGCTTTTTTTTTCATTTTGTTTTGGTGCCAGCGCTGTTAAAGGATTTAAGGATGGATTAGTTTTCCTTGAGACCCACGTGACGCTAATTTGACGCTTTTGAATTGTAGCCGTAAACTTGAATTCGTCAACAGAAATTATTCGTAGTCGTCAAAAAGAGTTGTATTAATACACCCCCCCAAAAAAATCCGACGTCAGAATTTTGTGGTTACAGAAATAAATGCCTAAATATGAACACAAATACGTAGATATGAGTACGAAACTTTTATGTACAATCGCGAATGTGTAAATATGAAGATGACTATTTTTTTACCGCTATCTTACTCGATAATAGAGGTCGACATATACTGTGTATATATACAGGACTGTCTCAGGAAATTAGAATATTGTGTATTCTAATTTCCTGAGACAGTCCTGTATATATACACAGGACTGTCTCAGGAAATTAGAATATTGTGTATTCTAATTTCCTGAGACAGTCCTGTATATATACACAGGACTGTCTCAGGAAATTAGAATATTGTGTATTCTAATTTCCTGAGACAGTCCTGTATATATACACAGGACTGTCTCAAAAAATTAGAATATTGTGTATTCTAATTTTCTGAGACAGTCCAGTATATATCGGCCGGACGATATATCGGGCCGCTATGTGGACTTTTTTTGAGTGCGTCTTTTATTTTACGTAAATATTGTGAACTGTGAGGCTAGCCTAAGGAAATTTGCAGCCGCCATATGTAAACAAAGAGCTTTTTCCGTTAAATTTTTGTGAATAAATGCTTAAATCCCTGAATTCTTTATAGATATGGATGTAAAAGAGTCTCAATTCTTGGTTAAAAGCAAAAAAAAAAAAAAAAACTGGCAGTTTGCATTTACTTTACGTAAATATGTTGAAGAATGATGCTAGTCCATGGCGGTTAATTTCTCCCATTGATTTTTTTTCCACACCATTTCAAAATGCATGCATGGTGCAAAAAAATATAATAATTACCTTGAATCCTTGAACAAATCACTCCTGAGAAAATCCTTCCTGTTTCTATGTGATGATTTTTTTTTTTTTTTTTGCAAAATAAAGGCCCAGCATTAGAGAATATGTAATGTTGCTTTAGCCTTTTAAGGTGTTTACTGAGTGATCCTTTCACTCTAAACATAACTTAGCATTAGCATAGCATTTGCGCTTGCATTAGCTTTAGCTAATGGTCATCAGCATGTTGTTGCTGCCCCAAAAGTCTAACTCCACCTTTGATCGCTAGCTTCTTCTGCTGCTATCTGTCTTCATTTTTCGGCATATAAATTGCTTCCTTTATAGCGAACGTGTGAGGAAAAGGTAATTTGTAACCAACTTTCTCCCCCATTTCTTTGCTAAATGTGATTGTTGTCAAAAGGAATTGAGCACAACAACGGCTTGTTCAGTTCTTGTTGCATTCAAAGGCATAGCTAGAAGGGTTTGGGGAAGACCGCTCGCTGCTGGGGGCTGGTGGGCGCAGACCAGCTAGAAAGTGAATTTTGCATACTGTACGGATCATCGCCCAGTTCAGCCCAGTCACATTGAATCTGCCGTCAAGCAATTGTGCTTCATGAAACCGTCAAACCTCATTTGTGTCTGCCTGTTTTCTTCCCCACGCAGCTGTAAACAAGGCCCCGGCTCGGAGCTGTCTCCGTCGATCCCAGTGTGCGCTAGCGCCAGGAGAGCGTAGACGACAAAAAATTATCTTTACGGAGCTAAAGCTACCATTTGCAGACAGGCAAAGGAGTCGTGGACATGGGTGCTTTTGAAAATCACATGGCTTACATACACGTGTTATGTCTTTGGGGATCTGCAGTTCTCTTAAAAATGCAACACTACAATATTGTCACGCTTGTGTTTGTCGCCTGGTGTGATGCAATGTTTTTCTGGAGACATAAGAAATGACTATCTTATTATAACAAGACTGCAAATCGAGGGCACGTTGTTTTTACGCAGATATAAATCTCTTTAATAATAAATAAATGCATCTCACATATACTGTAGCCAATTTTACCCTCAAAGTGTGCTCTTTTTTTGATGTTGTGCACAGTAATTGTGACCCACCCAACAGTTTCTTATTAACACAACAACCGCGTCAGTTGGTGTAGACAGAAAACATAATTAGTATTCAGGCTTAATTAATCTACACTGGCCCCCTTAAAGTGAATTGGGCAATTATTTATGCATGTGTGCTCCTCTGATGCTAACAGATTATGTATGTTGCTGAAAGAGAGGGGAAGGAAAACCTTGAAAAATGACTTTGAAAACTTTCCACTGTAAAAATGTCACAACAAGCCTGACTCGGGAATGATGATGAATTAATAATGCTGGAATATAATCACCGGCAACTTGTTCAAATTCTTATTGCAGTCATATCTCCATGTATATATGGCATTAGCATTATATAGCATTTAAGATTGCAGACTTTTGCTATGCAAGTTAGCCAATTGTTGTAAACATTAGCATTATTTAGCGTTTAAGATAGCAGATTTTGCTATGTAAGCCAATTGCAACAATGCAACAATAGTAACAATGAGCATTAGCGACAATTAACGTTATATAGCATTTAAGCTTGCAGACCTTTGCTATGCAAGTTAGCCAATTGTTGTAAACAGTAGCATTATATAGCGTTTAAGGTAGCATACGTTTGCTATGCAAGCTAGCCAATTGCAACAATTGTTGCATTTAGCATTAGCAACATTTAGCATTATATAGCATTTAAGCAAGCAGATTTTTATATGCAAGTTAGTTAATTGCAACAATGCAACAAATGTTGCAGTTAGCATTGGCAACAATTAGCGTTATATAGCATTTAAGCTAGCGGACTTTGCTAAGCAAGTTAGCCAATAGTTGTAAACATGAGCATTGAAGGTAGTATACTTTTGTAATGCAAGCTAGCCAATTGCAACAATTGTTGCATTTAGCATTAGCAACAATTAGCATTATATAGCATTTAAGCAAGCGGATTTTTATATGCAAGTTAGTTAATTGCAACAATGCAACAAATGTTGCAGTTAGCATTGGCAACAATTAGAGTTATATAGCATTTAAGCTAGCGGACTTTGCTAAGCAAGTTAGCCAATAGTTGTAAACATGAGCATTTAAGGTAGCATACTTTTGTAATGCAAGCTAGTCACTTGCAATAATTGTTGCAATTAGCATTAGCTGCAATTAGGATTACATAACATTTAAGCTAGCGAATTTTTCTATGCAAGTTAGTCAATTGCAACAATGCAACAATTGTTGCAATTAGCATTGGCAACAATTAGCGTTATATAGCATTTAAGCTAGCTGACTTTTGTTATGCACGTTAGCCAATTGTTGTAAATATTAGCATTATATAGCATTTAAGCTAGCATACTTTTGCTTTGCAAGCTAGCCAATAGTGTATCGCAAGCAACACATCACTTTTGCTCATTAATATTTATGACGTTAGCAGTTGACATTGTTGTTGTAGTTCCCCAATAAAATTCCGATAAATACAAGTATAACAAAACTTTAAGTGGCTATAAATTTCTCAAATTTCACGCTAGAGGCACAAAAATCCCAAATGCAGAGATAATCACCTATATTTTCAGGATCAATAGCAACATACGTGTGTAAGGTTTTGCCCAAAATAGCAAACTTAAATTTTAATTTAGTGCAAGTTTTCAACAGCTAATAAAATCACCCAATTTTCACATCAGCAACTTAATAGTTGAGGAAAGCATGCACAATCATCTTAATTTTACTCGACAAAAGCAAAATTTGCATTTTTCTACAATCGGAACTTATTTAGGTTGAATTCCGCTATTGTGTAGACATACAAAATACAACATGGCGGCCGTCACAAAACAAAGAGCTTTTAAAGTTGAAAATGCTTTTAAATAAATGCTTAAAATTTCTATAGATATGAAACATAACACAGTTTAGATTCTTGGTTAAAAGCAAAAAAAGGGCAGTTATCATTCATTTTACGTAAATATTTCAAGCTAAAGTTACTGTACTGTGTAATCCAACATGGCGGCCGTCACGAAACAAAGACAACAGCGCTAGGAAACATCTTTTACGAATGAATGGACGAAAGAGCACAATTTCCTCGCCGTCTGTGCTGAGTGATCATCACACACTAAATGTAACTTGGAGCGTTAGTGCGTCAGTACTGTACGGTTTTCCTGCTGAGTGTATGTTATCAGAAGATAGTTTTGTAGATGCTACAATCTGTGCTCGTCCGTCAATGTCCATTCGAAACAGTTGGAAACTTTATTTTTGGAATGAAACTTTCAAACTTTACAGACCAAAAAATTGAATGCGCCTCCACTGAAAAAATACGTAGTCGTCGAAAAGAGTTGTATTCACACTAGACGTGCCGATTTACAAGGTATACCGTGGTATGAAAATGTCACGGTTTTAAAACTGCAAAAATTTTCTGTCACACCGTCCCTAAGGTATTAGCTATTTTTACGTCCTAAAAAATGCAGAGAAATCCCTCGCTTGCAACTGCAAGGCTGAACTCTCCCCCACTGGTTGTTGCTCAGTGTCAGTGTGTCAGCTGTGCTACACGATGACTGGAGGAGGTTAAAGTCCTGAACTCCCCCCCCCCATCAAAGAAAACGAAAACGCTGGTATGGGAATACTTCAGCTAAGTATCTCAAAGTAGCACATTTTAGAGCTGTAATTGCAAAACTGTGAAATTTTGGCGTAAGGTTATCATACAGTCAGAATCTCATACCCCCCCCGCACCCCCAATAAAATCCGACATTAGAATTTTGTGGTCACAGATACAAACGCCTAAATACGAACACGAATGTGTAAATACGTGTACGAATCTATTTGACAGCTATCTTACTCCATAAATATGCATGTTGCAATCGACCCAAATGTCTTGGCACAGGGTTCTGGTGCAGCACCACACATTTTACATATTTATGCTTTTAATATAGCAGGGAAGCGACGACATAACTAAACATGCGCACTTCATTGTTGACGCTGCAGTTATCAGTCTATTCTTTTTTTGTGTGTGTGTCCCTAAGGATTAAATTGTTGTTTATCGTTTTGGAAATGCAACATCTGCATGTTCCATCCGGTTATGGAACATTAAACATCAGGCCTTGTACTGTAAGGAGCATGCTGTCAATGTCAGTGGGATAAAGGAAGCGAGATGAGAAGCAGGCATTTTGCTTAGCTCTCTAGACGCGGAGGCTCACGTGGTGTCGCGTGGATTAAATTTTTACTGACAATGACCTGAAGCAATCTGCCCTGGGGTACACTGTACAGTATGTACTGTACTTCTGATGTGTATTTTCCTGTTTGTGGCTGGAGGGCTTGTTTTTCTTTGAACTGAACTTATGTCAAAAATACAAGATCTGTTATCAGATGACTTGCAGGACAGAGAGTGCATTTATTGTGAGAAACAGTGGAGTTGTTAGAAAGGCAGGTCCAGAGAACAGGGGCGGATCTAGAAAATTATTTATGAGGTGGCGAGAGCGGGGAAAGAACTTTTTGAAGGTAGGAAATGTTTTATGATTTTTGATCGATTCTTTGGATAATGATCCGATGAAGAGATTTAACAATCAGGCAAGGACAGGCAAATGTATTTGTATAGGACAATTCGAAACAAGGTAATTCAAAGTGCTTTACATTACATGAAGATCCACAGGGATCATTTGTTTGTAAAAATCACAAGTTAAAAACAAAGACAATCGAAACAGGAAATAAAATTATACATAAAAATCACATTAAATCATCATGAGAATTAAAAAAAAACAAACAAAAAAAACGTATTTTTGGGACTATAAGTCGCACCGGAGTTTTATTTACTTGATAAAATCCAACAAATAGAACAGATATGTCATCTTCAAAGGCAATTTAAAATAAAAATACAATAGAGAACAACATGCTGAATAAGTGTATGATAATGTTACATGCATAAGCGGATTTTAATGGGAGGCAAGGGGGGACGGAAAGTGTCAATGCATGTAATTGACTTTCCCATGTACATATATATATATACACACAGTGGGGAGAACAAGTATTTGATACACTGTCAATGGGAAAACCCATTTGATACACTGCCAATGGGTTTTCCCATTGACAGTGTATCAAATACTTGTTCTCCCCACTGTGTGTATGTTTATATATACGTATATACATATACATATACATATAGTATACATACATACAGTATATGTACCGTATGTGAAAAAGTTGTAAAAGCAATTAAAAAAAGCAACAAAACTGCAACAAAAATGAATGAAATGAACAAAAAAAACATTTTTATAATGGGTTGAAATTTGTTCTTTTACAAAATGGGATATAAAAATTGTAATCATTTTGCATTTTGACCAGATTGTATTCAATTGTGCTTAGCAAATCGATATACTGATTCACGATTAAGGCATTTAACACAACGGGTCCCATGACAATGACAATTTTGTTAATGTTTTTTTAATGACAAATTTTTTTTAAAAAGATTTTTACAAAATCGCATCGTGAAATTATATAATTGATCGAATTACATTCAGTCATGTTGAACAAATATTGATCCACAATGATAAATCGTTACACTCCTAGTATTATCACAATCATCAACTGTAATTTGCTGATCCAGTTATTTTGGTATTGGCAATATGAGGGTTCCATAATCTATTTTAAAACAACATAGTTTGGCTTACATTAAACTTTATATTGTTATGACGAATTACAAGCAAAAATGTAATTTGATATTCTGCAGTATACTTGTCCTATTTAAGACAACTAAAGATAGTTGCATGGAGGCGCCTCCTACAAATTCTGCGTTGATTTTCTGATAACATTTGCAATTTTAAAGGCCGTTTCAAACTAGCGGCAGCCTAGTGTGAAGGGTTCAGCGGCAACCCATTCATTGTGTGTGTGGGAGCAGCCTTCTCGGCATAAGTGAGCGGTAGATGGCAGCCCTTGATTTTCTTCCCAAGGCGGGTCCCTTATTTTGTCTACAGACATGTAAAATTACTGATACATTTGTGCATACACACACTCACACACAACCCCCCTCCCCTTCCGCTTTTCTTACTATCACGGACCCCCCCCCCCCCCCAGCCATGACTGGAAGTTTTCTTTTTTCGTACAAAAAATTCCTGCACGTGACCTGTGCGTCGTGTCATATCCTTGCTATGTTGTATGATAAGTGTGTACTGTAACTGCTCTGTAATTCCCGAAGAAGCGAGAGAAGGTGGCGGCGCGGAACGTCTGCAGCGGCCCGATGCTCACTCATCGAACGCAATTTCGTTGTCATCTGTGAAAGCTGGTGTCAATGACTAATAAAAATCCTATCCTAATAAAGGTCCTATCCTATCCTATCCTATCCTATCCTATCCAGTTTTGGTCGGGACAAGTTTGAACGAATTTGCGCCGAGAGGCGGGGCCCAAAATAGAGCCTTGCTCTATTTTCAAAGCGCTGCTGCGCAGACATTAACAATGCATCCAATAGCAGAGGGCAGAAGTACTGTACCTGCTGTATATCTGTGCTATCCAACTGTTTGGGTGGAAGGATACACGTAAATCACGGCTGATGAAACCTTGATAAATGCTCTTTTTTTAAGTTTGGTGAGCTCTGGGACAATCGAAGTTGGCGGCGCGGAACGTCTGCGGCGGCCCGATGCTCACTCATTGAACGTAATTTCGTTGTCATCTGTGAAAGCTGGTGTCAATGACTAATAAAGATCCTATCCTATCCAGTTTTGGGCGGGACAAGTTTGAATGAATTTGCGCTGAGAGACGGGGCTCAAAATAGAGCCTTGCTCTATTTTTAAAGCGCTGCTGCGCTGCCATCAACCATGCATCCAATAGCAGAGGGGCAAGCGTACCACCTACTTTATATCTGTGCTATCAGACTGTTTGGACGGAAGGATACACGCAAATCACGGCCGACGAAACCTTGATAGATGCTCTTTTTTGTGTTTCGTGAGCTCTGGGCAATCAAAAAAATGACTGTCATACCCCTCCGTGCTAAGCTAAATGGTAACTCGATGTGCGCTTGTGTGGAAATTTTCTTTTAAAGTTTGGTGAGTTCTGGGACAATCGAAGTTGGCGGAGCGGAACATCTGCGGCGGCCCGATGCTATCCTATCCAGTTTTAGGCGGGACAAGTTTGAATGAATTTGCGCCGAGAGACGGGGCTCAAAATAGAGCCTTGCTCTATTTTCAAAGCGCTACTGCGCTGCCATCAACAATGCATCCAATAGCAGAGGGGCAGGCGTACCTACTTTATATCTGTGCTACCAGGCTGTTTGGACGGAAGGATACATGCAAATCACGGCCGACGAAACCTTGATAGATGCTCTTTTTCGTGTTTCGTGAGCTCTGGGCAATAAAAAAAAAATGACTGTCATACCTTTCCTTGCTAAGCTAAATGGTAACTTGATATGCATTTGTGTGGAAATTAAGTTCAGGAACAAAAAAAAATATATATATATATATATTTATATTTATATTATACAACTCATATAATTCTACACAGTGAATATAATGCCCCCGACTCCTGTTACCTTATGCAACAATGAAAAACGCATTGATGCTTGGGACTGTAGTAAATATGCTTGCTGCTTTTCACTTCCTGACAGCGTCTACGTGGCTCCTCCCAGTTTGCGCTTGCCGTGGACCGCTCTTCAAACTGAACAGACGCTAGTGGGCCTTAATTTAATACTCTGCAACAAATCCTTTAACACTTTTTAAATGACCACTTTAACTTACACTCTAATATTGTTTAACAGGCTTTGCATAAGCACTTGATGATACGTCGCAATTTTCCGTTTAAACAAAAAACAAAAAAACCTGATTAATTTTCTCATAATAGTCGCTTCCTACTTCGAACGTTCTCCCAAACATCATTAGTCCTAGCGGTACGGATGCATATGTGTAATGAAATCAGAACGGTAATAGAAAACACATGAACCGCCGATGCCCCATTTGCCCGTCTCTGTAATTCAGAAAAGTGATTGGTGCCGAGTCAAAAAGAAAATGGTTTTTAAATAAGTTACAATTAGATAAGCATTAATCTCAATGGTATGAATGAGTGTCTCGCTGTAGGGAATGTAAAAACAGATTTGCAAAAACTCCTCATACCAGATTGGTCTAGCGGTAGTCTCCTCTCTATTTTAATTACTCCGTCATTTAGAGTTTAAATACCACCCCCCCTTCATCCCCCAACCACTTAACCCCTTGATTTTCTTCTTTGAAATGAAATATTGTATACAAATACATGCCCTTCATGGCAAATCATCAAGGAAATCTGCATAAAATGATGCTTAAAAAGCCTGAAAGGCTTTGAGCGAACCGGCCCTTTTTCTATATGGGGCATCCTTGTGTAAACATATCCATAACCAAAACAACAACTTACGAGATTTACCTCAGCGCTTGTATTGTTCTGGGCGCCGGAGAAATGAGAGAAATGTGGGACTGCCGAGTTTGTTCCACATACTGCTGATTTCAAAGGGAACTCGCTCGCTTTCCATATCGTACAAGCGTACTGTAGACCACCTACATTTCTGGTACGGCATGAATGCAGGGTTGTTGGATTATACTGTAAAAGAATTATGTAGGTTTAACGTCTCAATTGGCCAGTCTTATACCTTATGTAAATGTTTTTGTACCTTGACAAAATAGACAGATCCAGGCTGTGTAATTTGGTAATTTGGCCCATTTGTAATGCCCAGTGATAACAAAAAGTATTGTTATATTTTTTAGATTCAAAAGAATCAAAAGATTTCACCAATTTAATTGCCAGGGAAAAAAACATCAAATGAATGTTTAGGTCCAGGATTAATTCTATCCCACAGTAGAACAAACTTTCCCCATATTTCTTATTTTTTTCGTTACCGACGAGACGTCAACTGTCCAGTCCATCAAAGAACAGGAAGAAACATTAAGCATGTGCCGGTATGAGATTTTGACGGTACGATAACCTTAAGCAAAAATATCGCGGTCTCATGGTATTGCAATTATAGCTCTAAAATGTGTTATTTTGAGATGTATGGGTTAAAAAAAAATTACAACGGCGGAAGACTTTACAAAGGTAGGCTAATGATAGAGCGGAAACTACCGTAATTTTCCGACTGTAAGGCGCACCCACCAAATTTGACACGAAAACGACATTTGTGCATCGATAAGCCACATTGGACTATAAGCAGCAGCTGTCCTCACTGTATAATGGGATATTTAAACCAAAATATATTAGCCAGTAAAACTTTGACAGCGGCATCATAAGACTGTCTAAGACCAAATGAACCACCATGAAGCTTTGAACCAATTGGCTGCAAACCTTCATTGCTTTAAGAAGCTTCATTTGTCCATCACTGCTCCCTTGGGGGAGACAGTCAACCTCTGATGTCCTCCAACATGCCTCCAAGCATGCATTGCAGGGCTACAGATGTAAATAACAATCAAAATTAATGATCTGTGCTAATTATTTCTTCAGTTACTGTTCTAGTTGGTTCATTGATTGCTAGCTATGGTAATTGGTAACACTTTATTTGACAGTGGCACCAAAAAACTGTCATAAGACCGTCTAAGACCAAATGAAACACCTTGAAGCTTTGAACCAATTGGCTGCAAAGCTTCATTGAGTCAAGAAGCTTCATTTGGCAATCCCTGCTCCTTTGGGGGAGACTGTAAACCACCTGCTGTCAACACTGTTGTCATCCAACATGCCTCCTAGCATTCACTGCAGTGCTACAGATGTAAATAACAATCAAAATTAATGTTCTGTGCTACTTAATTCTTCAGTTCCAGATGTTTCATTGAATGCTAGCTATGGTATTTGGTAACACTTTATTTGACAGTGGCACCATCATGTTTATGACATGACACTGCCATGAGCACTAATGAATGCTTATGACAAATGTAATTTTGTGTCATGCGGCAAATTGTCTCACTTTTGAATGGATGTAAAGAATCACAAATGGAGTTTGTGATATAATTTACCAGATGATACTTAATGACATCTGTCATAAGCATTCATTAATGCTCATGATAGTGTCATGTCATAATTATGACAGTCTTATGGCAGTCTTATGATGCCACAGTCGAATAAGGTGTTACCTATTAACCCAAATAAATCAACAAATAAGCCGCACTGGTTTATAAGATGCAGGATTGAAAATGAGGGGAAAAAAGTAGCGGCTCATAGTCCGAAAATTACGGTTGTTAGCCGTCATGGCATGCTAATTACCCACGTTGTCTGCATTGTTAATAAGCTTTCATTATAGTATGTTTTACAGTGGTATGAAAAAGTATCTGAACCTTTTGGAATTACTCACATCACCATCGAATGTGAGCTGATCTTTGTCAAAATCATACAGATGAAAAAACAGTCTGCTTTAACTTAAACCACCCAAACATTTATAGGTGTTCATATTTTAATGAGGATAGTATGCAAACAATGACAGAAGGGGGGAAATAAGTAAGTGAACCATCACATTTAATATTTTGTGGCATCCTCTTTAGCAGGAATAACTTCAACCAGACACTTCATGTAACTGCAGATCAGTCTGGCATATCAATCAGGATTAATCTTGGCCCATTGTTCACAACAAAACGGCTGTAGTTCAGTCAGTTACCTGGGTTGTTTGGCATGAATCGCTGTCTTTAGGTCATGTCACAGCATCTCAATGGGGTTCAAGTCTGGACTTTGACTTGGCCACTCCAGAAAGTGTATTTTGTTCATTCACCATTCTGAAGTTGATTTACTTCCGTGTTTGGGATAATTGTCTTGTTGATGCATCCATCCTCTTTTTAGCTTCAACTGTCTGACAGATGGCCTCCGGTTTTCCTGCAAAACATCCTGATAAAGTTTTGAATGCATTCTTCCATTAATGATCGGAAGTTGTCCAGGCACTGAGGCAGTAAAACAGCCCCAAATCATGATGCTCCCTCCACCAAGCTTCACGGTGGGGATGAGGTGTTGATGTTGGTGAGCTGTTCCATTTTTCCTCCACACATGACGTTGTGTGTTACTCCCAAACGATTCAACTTTGCTTTCATCAGTCCACAAAATATTTTGCCAAAACGTCTGTGGAGTGTCCAATTGCCTTTTTGTGAACATTAAACGAGCAACAATGTTTTTTTTTTTTTTTTTTTTTTTTTAAGACAGTAGTGGCTTCCTCCGTGAAGTCCTCCCATGGACACCATTCTTGGCCATAGTCTTACATAAAGTTGATGTGTGCACAGAGATATTGGACTGTGCCAGTGATTTCTGTGAGTCTTTAGCAGACACTTTGGGGTTCTTTTTAACTCTGAGTATTCTGCGCTGAACTCTTGGCATCATCATTAATGGACGGCCACTCCTTGGGAGGGAAGTAACAGTGCCAAACTCTCTCCATTTGTAAACAACTTCTGAAGTTGATGCCATTGACGCCCATGGACGTCCAAATTTGCTTATTCATTTCCAATGGAATTAACATTAACCTGAGGCTAATTTAGTCAGATGCCATTGATGGCCAATTGGTCATATACATCAATTCTATTGATGCCAATGTACTTGGATTCAATTGACGCATATGGATGTCAATGCCATTGACGGCCATGGAGGTCCAAATTTCCCATTCATTTTCAATGGCAAAAAAACAAAAACAAATGTCCCCAAATCAACAGGAAAGGACCAAATATCAATCAGACGTGTCCCCCAAGTGTTCCCAAATGACCTGATATGACTAGGACACGCCCCCCTAAATGTCCCCAAATTACCTGATATGACCAGGACATGCCCCCAAATGTCCTCAAATAACCTGATATGACCTGGACATGCCCCTAAACGACCAGATATGACCTGGACATGTCCCCATAATGTCCCTAAATCAACAGGAAGTGCCATGATATTGTCCCCGAAATGTCCCCAAACCAACCCGGGCGAGGCTAAGATCTGTATCTCCACACAGCAAAGACCCAGAGTAATTTCTCCAGAAATTGCAGTTTCTAGTTACAAATGTTATTTATTTAGAAAATTACAATTTTTATCACTTTTAATACGCAAATGACTCACTAGTTTGGTGGTTTATTAATTACTTATGTGCTCAATTTTTAATGGAATTTAATGTAATCATTAAACTGAGGTTACATTATGGCTAGTGAGTGGATTTTCTCCAATGGAAAGGCATTTTAGTTTTCAAACCAACATGATCACTACATACATATGGACTACATCCATCACTATGCACATAATTTTCCACGAGAACGTTGTTGCATGTTCATTATAAAAAAAAAATAAAAAAAAAAACAGGGAGCAAACAGGACGTATTTTAATGTGACCTTCATTACAAATTCATGTCAACTTTTCTTATCTATTTATGATGGAAAATTTTTCCACTCCTGTTGTTCAATTAGCGCTTGACCCCTTTAGCGGCGATGTAAATTAAATGACATTTCAGTGTCGTCCCATATTTAAAATACTGCGTTAGTTGCGGATCATAAATGATGATCTTCATTCTGCAGCTAATTTATTCATTTAACAATTTCCCTCCAGAAGTTACAGCAGAAGGCTCCGCAGCAACCTAAGCAGAAGAAATCCAAGCCGGCTGAATTTCTGATGGGTGAGTCCTGCTTGATGAGTTATTGCTCATAATTTGTGTAAGGATTAATTAACTAATTACAGACAAATGGCTTTGGGCTAAATTTTGCTCTTGCTTGTCAGGGCGCAATTTGTAATTATTTTAATCATTTCTTCTTCTCTATCCTCCCCCCCTCTCGTTTTCTGCAAGATTCTGATTTAATTTTAACCTAATTGTGTTTTAGTGTCATACGAGGAGGATGCGTGAGAACCAGATATTTCGCCTCCAAATCATAGGCGGAGTTTGACTTTTGGGGCAGGGGGGGCACAACATGATGACCCCAAAACGCAGTGTCAGCTATAAAATTATTTTTACGAGAATATTTACAATAATAAGTTGACAATGAGCATTTTTTCTTTCCCATCATTTTTGGGGGAATTCTAAATCATGCTGCTTAGGCAATACTTTTCCCCTAGATCGTCATCCATTGAATATGGTATGCCCGCCGGTGTCGTGCCAATGTAGTTACCCCAGATAAAAATTGTATCCCCTGGGCGGAGCCATATAGAGGTAGATATGAGTCTTTATAATTCAATCAAAAAACAGTTGTATTTTCAACCCCCAAAAAATGTGGCTTCAATCAAAAAAAAAAATTTGAATGCAAAAATAAATTTGAAACTCAAAAAAATGCACGTGACAGCTATTTTTCTTTGATTGATTGATATATTTATTTTTTGATTAAAGTCAAGTTTTTTTGTTTGTTTGTGTGTTGGTTTTTTATTGAAGCAACTTTTTTGATTGAAGTAATGTTGATTTGTGTTTGGCCCACATTTTGGTTGGGACATTTTTGTCAGTATTATTCAATCAAAAAATAATTTCCTTAAAAAAAATATTTTTCAAAAAGAAAAATCACTTCAATCAAAAAAAAAAAAAAAATCAATCATGGAAAAAAGTTTTTGAATGCGAAAAAATATTTGAGATTGAAAATTTTGCATTTGAACACTTAATTTTTCATCGAAAAAGTTTTCTTTGATTGAAGCTATCCTTTTTGTGTTTGAGCCATATTATGGGTAGGACATTTGTGTCTAAATCATTCAATTCCCAAAAAAGTTGCTCCAATCAAAAAAAGTATTTTCAATCAACGAAAAAAATCATTTAAAAAATAAAACTGCCCTCCCCTAATTTTTTTTTTTTGAGTGAAAATTATATGCAAAGCAAATGACCGTCTAAGGTGCTTGTCACATGATCTGTTCGAAAAATAATTTTGACCCGTTATAAAAAAATTTTTTTTGTTCATTTCATTCATTTTTGTTGCAGTTTTATTGCTTTACATTTTTATATATATATACTAGTCCTTCTAAAAAAATTAGCATATTGTGATGAAGTTCATTATTTTCTGTAATGTACTGATAAACATTAGACTTTCCTGTATTTTAGATTCATTACACACAACTGAAGTAGTTCAAGCCTTTTATTGTTTTAATATTGATGATTTTGGCAAAAAAGTCAAGAAAAAACAAAAATCCCTATCTAAAAAAAATTAGCATATTTCACCCGACCAATACAAAAAAAGGTTTTTTAATACAAAAAGTCAACCTTCAATTAATTATATCAGCTATGCACTCAATACTTGGTCGGGAATCCTTTAGCAAAAAATGACTGCTTCAATGCGGCGAAGCATGGAGGCTATCAGCCCGTGACACTGCTGAGGTGCTATGGAGGCCCAGGAGGCTTCGATAGCGGCCTCAAGCTCATCCACAGTGTTGGGTCTGGTGTCTCTCAACTTCCTCTTCACAATATCCCACATATTCTCTATGGGGTTCAGGTCAGGAGAGTTGGCAGGCCAATTGAGCACAGTAATGCCATGGTCAGTAAACCATTTACCAGTGGTTTTGGCACTGTGAGCAGGTGCCAGGTCGTGCTGAAAAATGAAATCTTCATCTCCATAAAGCTTTTCGGCAGATGGAAGCATGAAGTGCTCCAAAATCATTGACCCTGCCCTTGATAAAACACAGTAGACTAACACCAGCAGCTGACATGGCACCCCAGACCATCACTGACTGTGGGTACTTGACACTGGACTTCAGGCATTCCCTTCTCCCCAGTCTTCCTCCAAACTCTGGGACCTCCATTTCCAAATGACATGCAAAATTCGCTTTCATCTGAAAAAAGTACTTTGAACCACTGAGCAACAGTCCAGTGCTGCTTCTCTGTAGCCCAGGTCAGGCGCTTCTGCCGCTGTTTCAGGTTCAAAAGTGGCTTGACCTGGGGAATGCGGCACCTGTAGCCCATTTCCAGGTTTCTGCAGGTCCCCCAAGGTCTGGAATCGGCCCTTCTCCACAATCTTTCTGAGGGTGCGGTCACCTCTTCTGGTTCTTTTTTTCTACGTCTTAGCCTCTTTGCTTGAGGGTGTCAATGATGGCCTTCTGGACAGCAGTCAGGTCGGCAGTCTTGCCCATGATTGTGGTTTTGAGTAATGAACCAGGCTAGGAATTTTTTAAAGCCTCAGGAATCTTTTACAGGGCTTTTGAGTTAATTCGTTGATTCAGATGATTAGGTTAGTAGCTTCTTTAGAGTACCTTTTTCGTGATATGCTAATTTTTTGAGAAAGGGATTTTTGGTTTTTGCCAAAATCATCAATATTTAAAGAATAAAAGGCTTGAACTACTTCAGTTGTGTGTAATGAATCTAAAATATATGAAATTCTAATGTTTATCAGTACATTACAGAAAATAATGATATCAGGTCATTTGGGAACATTTGGGAGGCGTGGCCTATTCATATCAGGTCATTTGGGAGCATTTAGGGGCGTGGCCTAGTCATATCACCATTACAGATAATAATGAACTTTATCAAAATATGCTAATTTTTTTAAGAAGGACTAGTATATATATAAAAAATGTAAAGCAATAAAACTGCAACAAAAATGAATGAAATTAACAAAAAATATATTTTTATAACAGGTCGAAATTATTTTTCGAACAGATCATGTGACTAGCACCTGAGACGGTCATTTGCTTTGCATATAATTTTCACTCAAAAAAAAAAAAAAATTAGGGGAGGGCAATTTTATTTTTCAAATGATTTTTTTTTTGTTGATTGAAAATACTTTTTTTGATTGAAGCAACTTTTTTGGGAATCAAATGATTTAGACACAAATGTCCTACACCTAATATGGCCCAAACACAAAAAGGATTCAATCAAAGAAAACTTTTTTAATGAATAATTAAGTGTTCAAATGCTAATTTTCAATCTCAAATATTTATACGCATTCAAAAACTTTTTTCCATGATTGAAATTTTTCGTTTTTTGATTGAAGTGACAAACAAAAATCAACATCAATGAAAAAAGTTGTTCAAAATCAGTCAATCAATCAATAAATAATGCATTCATTCATTCAATAAAATCACAATATGTTATTTTTTTTAGAAGGACTAGTATATATAGGAAAATCAATTACATGCAATGACAGTTTTTGGCCACCAAGGGGGTGCTGCCCCCCCTGGCCCCTCTTAAAATCCGCTTTTGCGCCAAATGTGCTTTATTTCATAACGGGCTCGTCTGACCTCACGCTTACGTCTATTCGTCAAGTCTTTTTTTATTGATATTCCCGTTTATTTTGTCAGCAAAGGAGATGCGGTAGGCATAGAAAACCCAAGCCTTTGACAGAGGAGGAAGCATTGAGCTTTCCCTTCTTCCTGTTTAGCTGCCGAGAGATATTCGAGGTGACAGGCCAGATAGCGCCCTTGCAGCTCACCAAAAAAAAAAAAAAAAAAAAAACGAAGCTGCAAGCCCCAGCCAAAGAAAGAGGTGAAGCTTCATTTTTCATTAGCCTCAAATTTGTTGGCAGTAGATGTGTTCCTGATCTAACCTTTACTCATGCTTTCTTTCTAACTCTCTCTCCCTCCTTTCAGGGGCCCCTTGGTCCCTGCATTCCAAAGCGAGCGTGTCCTAACAAGTAAAAAAAAAAGCCCCTCCTATAACTTCATCCTCCATTGGAGAACGCTACACTAGTGGGTGTTCTATCTCTATCTAGAAGCACCCTCGACACAATCAGCCTTGACTCCCACTCTCAGCTCCATGCCTTGTGGTGGGCTGGAGTCATAGGAGAGTGCATTTACATACACTGCTATGATACTGAGCCCATGCGTTGTCTGCGGCGCCGCACTCGCAACGCCCCCGAAACGCGGCTTGAGGCCAATCAGGCATACAAATGTGCCCCTTTATAATTCAGTATGTCAGGGAGAACTCTTGAGGAATGGGATGGTAAATTAGGATGCGTCTAAGGTTGCCACTGTGCCAGTTTTAACAGGGATGAGTCACATGTCAGTTTCTTGATTTGTGCCGTTTCTTTTTCTTTTTCCGGTGCATAGAATGCGATTATCATCATTCTGTTGCTGTAATAGTATAATGCAATAATGTCAGGATAGCATTTTTATGTATTTAGTTCTTAAATATTGTAGCAAAAGGTCAAGAATATAAGCAATATTTGGTATCTTTCCGATGAAAAGTCAAAAGCCAAACTCAGATAATACACGTAATAGGAATAAACTTAGTGCATTAAAATATAAATACAGGAAATAGAGGAATTCATAAAAAGATTTTGTTGGATATATTATCGTTGAATAATGAAGAGGAGAAAAATTGAGGCAACGATAGCCCAACATGTAGATCGCAACACTAGTGTGGGTAGCTCGTAGCAAAAATAAAAAATAAAAAAAATTATATATGTATATATATATATATATATATATATATATATATATATATATATATATATATATTAGGGCTGTCAAAATTATCGCGTTAACGAGCGGTAATTATTTTTTTTATTTAATCCGTTAAAATATTTGACGCAATTAACGCACAAATGCCCCGCTCAAACACATTAAAATGAGAGCACAGTGAAAGGTGTACTTGTTGTGTTTTCGGAGTTTTGCCGCCCTCTGCTGGCGCTTGGGTGCGACTGATTTTATAGGCTTCAGCACCCATGAGCATCTTGTAAGTAATTGACATCAACAATGGCGGGCTACTAGTTTATTTTTTGATTGAAAATTTTACAAATTTTATTAAAATGAAAACATGAAGAGGGGTTTTGATATAAAATTTCTATAATTTGTCTTTTAAGAACTGCAAGTCTTTCTATCCATGGATCGCTTTAACAGAATGTTAATAATGGTAACGCCATCTTGTTGATTTATTGTTATAATAAAGAAATAGTACTTTTATACCGTATGTTGAATGTATATATCCATCTTGTGTCTTATTTTTCCATTCTAACAATAATTTACTGAAAAATATGGCATATTTTATAGATGGTTTGAATTGCGATTAATTATGATTAATTAATTTTTAAGCTGTAATTAACTCGACTAAAAATTTTAAACGTTTGACACCCCTAATATATATACATATATATATATATATATATATATATATATATTAATGGTGGAAAACACTCAGGTGACTTCAAGTTACGCTTTGAGACCACAAATTTGGCCAAGTTTCAAAATTGTCCGATATGCATGTGGGATATATCATTGGAAAGCTTAAAATCTCAATTTTTGGGGGAGAAGAAAAATTTTGAAAGGCATTTAAAAAAAAAAAAAAAAAAATTCAAACAGCAAAACCCTATCTGGAGCACGCGAGAGCAGAATTACAGATGCCATGACTTTAATGAGATATTATCGCGTAATTACCTTGTTTCGATCCAAAAACTCCATGTAGCATATATCACTGAGTGTCAAGACACAGCTGTGAATGGCCACAGCTGGATTTTTGGGGGATTTTATGGGTGAAACATGATAAAATAACAAGGGTCGCGATGCAGAAATCGCAGACATCAAGGAATGGTCGAAATTTTTTTCAGAAATTTACCCATCTAAACTTTTTTTTTCTCTCTTTGGATGGATTATTTATCATCTAACATATCGGAGAAAATGCGACAGTAACAAAAATAAATACAACTAAGCGATAGTGATGAAGTAGATATGCCTGAGGTAGATATTTTTTTCATTGCGGCGTCATTTGTTTAAAAGTTTAGCCGAACTTCAAGTCGCCTGAGTGTTTTTCGCCACATATACCGTATTGGCCCGAATATAAGACGGTGTTTTTTGCATTGAAATAAGACTGAAAAAGTGGGGGTTTATCTTATATTCACAATCTAAACGTTATACCCATTCACGACGCTAGATGGCGCCAGATATCATTGAAGCGATGTTCTGTCATGAAAGATCTCAGCTACTCTCAAGTTTAACCAGTTTGCATTATTTTATTGCAATGTTTTTCCTTATTCAGATTTGTTACGAGACTACAGTTACAGTTAGACTTCACTTTGATGGTTAATGCAGTTATTGCAATTTTGTTGTTTTATCACAATAGATTGGTTTATTTACGTTTCAAAAACCAGAAACCATTCATTTAAGAATGATTGCACTTTAGTTTACATATTTAAATGTTCAGATATTAAGATTTGAATGAGGCAAAATAACATGCTTTTTCTCTCAAATATGTTGTTATCATTTGTTTCAGATGTACTGTCATTATTTTCTGTAGAAAAATTAATTTGGTGTTCAAAAAGCTTTTTCAAACTTGAGTCTTGAAAAAGGGGGTCGTCTTATCATCAGAGCCATCTTATATTCGGGCCAATACGGTACTACTTTTAACTAAGGGTGTAACGGTACATGTATTTGTATTGAACCGTTTCGGTTCGGGGTCCTCGGTTCGGTACAGGGGCTTACTGAACGAGTTTCTGACGAAATGTAAAGTGCTGTCAAATTTAGCGCGTTAACGGGCAGTATTTTTTTATTTTATTTTTTTTAATTTATCACGTTAAAATATTTGACGCATTTAACGCAAGCGCGGAATGCCCGCTCATGCTTCCCATAATCCCACTGTTACGTCCCACGGACGGCTGCTAAGGGCGTAACATAAAACGAGACACGCACACAAGTTGCAAGTGGACACAAATTTATTCACACAAGTCGAACTCGCAATGAACAAATGCGGAAGAATCTGGCTTCAGCGTAAGCCCAGGCCAAAACAACAAACAAAATGAAACTACACTTGAACCCCACCCGCTAAGTAAACCCTGATCGTAAAAAAGAAAAAAACAATACAGCCACTAACCTGGCTTCTACACTAAACAAAACGGGTTGAACGAAAATGGCAGTTTACCTCTACTGCTGCGGTGCTCTTATTTACAGTGTAGAACAAAAACGATCCAATAACGAATGAACACAAAATACCTCACCGAAAAAGCGGGAGTGTAACAAAATAGTGATCAAATGCACAGGTGAATGAATAGCGGGAAAACAGCTGGCGAGGAGGTACGCGGCACGTATGCTGTCAAATGCGAAGTTGCGAACTCTGAGTGTTGACTGTAAAATGACGAGCGGTCAGATGACTTTTGTTAACGCTGCCTTTATTTGGTTAACAAGACTCAGGCACGGCCTAATAGTATTACCCAGAGCCGTATTACCGTGTATCAGATTAGCTGCCGTAAAGCAAGTGTCGTTATTGCCGCAAATGTAAACAAAGCGCTGCATAATGGATACAGGTCAGACAGCGGCTAGTTCGGGTTCGAGTACGCCACGTTGGGAGGGGAGGCAGCCAGCTGGCGGACGCGGCGATCAGATGACTGACAATCTCAAAAAAGATAACAATTAAACGGCCAGGGCCGTCGCATCACTCAGAAGTGCAGTGAGCAGCGTGGGTAACAGTTAAATGTTAACATGGAAGATGGTTGGCCCTCTGGGTAGGGGAATTCAAATAAAAAAAGAATATAGACGGAACAACTCTTCACTTCTGTGTTGCAACTGTTCAATTTTGCACATCAGATATTTATTTTAAAGTTATTTTTATTTTGTTTTTCAAAATATCTACATTTCAGGTTATTGTATTTTCTATTTTTGAGCAGAATTCTAGCTTTGTATAGGCTAATGTTCCTATTGTTGAAAGCACAAAAGTGTAATAAACAACTAGCACATTTATATTTAGCATTTTGTTTTCTTACTGTACCGAAAATGAGCCGAACCGTGACCTCAAAACCGAGGTACGTACCGAACCGAGATTTTTGTGTACCGTTACACCCCTACTTTTAACTAAAACTAGGGCTAACTGCATACAATTTAACAGGTCACATGGTTTTATTAGCACCCTAATTTACTGCTGGTTATTGACACTGTGAAATGGAAGAGTACAAAAATACTCAGTATTGAATATGAAAAAAAAAGGATTTTATGAATAAAACTAAGTACTCTAAATCATAAATAATTAATAAATTGTCTGTATGTTCAACTATGTGTTTATTCGGTAGTCACATGGACATACCACAAAACCTCATGTGACATACCAGACTTCTTAAAAGGTGATACCTGGAATCCTTAGCGTAACTTCATGCATTTTTTAAAGCCCTGCAAACTGGGAAATACATGCAAAACTATTTAGATAGGAGTGAAATATTCAAAGGCTGTAATGAGAATGATTTGGGGTTAAGAAAGCTGCTTGGTAGGGTGCACCTTTAATAGAAAGTGGCCCCGAGCAGTTGGATTCCCATAAACTCTGTGCAGCAGACTTGATAGGTCAGTGATTGCTAATAAGAAGTCAATGAGACATGGGCCCAGGTTATTTTCCTTTTGGATCTACTTCTCCACACTTGCCCAGTCCTCTAGGCCGCTGACCCCGCAGTATTAGGCCGGTATTGTCTTTGAAATTCCAGGTACTTTTGAGCTTGTCGACTTTCTCATTAGTCCCTTTTGAACACGGCAAACATATGGCAGTCGTATTTAAGAGATTGCCTGCCGTGACCTTTTGCAGCATGCTAATTAGGCCCCAGAGCACTGCGGGCCAAGAAGGGGCGCGCAGAAAAACGGCTCGCTCTCTCTCTCTTTCACAGTTCTTCTTCCCTAGCCAGGTCTCTTCCTTATCTGGAAGCAGCCGTCGGCCCTGTCCTTCCACCGTGCGGGTTTCAAATTCAACATTTCGCTTCACGTGCTTCTAATAACTACTAACCTGAGCCCGTCCCGTCTCGCTATCCCCGGCAAACCTTTCATTATCTTGCCTCTTGCACTTTTCACAGGAAATGAATATGCGCTAAATGACTTTGACCCGATGTCGGCGGAGCGGACGGACTCAAGGCGTGGCGGCGCGGCGGGCCAAGATGAGTTTGAATTAAGTACGCCGTTCGCCGTCATAATAGTTCTCCTCGGTTCATTAAAATGAGGTGGGAGAGATCACCATTGGCAACGTAAATACACCGAATGATGGCGTCGCAAGATTGGCTCGCCGACTTGACTGTCATTGATGAAGGTCACGTATCATTGGTCACTTTTCCCATTCCGCTTCTATTCCCCCCACGTCCAAAGTCACACGCCATTCAATAGTTCGCAGCCCCCTCCTAAAGTAGGCCTATTAAAAGTGAGCTCCTGGGAGCCAGAGTAATATGCATGTTATAATGAAACACGGCTATTAATGGAGAAGCCATTTCACCTGTATCTTTTGGATATCACTGCCGTGTAACGTCAAGGAATTCACGGAAGCAAATCTCGTCACATGATGACAGGCCCGCCAACAGCCATGTTAATTCTCCCGCTTCATTACCTGACTCGCGTGTACTCCATTTTCACCTGCTAATATCAATAGTTTGCATGCTAATCAGTTGTGGATTGATGTACCAGATGAGTTAGGAGGGATATGAAAGCATGATTTTGAAGGTAGTATCATTTTTATTTTGTCATAACGATCATGTGTTTGCAGCAATGATGAAATCGACAGGAAATCAGATGCACGGGCAAAGATTGGCTTGGATGGTAAATGAAGAGGACACCTTCGTCGACATTCCTGGTAAAAAAATATATACATATACAGTATACAGTGCCAATGGGAAAACCCATTGGCAGTGTATCAAATACTTGTTCTCCCCACTGTATATTTATATATATTAATATATATATATATATATATATATATATTTATATATATATATGTAATAGGGATGTCCCGATCCAGGTTTTTGCACTTCCGATCCAATACTGATATTGGCCGATACCGGCCTATCCGAGCATGTATTAAAGTTCAAAGTTATTTAGCCTCCTTAGTTGTCAGACTCATTTTGAAAAGGCAAGGCAAGGCAAATTTATTTATATAGCACAATTCAACCCAAGGCAATTCAAAGTGCTTTACATCACATGAAGACCATAAAAATCACATTTAAATCAACACAACGTAAAAACCAAGACAAAAGATCGCATTTAATCACAGAATAAAAATAAATAAATAAAAATAAAACAAAAATAAAAATAAAGCAAAAACTACTACTACTAATAATCATTGAAATCAGCAATGGAGATAAGCACAAGAGGAATAGAAGGCATGTAGATTGAAATATATAGACAATTATGGATATGCAGTGCTAAAAAAGCGTTTTTAGCCCTGATTTAAAGGAGCTAACAGTTTGAGCATACTTCAGACGTTCGGGTAACTTGTTCCAGAGGTGAGGAGCATAATAACTAAATGCTGCCTCACCCTGCTTGGTTCTTGTTCTTGGAACATGCAGAAGACCCGTTCCAGACGACCTTAGGGGTCTAGATGTCTCATAGGAATCTAACAAGTCAAGCATGTATTTTGGTCCAAGGCCATTAAGTGTTTTGTAGACGAGCAGTAGTATTTTATAGTCTATCCTTTGACTCACTGGAAGCCAGTGTAGCGATTTCAAAACCGGTGTAATGTGGTCCAGCTTCCTTGTATTTGTGAGGACTCTGGCTGCAGCATTCTGTACTAGCTGCAGCTTCCTGACTGATTTTTTATCAAGACCTGTAAATATACCGTTGCAGTAGTCCAATCTGCTGAAAATGAATGCATGCATAAGTTTTTCCATGTCTTGTTGAGTCAGAAGCCCCTTAATTCTGGTTATATTTTTTAGGTGGTAATAAGCGGATAAGCGGAAAAGGGTTTTAGTACTCTTGATAACAACTAGCCAGCTGAATTAAGTGAGTTTGAATAACACACAACGGTTGGTAACAAGAAACTGACCTGTTTATTCAGTGACAAACACAAAACATTATAAATAACAAACAGAAATGGCATAGTCAGTCAGTAAAACGTGCAAATAATATTGTAAACTGTCTTAAAAAAGCAAAACACACAAACAACCTCAGTGGAAAATCCCACAAACCCCCCAAGCTATTAGATGCTTGTAATGTTTCGTGCATTAGTTAAAATAATTGTATAAAAAGCCTCTCAGGTTTAAATAAACGACTATTTCAGTATCAAGTTAACATTTTAAAACAGTAAATGAAATACTCAAGTCCCCATTCTGTATAAGCAGCTTTAAACCACATTCATTTAATTTTGCGAATCAACTGTTAAAATTATTAAAATTGCTCCCGTTATTCCATAATTTCCCTTCTGTCTACTTTCGACATGTGAAAGTTTTAAAACTGTTTTGAAGATAGATTCAAGTCAAGATTTTGCCGATTTAGGAGTATTTTAGATAAAAAGTTAATTAGGTTCGCTTGGAAGGTTCACAACAGCCTACTAGGGAAGTCTTCTGCTTTAAGATGGCGGCTGTTTACTAACGCATTTAGTTTGCAATACTTCAGTGTTGCTGATCAGGCTGGAGTTTGCCAAAACTTAACTGAGAAAGCCAAAAACCTAGGGAAAAACTATGTAACGGTCACTTCTGTGATCCTCTTTGTTCCTTAGGACATCCACCACACGGTGGCGCCTCTTTATGTTGTATGTTCACTTTCTTCTTCAGTTGCTACCTACTTTTTGGGGAGTCAAGTGTGATCATGTGTACATGGTCCGTTGTACTCCCGAGTGACGAGTGGTTGAGCTGGATTTATTTATTTTTGTCTATTAAAAGTGCATAAGTGGACGTCTGCTCCCTTTTTTTACCTTTTATGCACTCATCCTGCCCTGCCACACGTTACAAACCGTGTGCATGGCATTATAAAGACTGAAGGCGACCAACAAATTTTGCAGCATACTGTAGGGCCCAGTGTGAGAAAGTTGGGTCTCCCTCAGAGGTCATGGGTCTTCCAGCAGGACAATGACCCAGACCCTGTGGAGAGATCTGAAAATGGCACCCTTCAAATCTCAGAGACCTGGAGCAGTTGGCCAAAGACGAATGGTAAGTAAGAGAGTAAGAGTAAGAAACTCATTGATGGATACCGGAAGCGGTTGTTCGTAGTTATTTTGTCTAAAGGTTGTGCTACCAACTATCAGGCTGAGGGTGCCAATACTTTTGTCTGGCCCATTTTTGGAGTTTTGTGCAAAATGATAATGATTTGATTTTTTTTTTTCATTGTCTTTTGTGTTTTTTCATTGCAAGCAACATCAATGAAGATATTACTACCAAAGCATTTGTAATTGCAATCATTTTCTGGGAGAAATTGAGCCTCATCTGACAGAATTGCAGGAATGCCAATACTTTTGGCCAGCACTGTATATTATTTTTTATTTTATTCTTTATTCTTTTACATTATGCACATCCCAGATTTTATGCTTATTGTGCAATCATGTAATTGAAACTAAGCCTGTCACAATATGCAATAATTCCATTTATCGCACGATAAATAAAAACGAAGGCGGTAATTTTTCTGCTGCGATTTATCACCTGCAGACGTGCTGTTAAAAGTTCGGATTCCTTGTTACCAAATGCGCAAAATGCATCTTCGTCCCAGGTCTGGCAAAAAATAGCACCGGAGCCAATCGTTCCCATTATATCCTATTGTTCAACGTATTTGTTATCGCGACAGGCCTAATTGAAACACGTACTTGCGACACGTTTTGATGCATTTTTATGCATTATAAAAGATTTATGTCTGAATGTTGGAGCGGACGAGGGTATTTACATGGAAAACGCATCTCTACCTACAGAATTTTCAAAATACAAAACTACTACAAGAACAAATTGATTTCGAAAGTAGAGTTACCGCTCTACTTTTACAGTGTAAGCAGCAGGGCCGGCCCAGCCTATACGCAGACTATGCAGCTGCTTAGGGCCCCAGACCACTAGGGGGCCCAGACAGGGGGCAATCTGGCAATTGTTTAATTTATATTCTATTTTGTTTACTACAGTTTGCTTTATATGACTTTTGTGGGTTTCGATACTTGATTATAAGCTTTAAAAAAAAAAGTTCTTCCTTCTTTCTTTCCTCTTTTAGAAAAAGGTTTGGCGTTATCTACTCTAAGTACTGACAATCATTTGGGGTGAGAAGTTTGAAGAATGCAGTGCAACAAAATCTGATTAATATACAAAATATAGACATATAGGTTGGATTGCATGTATGGGTTTCACAGTACACTGTGACGAAATGGTGGGCCAAAAATATGGGCCCCTTGGCATTATTTTGCTTAGGGCCCCCAAATGGCCTGGGTAAGCCGTTAATCATTACTTCAGTATTGTTTTTGCTGAATACTTTCTACTTGTACTTTAGTACATTTTTCAGATCACTACTTTTACTTAAGTAATATTCTTTTCAAGTAATGCTTCTCTTGACTCAAAATTTTGGCTACTTTACCCACCCCTGAGTATTACAAGTGTACTGCACACAAAGAACATGACCAAAGCTTCCCAAGCATATCCTTTGTTTCAAGGCAGGCGTGCCCATACTAATTAGCACACACTCTTAAATGTGTGGCAGACCCGGGCTGTGCATATGCAGTTTAAGCTTGGCATTGTTTGAGCTGGAGACACTCGCAGCAGATACTGTTGACATGACGCGCGTCTTCCTTGTAATTCCCGCACACAAGTGATAGGTTTAAGGCCGCTTCAACACGGTGGAATTTAGTCGGCTCTTATTATTTGCCTTTGTCTCGGATTTAGCTGTACCGCAGAGATTAGCGGCTCCATCCCCATTGTTTTGAAATGTTCATGAAATCCCACTGAGAAAAAAAAAGTAAAGAGGATCTTGGATTAACAGTTCCTGTGTGCAATATGTACAGGAAAAGAGAGAGCTTTCTTAGTGGACTCCCAGACAATCACCTTACTCTGTTGTATGGATGCCTCCCACCAGTCTAGGCCGCACATCTTTAATAGAGTTGCACACGTGGATCAGCATGTGTCGGCGTTCTCAGACATTTTCAGTAAAGGTCGACCGATATATCTGGCCGATTTATGGACTTTTTTCCCCAACATTGGCCGATTAACTAAAAAAATCGGCTGATTAACAACAACAACAAAATAGCTGATCAAAAAAGGGATTTTTGATCAGGCAGCTATGTAGGCAACTGTGGCCTCCGCTGACTTAAAGTAGGACCCCGCAGGAGCTTGAAGGCAGGCTGCTACAGGAAGCTTCAGGGTTGCCTGTTTTGTAAATACAGGTAGTCCCCAGGTTACGACGTACGCGTCTTATGCGATTTCGACTTTATGACGCTGGAGTCTCATCCGCCATTTTGTCTCCAGCCGTTTTTTTTTTTTAGTTGCATAAATAGTCCCTAATTGTACCGCAAAGCATCTTCTTTTTTACTTCATAAAAATGACGTGTTCTGTCCTCACTAAATGTAAAGTTCTTCAACTTTACAGACAGCAAACAAGGCAGTTGTTCTTTCTGAAGCTTTTTACTTCCTTCACTTTTGACAATTTGTAAAGCTGTAACACACATATGTAGTGCTGCAGCTATCAAATATTTACGAATAGCGTATTCGACTGAAAATTCTATCGATTAATCGGATAAAACATTGTTTTTTAGGTAAAGAGCAATTATAAATATGGTGGAAAACACAGACAAGGCTGAAAAAGCAGTTTCTGCTCTTACACCCTCTTCTAAAAGAAACTGCTGTATTTTAAGCCAAAAGAACTGTTGTGTTTGATAGAACAATATGTCTATATGCTGCCATAGCAGATTCCTGGCGCAATAAGCCCCTGAACTATTTTTAATTTTTCCGTTTTACCCTGAAACCCCCGTTTAGAGACGTCGCGCAACCGCTTTTGTTTCAACCCAGCCATAAAAAGAAGGGAAGTAATTATATTTAATATTCAAAATGTCTGTCATTTTTGGCTTATAATAATTAATTGATGTCTAAGATTTAGTTTTTAAAAAAGAAAATGACTTTAAAAAAATGTATCACTCGCATATTTTAAACTTTTAAACAGATGACGTCACAATGAAAAAAAAATATCTGTAATTAAGTCACGGATATCTGCCTCCTAACTATCGCTTAATTGTATTTTTTTTGTTTGTTTGTTTGTTAGTTACTGTCGCATTTCCCCCCCAATATTTTAGATAAATAACCGATCCAACCAATGAAAAATTGAAAAAAAAGTTTAAAAGGGTTAATATACAAAAAAGAAAATCTCGACCACACCTTGATGTATCGGCATCTGGAAATCTCATTTTGCTTTTGTCTTAGTTTTTGCAATCTGCCTCATTCCCCTGAAGAACAAGCACAAATAAATATATAGCGGAAAACACAGACAAGACTGAAAAAGCCGTTTTTGCCCTTGCACTCCTCTTTAAAAGAAATTGCTGTATTTTAAGCCAAAACAACTGTTGTGTTTGATCAATATGTCTATTTGCTGCCATAGCAGATTCATAGCGCGTTAAGCCCCCAAACTATTTTTAATTTGTCAATTTTACCCTGAAAATCCCCGTTTACAGACGTCGCGCAACCGCTTTTGTTTCAACCCAGCCATAAAACGAAGGTAATTAATGATATTTATTCAAAATGTCGTTTTTAGCTTAGAATCATGAATTGATGTATCATATTTCGTTAAAAAAAAAAAAAAAAAAAAAAAAGGACTTTAAAAAAATGATTCACTCACATATTTTAAACAAATTATGTCACAATGGGAAAATTGACTTCTGTAAAAAAGTCACGGATATGTACCTCATAACTATCTTGCTTCATTGTATTTTTATTTTTTTTTTTGTTACTGTGCATTTTCTCCGATATGTTAGATAATAATCGATCCAAAAAAAAAACGTTTAAAAGGGTAAATATATGAAAAAGAAAATCTCGACCACTCCTTGATGTCTGCGATTTCTGCATCGCGACCCTTGTTATATTACCATGTTTCACCCATAAAATCCCAAAATAATCCAGCTGTGGCTATTTACAGCTGTGTCTTGACACTCAGTGATACATGCTACATGGAGTTTTTGGATTGAAACAAGTACGCCATAACATCTCGTTAAAGTCATGGCGTCTGTAATTCTGCTCTCGTGTGCTCTCACCTCCAGATAGGGTTTTGCCTTTTAAAAAATGTTTTTTTTTTCAAATGTCCTCCTGTTCAAAAAGTTTCTTCCCCCAGAAAAGTGAGATTTTAGGCTTTCCAATGATGTATCACACATGCATATAGAACAATTTTGAGTTTGGCCAAATTGGGCGTCTCAAAGCAGAACTTCAAGTCACCTGAGTGTTTTCCGCCATAGATATATCTTGTGCTCGAGTAAATTTCGTGGATGACTACTTTCTCTTTTGTAATATTATTTTGAAGACACATTACGGTTACTTGAGTATAAATTCAGGCTACTCTACCCACCTTCGTTTTGTGTTGTCCACAATTGATTTAATAACTGGGTGAGGGTGCAAATCCATAGCTAAATGTATGCATGTACAGTGCCTTGCAAAAGTATTCGGCCCCCTTGAATCTTGCAACCTTTCGCCACATTTCAGGCTTCAAACATAAAGATATGAAATTTAATTTTTATGTCAAGAATCAACAACAAGTGGGACACAATCGTGAAGTGGAACAACATTTATTGGATAATTTCAACTTTTTTAACAAATAAAAAACTGAAAAGTGGGGCGTGCAATATTATTCGGCCCCTTTACTTTCAGTGCAGCAAACTCACTCCAGAAGTTCAGTGAGGATCTCTGAATGATCCAATGTTGTCCTAAATGACCGATGATGATAAATAGAATCCACCTGTGTGTAATCAAGTCTCCGTATAAATGCACTTGCTCCGTGATAGTCTCAGGGTTCTGTTTAAAGTGCAAAGAGCATTATGAAAACCAAGGAACACACCAGGCCGGTCTGAGATACTGTTGTGGAGAAGTTTAAAGCCGGATTTGGATACAAAAAGATTTCCCAAGCTTTAAACATCTCAAGGAGCACTGTGCAAGCCATCATATTGAAATGGAAGGAGCATCAGACCACTGCAAATCTACCAAGACCCGGCCGTCCTTACTTTCTTCTCAAACAAGGAGAAAACTGATCAGAGATGCAGCCAAGAGGCCCATGATCACTCTGGATGAACTGCAGAGATCTACAGCTGAGGTGGGAGAGTCTGTCCATAGGACAACAATCAGTCGTACACTGCACAAATCTGGCCTTTATGGAAGAGTGGCAAGAAGAAAGCCATTTCTCAAAGATATCCATAAAAAGTCTCCTTTAAAGTTTGCCACAAGCCACCTGGGAGACACACCAAACATGTGGAAGAAGGTGCTCTGGTCAGATGAAACCAAAATTGAACTTTTTGGCCACAATGCAAAACGATATGTTTGGCGTAAAAGCAACACAGCTCATCACCCTGAACACACCATCCCCACTGTCAAACATGGTGGTGGCAGCATCATGGTTTGGGCCTGCTTTTCTTCAGCAGGGACAGGGAAGATGGTTAAAATTGACGGGAAGATGGATGCAGCCAAATACAGGAACATTCTGGAAGAAAACCTGTTGGTATCTGCACAAGACCTGAGACTGGGACGGAGATTTATCTTCCAACAGGACAATGATCCAAAACAAAGCCAAATCTACAATGGAATGGTTCAAAAATAAACGTATCCAGGTGTTAGAATGGCCAAGTCAAAGTCCAGACCTGAATCCAATCGAGAATCTGTGGAAAGAGCTGAAGACTGCTGTTCACAAACACTCTCCATCCAACCTCACTGAGCTCGAGCTGTTTTGCAAGGAAGAATGGGCAAGAATGTCAGTCTCTCGATGTGCAAAACTGATAGAAACGTACCCCAAGCGACTTGCAGCTGTAATTGGAGCAAAAGGTGGCGCTACAAAGTATTAACGCAAGGGGGCCGAATAATATTGCACGCCCCACTTTTCAGTTTTTTATTTGTTAAAAAAGTTTAAATTATCCAATAAATGTTGTTCCACTTCACAGTTGTGTCCCACTTGTTGTTGATTCTTGACAAAAAAATTAAATTTCATATCTTTATGTTTGAAGCCTGAAATGTGGCGAAAGGTTGCAAGATTCAAGGGGGCCGAATACTTCTGCAAGGCACTGTATATCTTGTGCTCGAGTAAATTTCGTGGATGACTACTTTCTCTTTTGTAATATTATTTTGAAGACACATTACGCTTGAGTAAAAATTCAGGCTACTCTACCCACCTTCGTTTTGTGTTGTCCACAATTGATTTAATAACTGGGTGAGGGTGCAAATCCATAGCTAAATGTATGCACGTATTTACTAATGCTTGCATGCCTGTTGATGCATATCTCTCAAGGTACAGTGGTCCCCTCCAGGGAGGAGGAGGAGGTGTTAGAGGTGAAGGCGGGTAATCCAGTGCTGCTGGATGGTGGTTGTGATGGCGCCGCTTTAGGCTCTGAACCCTCCCAGGCCCATACCACATCCAAAAGCCAACATGGTCCCATTGCAGCCTATGCAGGAAAGGATGGATTGCAAGTGGCAAGGACCGTGATGGGCAGCGAAAGCACCGTTGAAAGTAATGCTAGGTTTCTATTCTATATGTGCAAGTTATTACAAAGATGGGGGCTATTAAGTATAAGTAGAGGCGGAGTTTATATTTTGTTGTTGTTGTTGATATGCGTGTTCAATGTGTGTATTCAGATTTAACAGCATTGGAAAGAGATACATACTGTATAAGAATGGCCAGAATAAGTATTTCTTATATTCACATTTTTGTAATTGTGGAAAATTCCTTGTATATAACATGCTACTCGAGAAGCTCTTCACTGACTGACTTTTGCAGGAAAGACGTCCGAGGAGGTAGTCCCCCGCCATGCTCGGCTTCTGAGAGAGCGCGCGCGACCTGACATGATTACGCTTGGCAGCCTTTCACTGCAGCAGGTCAGCTACAAAGCTACAAAGAGCAATATCTGTGTCATCATCCCATATTCACCAGCACATCAGCCACATCCATTATGCTGCGTATGGGTGGCTTTAGCTAATAGACAAAGAACACGCGCATGTACACTACATTTATCTGTTGCTGCCAGTGTTTGTGCGTGTACGTTTCTGTCCTTTTTTCTTCACCCACTTACTTCATTCTTTGCTCCACTTTTTCCTCCTCTGCAACCATATTTGGAGTTTTTACTTTTTAATCTCTCGGATGCACTCAAGTAAAAAGCTCTTACTAGATCATGCATTCAACGTACTTAAATAGGTTGGATAGTCAGCAAAAGTCAGTGACCAAATGTATTTCTTTGTCTATTGGATGTTTTTGCTTCCTGGTTCATGCCTTTTATGATTCCCTGAGCTGGATAGTTCAATTGAGGCCACCGTGACTAAAAGTCAGTGCACATGCAAATGCGACCTCAGCAATAGCAGTAAAACCCATTAATTGTGTATGTGGGAGGGGACTTCTTGGCAAAAGTGAGCGGTGGACGGCCGTCTTGGGCAGAACGGCAAGTTTGAATCAATTTGTGCCGAGAGGCGGGGCCCAAAATAGAGTCTTGCTGAATTTTGAGAGCGGTGCCGCACTGACGTCAACAATGCATCCAATAGCAGAGGAGCAGGCGTACATATATCTGTGCTATCAGGCTGTTTCGGCAGACAGATACACGCAAATCACGGCCAACGAAACCTTGACATATGCGCTTTTTTAAAGTTTCAGGAGCTCTTGGACACTCGAAAAATGATTCATATCCCTCCTTGCTGATCTAAATGGTACTTTTATGCGCCTTCCTGGGGAAATGTAGTTGATGTAGTAGTAGGTGATGTAGCTTTCTCGGCAAAAGTGAGCGGTGGACGGCTGTCGTAGGTGGAATGGCAAGTTTGAATCAATTTGTGCCGAGAGGCGGGACCCAATATAGTCTTGCTGAATTTTGAGAGTGGTGCCGCGCTGATGTCAACAATGCATCCAATAGCAGAGGAGCAGGCGTACATATATCTGTTCTATCAGGCTGTTTCGGCAGACAGATACACGCAAATCACGGCCAACGAAACCTTGACATATGCGCTTTTTTAAAGTTTCAGTAGCTCTGGGACACTCGAAAAATGACTGTCATGTCTCTCCTTGCTAATCTAAATGGTAGTTTTATGCGCGTTTCTGGGGAAATGTAGTTGACGTAGTAATAGTTGATGTAGCTTTTATTTTCTACGTCTTTTTCTTTCTCCAGTTGTGCTTTTGTACACATAAATTGCAGTGAATACAGGAACATCACTGGCATTGTGTTAGCAAATGTAGTTCACGAAGACATCCCGACATTTACATGCATACATAAACATACTGCAGAAATTCTATCTAAATGTATATTGAGTCATAATCTCACTTGAAAGATGAGTAGGAGTATCATCATTTATGAATGTAAAGTGAGTTTGCTCAAATAAATTTAAAAAAGAAATAATGCCAAACAATGTCCCGTCGTCACTTAGAAGTCAAAAAAAGATGTTGACTCATTCTCTCTCACTGGATAATCAGTGAGTTATATCGGTGTTAGGATCAGTGTTATCTTATTCTCCCATGATATTTATGCACTCCACGACCGTTTCCACACCCACCTCTCCATTCAAACTGCATTATTCACTAGAGATTTTACATCTATTCAAAAGAAAATAATTGTGTTATTCTTCTTAGGCTATTCTTCCATAGAAAGACTCTAAACGCAGAAAGATGCCATCACTTAACAGCATCAATGTGTCTATACGCCCCGTGTGAATGTGCTGACTGGATGTAAACTCACATTCATGAAACGCAACATGTCTTCAGGGTCTAGCCCGCTATCGATTGACTGCAGATTGCAGGAGAGTTCATTTCTTTTGCTCAACTCTTCCATTGTGCGCATGCGAATTTACAGCATGCTTTATCTAAAGGCACAATTGAAGTGGGCTCTTGCCGCACTGTTGCTTTTTATTCAACGTTCTCTATGATTGGCATCTTAATAAGCGGGACGAATTCAAGATACATTTTAGAAAACAACTGTATCTCGTGCTGCTAGGAAGACGAACCAAAATTTTCGAAAAAGCTGGCGCTATCAAAACCAAAAATAATAAACCAAATTTAAGGTTTAATAAATACTTCTCTGACAGTTTTGAATAAAAAGATATTTTTATACAGCTCTTATACTTGATCCTAACATAGGAGTTGGACTTTATGACCCCGAAACGCAGTGTCAGCAATAAAATTCACTTACAAGAATATTTATAATAAGTTGACAATAAGCGTTTTTTGTTTCCCATCATTCTTGAGCGGAATTCTAAATCCGGCTGCTTAGGCAATACTTTTCGCCAAGATCGTCATCCACTGAATATGGTACGCCCGCCGGTGTCATGCCAATGTAGTTACCCCAGTCAAAAATTGTATCCCTGGGCGGAAAAAGAAGTTGCTTCAATTAAAAAAAAAAAAAAAAATGTCACTTCAATCAAAATATATATTTTCAACCAAAAAAATGTCACTTCAATAAAAAAGAAAAAAATGTGAATGTAAAAATAAATTTGAAACAAAAAACTAAAAAAAAAAAAAAATGCATGGCAAAGCTATTTTTTAATTAATATTTTCTTTTACAAATGAAGGCTTATAATAAAGTATTGATTGATTGCAGTAAGAGACATTTTTGCAATTGATAACTATAGACATGTTTAGCTCTTGATAATACCGCCTTGTTATTCTGACCGGTGTAAACCTGGCTAGATTCCACAGGTCAACTTCAATACATTTAAGGAATTCTTGCATTTTATTACTTACCAAATGCTATTGCTTCATGAAATGTATTTGATGAGAAATAAGTTGTTATTATATATTTGCTTTTATCAATTGCTGCCCGCAATGAAGAAATGCTTTTGCTTATTATCATTGTTCACAAAGAAAGAATGTTTTGTCTTGCCTGGTCAGGATCAGAAGAGGCCGCTTTGCGCTGCTGAAATGTGCTGACACATATGTACAGTGGGGCAAATAAGTATTTAGTCAACCACCAATTGTGCAAGTTCTCCTACTTGAAAAGATTAGAGAGGCCTGTATTTGTCAACATGGGTAAACCTCAACCATGAGAGACAGAATGTTGGAGAAAAAAAAAAACAGAAAATCACATTGTTTGATTTTTGAAGAATTTATTTCCAAATTGGAGTGGAAAACAAGTATTTGGTCAATACCAAAAGTTCATCTCAATACTTTGTTATGTACCCTTTGTTGGCACTAACCGAGGCCAAACGTTTTCTCTAAGTCTTCACTCTTCGCTTGGTGTAAAGAAATCAACTGTGGGAGCAATTATTTGAAAATGGAAGACCACTGATAATCTCTCTCGATCTGGGGCTCCCCAGAACCACATCGGAGGACCTAGTGAATGACCTACAGAGAGCTGGGACCAAAGGAACAAAGGATACTATCAGTAACACAATGCGCCCCCAGGGACTCAAATCCTCAACTGCCAGACGTGTCCCCCGGCTGAAGCCAGTACACGTCCAGGCCCATCTGCGGTTCGCTACAGAGCATTTGGATGATCCAAAAGAGGACTGGGAGAATGTGTTATGGTCAGATGAAACCAAAATAGAACTTTATGGTAAAAACACAGGTTCTCGTGTTTGGAGGAAAAAGAATACTGAAGTGCCTCCGAAGAACACCATTCACACTGTGAAGCTTAGGGGTGGAAACATCATGCTTTAGGGGTGTTTTTCTTCAAAGGGAACACGATGACTGATCTGTGTAAAGGAAAGAATGAATGAGGCCATGTATCGAGAGATTTTGAGTGAAAATCTCCTTCCATCAGCAAGGGCATTGAAGATGAGACGTGGCTGGGTCTTTCAGCATGACAGTAATCCCAAACACACAGCAAGGGCAACAAAGGAGTGGCTTCCTAAGAAGCATTTCAAAGTCCTGGAGTGGCCTAGCCAGTCTCCAGATCTCAACCCCATAGAAAATCTGTGGAGGGAGTTGAAAGTCCTTGTTGCCCAACGACAGCCCCAAAACATCACTGCTCTAGAGGAGATCTGCATGGAGGAATGGGCCAAAATACCAGCAACAGTGTGTGAAAAGCTTGTGAAGAGTTACAGTAAAAGTTTGGCCTCCGTTATTGCCAACAAAGGGTACATAACAAATGATTTTCAAATAAATTCTTTAAAAATCAAACGTTATTTTCTGGGGTTTTTTTCTTCCACATTCCGTCTCTCATGGTTGAGGTTTACCCATGTTGACAATTACAGGCCTCTTTCAATTTTCGAGCGGGAGAACTTGCACAATTAGTGGTTGACTAAATACTTATTTGCCCCACTGTATATAATTTCACATACATGCACACACGTAGCCAAACAAAGACAGTGTCGCTAGCTTGCTTCCCCTTTTTCCCTTATAGAGCAAGACACCCATCTGTTGCTAGGGCCATCCCAAATAAAAAGCGAGGTGAAGGAGGGGCAAGTTAAAACGATTGCGGAAGCTGGATAGTTTCCCCTCTTTCTCCTTGCAAGCTTTTCAACCAAATTGAGTGCCTTCTCTCCTTATTACCTGGGTCTTTCCTATGGAAAGTCCAGGTAGTGCTGTTCTGCAACTTTATTCGTCTTATTATTATTATTATTATTTATTATATCATCATCTTATTCTCCGCGTTTTTTCGGCGCGCCGCGCAGCCCGAACCATAGCACCGATCGGCACCGTTCAAGTATTGACACGACCGGATTTTTCGCGCGACGATGGGAATTTTTCAAAATCCCCCGAAAAATTTTCCGTTCGCCCGTAAACGGCAATTTTCCGGAAAAAAAAAAAAGTTTAAAAATGTATCTAGTCCTACAGTTTTTGACCAAATCACATAATTTGGGCATCAAAAATTCCGGGACGTTGAGGGGCATAAAAGTTGTATACAGAATTTGGCAAAAAATTACGGTTCCCCGGAAATTGGCCAAAAACTCTCCCATTCATTTGTAATGGGAAAAGTTCCCATTCACTTCCAATGGGATTTCCTATGGACTTTACATTGCATTGATGCCATTGACGGCCATGCATGTCGAAGTTACTGATGCCAATGTACTTGGATTCTATTGACTATATGGATGTCGATGCCATTGACGGCCATGGACGTCCAAAATTTTTCCCATTCATTTTCTATGGGGAAAAGACAAAATGTCCCCAAATCAGTAGGAAATCAACAGATATCAATAGGACCTTTACCTCAAATGTCCCCGATAGCATTGATGCTTATGGAGGGTGATGCCATTGACGTCCATGGACGTCCAAATTTTTCCCATTCATTTTCAATGGGGAAAAAACAAAATGTCTCCAAATCAGTAGGAAATCACCAGATATCAATAGGACGTGTCCCCCAAACTTCTCCAATTCCATTGACGCTTATGAAGGGCGCCGCCATTGACGGCCATGGACGTCCAAATTTCCCATTCATTTCTAATGGCATTTAATTATGTTTTTTCATTCTATTGATGCCAATGTACTTGGATTCCATTGACGCCTATGTAAGTTGATACCATTGACGTCCATGGACGTCCAAAATTTTTCCCATTCATTTTCAATGGGAATTTTTTTTTTTTTCCCAAATCTACAAAAAATGACCTGATATCAATAGGACGTCTCCCCCAAACGTCCCCAATTCCATTGACGCTTATGAAGGGTGCCGCTATTGACGGCCATGGACGTCCAATTCTCCCAATCATTTCTAATGGCATTAATTTGTTTAATGCAAATGACTGGTATTATTGTCCATTCTATTGCTACACCTGAGTGGGGCTAAGATCTGTATCTCCACTGAGGAAAGACCCAGGTGTAATTTCTCCCGAAATTGCAGTTTCTAGTTTTGGATAATATTATGAATGTCTACCTAAGGAACTTGACAATCTACATGGAAAATGTGTCTGTACTTACATCATTTTAAGTTAAGAAATTTCGTAAGTAGAGGTACTACTGTATTTGGAAACGTCCCTCATTTAAAATCACAGTGATGAGGTTGGCTGTACACAGTCCAGATGAAACAATACGGCGAGTCCATTTCATTTTCATATTTCTATGTACATTTTTTGATGTCATATCCTCATTACTCTTGTGAAAAACATTTGTATTCCTACTGACATTTGAGAAAGCATGTAATCTTATAAGTCTTGCATGTGTGTTGCATTGTGGGTACAGGATGGCTCCGGGCCACGGAATTGTGTCCGTGTCGTTAGGCTCGCAGGCGCATCAATTTTTAGCGCGTCCACTCCAAGTCAGAGATCACACGTCACATCTCCTCGCCATCTCCCTCCGGGCAATCAGCTTAGCATGTTTTAGTTTTTAAGTAATTATGGAATAGTGTGGCGGTTGATGTGATAGAATCAGGAAACTACTACCCACATCAGGATCTTCTCTTGTATTTAGCTGTTTTATGGGTGGGTGGTAGTTGGACACCAGCCCTGTCAGATGAATGTAGTTCGGAGTTTAGCTCGCTGACCTCCTCTCGACAGCTTTGAACCCTGTAAATTCCTTCCGATATCAATGGTGGGTGGCTATTAGACACGGGAGAATTTCTACGCATCACCTAGGGCTACATCTGCCTGGAATTGAATGAGAAATTATTTCACTATTCCTCTCGCCATGCCCATGAAAGGAACGAGAAAAAAAAAAAAAATAGAAGCGGAGCTGACTTGTGTTTTTTTTTTGTTGTAACAAATGTGTAATTCATTTGTCTCCACTGTTTCTGATTTAATGGAGGCTGAGTAATTGCATTAGTAGACGCATTGTGCCTTGTTGTGAACTGATGAAAGCACATGTAATACTTTTGATAGGCAAACAGAGACGGCAGGGAGGAATAGAAAAGAAAGAGCCGGCGCCCGCCTTTGATGCTAAGCGTGTATTTGCCGAATTATCCGTCTTTTTACTCGCATCTTATCCCCAGTCACAGGCAGGCCAGGGTCCCTGTGATATTGCTTTATTTTTGAGGAATTAAGAGATGTAGCGAGGAGACAGCGAAGCGGCCGCTTATTACGTTACCTCTGATACGATTGAAAGGCCGAGAAAGGGAGCGAGAGAAGGAAAGAAGAAGTGTTTTGTTGTCATGTTATTAGATTGTTGTTTCACTCTGTGGCGCAGAGTCGAAAATGCAGGTTTCTAACAGGGTTAGCATGTTGTTGTTGCGCTTGTAGCATGAATACCTGTCCCACCGAGAGAGAGAATCAATGTCCAAATATGGAGAGATGAATGAACTCCCAGAATCTTCCTCTCATAGACTTCATAATGTGTTGACGGGTCAGATCGGTCATGCAATGCGCCTCGAATTCAAATAGGGGGCCGCCCACATCAAGAGAAGCTATTTACAAACACGCACGCAGCGATCCAACACCGGATTTCTGTTGAAAAAGTACGAAAGCTGTACCGCATACAAACAGGAAGGATTGTCTCAGGAGCGATTTGTCTGAGGCTTCAAGGTAATTATTATATTTTTTGTACATGCATGCGTTTTGAAATGTTGTGAAAAAAATCAGTGGGAGAAATTAGCCACTACTGCATTGGCATCATAGTTCGCAATATTTACAGTTGCGGTCAAAAGTTTACATACATTTGTGAAGAACATAATGTCATGGCTCTCTTGAGTTTCCAGTTATTTCTACAACTCTGATTTTTCTCTGATAGAGTGATTGGAACAGATACTTCTTTGTCAGAAAAAAACATTCATGAAGTTTGGTTCTTATATGACTTTATTTTGGGTGAACAGAAAAAAGTGATCAAATCTGCTGGGTCAAAAATATACATACAGCAGAGCTAATATTTGGTAACATGTCCCTTGGCCATTTTCACTTCAATTAGGCGCTATTGGTAGCCATCCACAAGCTTCTGGCAAGCTTCTGGTTGAATCTTTGACCACTCCTCTTGACATAATTGGTGCAGTTCAGTTAAATTTTCTGACATGGACTTGTTTCTTCAGCATTGTCCACAAGTTCTCAATGGGGTTTAAGTCAGGACTTTGGGAAGGCCATTCGAAAACTTTAATTCTAGCCTTATTTAGCCATTCCATTACCACTTTTGATGTGTGTTTGGGGTCATTGTCCTGTTGGAACACCCAACTGCGCCCAAAACCCAATCTTCGGGCTGATGACGTTAGGTTATCTTGAAGAATTTGAAGGTAATCCTCCTTCTTCATTATCCCATTTACTCTCTGTAAAGCACCAGTTCCATTGGCAGCAAAACAGCCCCGCAGCATAATACTACCACCACCGTGCTTAACGGTAGGCATGGTGTACTTGGGGTTAAAGGCCTCACCTTTTCTCCTCCAAACATATTTCTGGGCATTGTGGCCAAACAGCTCGATTTTTGTTTCGTCTGACCACAGAACTTTCCTCCAGAAGGTCTTATCTTTGTCCATGTGATCAGCAGCAAACTTCAGTGGAGCCTTAAGGTGCCGCTTTTGGAGCAAGGGCTTTCTTCTTGCACGGCAGCCTCTCAGTCCATGGAGATGCAAAACACGCTTGACTGTGGACACTGACACCTGTGTTCCAGCAGCTTCTAATTCTTGGCAGACGTGCTTTTTGGTGATTCTCGGTTGAATCTTCACCCTCCTGACCAATTTTCTCTCAGCAGCAGGTGATAGCTTGCGTTTCCTTCCTGATTGTGGCAGTGACAAAACAGTGCCATGCACTTTATACTTACAAACAATTGTTTGCACTGTTGCTCTTGGGACCTGCAGCTGCTTTGAAATGGCTCCAAGTGACTTTCCTGACTTGTTCAAGTCAATGATTGTTCAAGTCAATAATCACTCACAAGAAATTGCTAATTCGTGTTGCTGTATGTATATTTTTGACCCAGCAGATTTGATCACTTTTTCTGTTAACCCATAATAAAGTCATAAAAGAACCAAACTTCATGAATGTTTTTTGTGACAAAGAAGTATCTGTTCCAATCACTCTATCGGAGAAAAATCAGTTGTAGAAATAACTGGAAACTCAAGAGAGCCATGACATTATGTTCTTCACAAGTGTATGTAAACTTCTGACCACAACTGTATGTGAAATAAATGCTAACTGCACGTTTCTTTGTTTTTTTGCTTTTAACCAAGAATCAAGACAGTTTTACGTCCATATCAATGAAGAATTCGGGGATTTAAGCATTTATTCACAAGAATTTTTAATGTTTCTTTTTTTTTGCTTTTAATTCTAACTCACCAAAATTTGCACATACATGCGGCTCGGTGTAGATTTTGATAATTCCACTCATTAAAAGGACGTAGATTTCTTCAGGAAGTTAGGCAGCTTATAAAGCCACAAAATTTGGCATACCTACTCGAATTGGCACATTTAGGAAAATCCATTGTGTTTTGAATACGGGCATGGCTGCACAGCTCAGTAGCACCTTTTTTGTTGCACGCTTTTCAGTAGGGGTTTTTCCTGCTAGGTGTGTGAATGTATTTCTAATCCCCAAAGAAGAGTTTCGAGCATGTTAGGTTCTCATGAGATGATGAGATGCGGACGATCTTCTACTACCCTGACCAGCGTGCCGTCTGAGTTGCACCAAACTGCAAAGGCGTGTTCAATCCTGCTTGCAGGCCTAAGTTTTTTTTTTCATGGCAAAAGAAAATGGCCAATTTGGAGACCTTAATATCCTCAAAAACACACCAAAATTTGCATATATAGTATAGTGTATCACAAAAGTGAGTACACCCCTCACATTTCTGCAGATATTTAACCCTTAAATACCTGCAACATGAAGCAATTGTCAGAGAATCCCAAAGTTTGAAACGTATCCTAATGAAACCTTTTTTTCAAATTTGTAAAAAGAAAAGTCAAAATGAATATGTTTAATAAGCGCTCTAATATCTATAACCCTTGCTAAATCCTGTTTAATTTTCTCATGGAACCTGCAGATGCATGTGTTGAGTTGCATCCATCATTTTTTTTTATCAAAAAGAAATGTCGAAATTCTGAATTAGTCTCAAAATCATGACATTTTAGGTGTATCAAATGTGATACGAGGGAAAATGACAAGCAGTACTCAATTTGGACATTTAGGGATGTAGTTTCTAAAGGGTGTACTCACTTTTGTTGCCAGGGGTTTAGATATTAATGGCTATATTTTGAGTTGTTTTGAGGGGAAAATAAATCAACTCCATTATATAAGCTGCGCACAGACTACTTTTCATTATGTCAAAGTGTCATTTTGTCAGTGTTGTCCCATGAAAAGATCTACTTAAATATCTGCGGAAATTCGAGGGGTTTACTCACTTTTGTGATACACTGTACATGCAGCTTGGTGTAAATTTGGATAAATCTGCCCATTGAAAGGACATAGATTTCTTCAGGAACTTGGGAAGCTTAAAGAGTCATGACATTTGGCAAACTTGCTCAAATTGGCCCAATTAGAAGACTCATTTTAGTTTTGAATACGGGCGTGGCTGCACAGCTCAGTCGCACCTCCTAGTTTGTCGGAACATCTTCAAAAGGGGTTTTTCTTCCTAGGTGTGCGAATGTATTCCTATTCCCCCAAAAAGAGGCGAGCTTCGAGGATGTTAGGTTCTCATGAGATGGGGACAATCTGCTACTAGCCTGACTTGCGTGACATCTGAGTTGTGCCAAACTGCGAGGGCCCCTTTCAGTCTTGCTTGCAGGTCTAGTTATTTCTTGTTTTGTTTCAGTTCAGAGCATTTTTTTCTTTTTCTCACTACTGTTTATGGAGTCCATTTTCCTGGTACATGGTTAATATTCACTTGTAAGCACAAACAATTCGGAATTAATTCGATACAAAATTAGACAAGGATGAGGACGACGCAAAGGAATGACAATATAACCGAATCACACTTCAATTTGCACACGTACGTCTTTAGAAGCTACTGTTATTTTACGGCCCACATGTTTGCACAGGCATCAGAAAGTAAAGGCAAAAGGTGAAGTGGGCCAATTCTTCCATATCACACGTGGTTTGTTTGCCGTGAGCCTGAGTGGCGCCTAAAGTGCCGTAACATTACAGCACTCCTACAGATGAGATCAAAGGCTCCGCAGAGGGATCCTCCATGCTCGGGCTGGCAAACCGCCATCCTGTCGCTGACATATCTCCTCAACGCTTTGCACACATTGACTGATCACACCAAATGCAGTCTTAATAGAGACAGGAAATGCCACATACAAAAACTTCCTTTCTTTCGAAGTATAGGCTAATATTCAGAGATTAAGCGTTCTCGTTAATTATTTTCATTTTAATTAGTAAATCTTAATTAACAATGAACATTTACCCTTAAAAAAAAAATTGGCATTGGAATGAAGGAGGGGGTGAAGAAAGGAGAGAATAAATATGACAATCTTTTCGGGACCTCCGGGCAGGATTACTGATGCAGGCTGCCATAGTTATTAAACACGTTCTAAATTAAATGCCTCCATGAATTTTGCACAGAAATATATTTTCATAGTTTTGCATGCCAAATGTGGCATTTCATATTTCAGATTCATCTCGCTGCAGTCATTTGAGGGAAATGTCATCTAAACAAAGATTTTGTCATTTACCAAAGGAAATTACTATGCGTAGCAGGTTCGCCCATTGCTTTCTCTCACTTCCCCTCTCGCTCTTCTTCTCCCTATTCTGCCTGTGCCGGTTGTTTCAAGTCAGCAAGCCATAAAAAATCTTTATCTCAGTGAAACACAGCAATTTGGGAGATAATCGAATGGTGACTGGGGGGCACAAACGCCAGTCTGAGGAATTATACCACAATCTCTCCTGCATTTACAACCTTCCTCAAAGCCAGTTGTCACCCTGGAAGGAAAGCCCCTGACTGAAGATTCATTACATCTTTAAGCCAGCATGGTGGCACGGCAGCCTTATCCCCACATGCAACACAACAGCACACTCCTCCCACAGCTGCTGATGATCCCGTTGAAGAATCCACAGTCTTCCCTTGCTCACTTTCCTCCCTTACTTTTCCCCTTTCCTCCTTAGATACCACAAACATAATCATACGTAACCAGGGGTGAAAGTGGCTAGAATTTTTTGCCGGAACTACCAGACGTGAAGGTCGCCACAGAGCCAGAAATTTTATTTTATCTTTTTTTTTTTTTTTTTTTTGGGGGGGGGGGGGGCGGGGGGGGGCTCTTAAAAACTACTGAAATGCAAAGAAATTATTTCTACAACTGTAATATATATATAATATATAATTATCGGCTGGATGTTGCCTGCTACGGGCCTACAGCAAGTGTGTATTATATATATACACATACCGTAATTTTCGCACTATAAGGCGCACCTCACTATAAGCCGCTACCCACCAAATTTGCCACGAAAACGGAATTTGTACATAGATAAGCCGCACTTGACTATAAGCCTCAGCTGTCCTCACTGTATTATTTGAAATTTACAGCAAAAGATATTAACCGATAACATTTTATTTGACAGCGGCATCATACGACTGCCATAAGACCAAATAAATCACCATGAAGCTCTGAACTAATAGGCTGCAAAGCGTCATTGCTTCAAGAAGCTTCATTTGGCCATCAGCAGAGGTTGCGCTAGACTTTTTCGTTGTCTGTCATTTTGACTGACAGGGTCATAAAAATCCGGTCATAATCTATTTTTACCCGTCACTTAAATTTTTGAAATGTTAATAATGACATATTCAATAGTATTTAGTTTTCATTCATCTTTAATTAATATTCTGTCCGAACAAGCTTAACAGAGAATCCACACCGCGCCATCACACATCAAGCAGCTGTGCGTTATTAGCGCCTAGCTTGCCTTGAACACGGCTTTTTAGGAAGGGTCGGACTTGACAACAGTCATAAAAAAATAAAAATAGGTTTGAGGATAAGCCTGAGAATGATCGGTTTTCTCTCTGCTCCATATAAGCAATATTTCAACATTGCTTACACGGCTGAGAGTCGGGGCAAACTGCTCGTATGTGTGTGTGACATGCATGAACAGTGCGTGCATGCTATCGATCCATATACTTTGAATATAAACCTGTACAGGGATTATTTATGCCTGTTATTTGTGTCCTCTTTTTAATGAGCAAAATGTGATATCCCCGGAATGACGGATGACAGCCAGCATGTGTGATTGTATGGTCATTTGTTTTGATGCTTCTGCGCATGCGGGTCGTCTTGCTCAGCGCATGTCGGACTGCGAATTAGTGCGCAGATATGACAAAAAATGGGATTCGTGCATTAAGACCTGTAGTATGAACGTAGCCATAGGCTTGTTGCTGTTAAAAAGAGGACACAAATAACAGGCATATATAATCCCCGTTTAGGCTTATATTCAAAGTATATGGATCGATAGCATGCACGCACTGTTCGTGAATGTCACACACACATATACGGGCAGTTTGCCCCGACTCTCGGCCGTGTAAGCAATGTTGAAATATTGCTTATATGGAGCAGAGAGAAAACCGATCATTCTCAGGCTTATCCTCAAACCTATTTTTATTTTTTTATGACTGTTGTCAAGTCCGACCCTTCCTAAAAAGCCGTGTTCAAGGCAAGCTAGGCGCTAATAACGCACTGCTGCATCGCTACCGTAGCTACCGTACAGTCTCTAGCTTTTTGATGACGTAATTGCTGCATTAAATCCGATTTGCGGGACTGGACAGTACAGACCGCCGCGACAGTCTGGAAAAATGTGGCCCAGATCGGATTTAGACCACATACGAAAGTGACCCAGACCGGATTTGAAATGGTCCCGTTCTATGTGACTTGTCACGTTCAGACCGTCACGTTAATGCCTCACTCGAGTCGGAAAACCACGAAAAAATCGGATTCGTGCATTAAGACCTGTAGTATGAACGTAGCCTTAGTTCGGACGCTCAGTTGCCTTGACATTTTTCCGAGTAAGGCCAACTACGTCATGCATCAAGAGAGACAATAGCTAATTAATATGCTCACTCGCCACCCTGTGGTCTGGGGTGTGAATTGCAACCTGTCAAAATGACGGATGGACTTCAGTTTTTTCCATCACCGTTTTAAAAAACCGGTCAACGACGGAAAATATTCAGTTAACGCGACCTCTGGCCATCAGTGCTCCCTTGTGGGAGACAGTCAACCTCTGCTGCCACCTGCTGTCAACACTGTTGTTGTCCAACATGCCTCCTAGCATGCATTGCAGTGCTACAGAATCAATTAATTTTATGTGCTAATTATTTCTTCAGTTTCTGTTCCAGTTGTTTCATTACTTGCTAGTAATAGTATTTGGTAACACTTTATTTGACAGTGGTGAAATAAAACTGTCATAAGACAATCATAATTATGACATGACACTGTCCTGGGCATTAATGAATGCTTATAACATATGTCATTTAGTATTATCCGGCAAATTATCTCACTTTTGAATGGATGTAAAAGATCCCAGCTGGACATAAATGGAGTTAGTGAAATAATTTGCCGGATGACACTTTCTATTCTATTCTAATTCTGTTCTATTCTATCACATGAGCATTCAGTGAGGCCCATGATCAAGTCATTTCATTAATTATGATGGCTTTATGACAGTGTTATGACACCGCTGTGAAATAAAATGTTACCTAATAACCCAAATAAATCAACAAATAAGCTGCACTGGATGATAAACCGCAGGATTCAAATTGAAGGAAAAAAGTAGCGGTTTATAGTCCTGAAATATATATATATATATATATACATATATATATATATATATATATATATATATATATATATATATATATATATATATATATATTTATTAGGGCTGTGAAACGATTAAGATTTTTAATCGATTTAATTACAACTTAAAAATTAATTAATCGTAATTAATCGCAATTAATCGCAATTCAAACCATCTATAAAATATGCCATATTTTTCTGTAAATTATATATATATTCTGTAAAATAAGTTGTTGGAATGGAAAGATAAGACACAAGATGGATATATACATTCAACATACGGTACATAAGGACTGTAGTGGGCATTTCACTCTACTGTCATTTAAATCTGTCTATGCTGTCCTCACTCCGAAGCGTCTACTTTTTCCAAAGCTAGACAGCTAGTGAACGATGCCTTAATAATCAGACTTCTTCCTTTTTCATCAGATTTATTAATAAAATGGCCTCAAACCACTGTCCTCTTTAGACCGTAGTGAAACTACAAAAAAAAGTACACAAGCATTGCATTAGCAACAACGTTAGCTTAGCACGCTATACAGGTTCACTAAACATAAAAAGCGTCTCATACAAAAAATATAACATTTCACTTTCTAACATAATATGTACATTCTTTACAACAACCATACTTACGGACAAATCTTGTCCAAGGATCATATAAGCACAACATTACAACGTAGGCGTCAGCCCGAGACGTCGTGCAGCCATAATGAACTGGCAAGAAAGCAATAAACCATGTCGCAAAGCGACCACAAGAGTTCGCTGTTAGACAGCACAAAAAAACCTTGCTGTAAAACTTACCAAAAGGCAGAATACTGTCTGAGCGGGACATGTGCGTTAATTGCGTCAAATATTTTAACGTGATTAATTACAAAAATGAATTACCGCGCGTTAACGCAATAATTTTGACAGCCCTAATATATATATATATATATTACACTTTATTAGGTACACCTGTCCAACTGCTTGTTAACACTTAATTTCTAATCAGCCAATCACATGGCGGCAACTCAGTGCATTTAGGCATGTAGACATGGTTTAAGACAATCTCCTGCAGTTCAAACTGAGCATCAGTATGGGGAAGAAAGGTGATTTGAGTGACTTTGAACATGGCATGGTTGTTGGTGCCAGAAGGGCTGGTCTGAGTATTTCAGAAACTGCTGATCTATTGGGATTTTCACGCACAGCCATCTCTAGGGTTGATAGAAAGGCAACAGTGACTCAAATAACCACCCGTTACAACCAAGGTAGGCAGAAGAGCATCTCTGAACGCACAGTACGTCGAACTTTGAGGCAGATGGGCTTCAGCAGCAGAAGACCACGCCAGGTGCCACTCCTTTCAGCTAAGGACAGGAAACGGAGGCTACAATTTGCACAAGCTCATCGAAATTGGACAATAGAAGATTGGAAAAACGTTGCCTGGTCTGATGAGTCTCGATTTCTGCTGCGACATTCGGATGGTAGGGTCAGAATTTGGCGTCAACAACATGAAAGCATGGATCCATCCTGCCTTGTATCAACGGTTCAGGCTGGTGGTGGTGGTGGTGTAATGATGTGGGGAATATTTTCTTGGCACTCTTTCAGCCCCTTGGTACCAATTGAGCATCGTTGGAACGCCACAGCCTACCTGAGTATTGTTGCTGACCATGTCCATCCCTTTATGATCACAATGTACCCAACTTCTGATGGCTACTTTCAGCAGGATAATGCGCCATGTCATAAAGCTGGAATCATCTCAGACTGGTTTCTTGGTGGAAGTGACTGGGGAGAGGGCTGTCTGGGTCTCTTTGCTGAGGCTGCTTCCCCCACGACCCAGATTCGGATAAGCGTGAGATGACGACGATTATAAACAGTTACTTTGGAGTAACACTACACTTACTTGATTGAAATATTGTGCTAATCTACTCCCTTCTGCCAAATGTGAAATGCGTGGGCTAAACCACTTGCCAGCAATTATACTAATTTCACTTCTACCCGAATTGTTTTTTGTTGTTGTTTTGGTGCGCAAACAAAGAGGAGATTGGGAAACATTACTGCAGGGCCCAGCAGACCTCTTGCACATATTGACAAAGCAATGACTGCTGTCTGCTACGGGTTGGAGCAAATGAAACTTTGTACCTGTGCATTAATAAACTGCGAGATACAAACAGTAACATATGGATACCGTAGTATGTGGATCGTTAAAAAGTGCCAAAATGTGGATTTCAAATTTTAAATGACTACTGAGTGGTGGAGTGTCTCAAAACTTTAGAATTGTCACTTCCTCATCTTAATCAGAATTGAATGGGAAGAACACAAAGCTATTTTTGAAATGTACTTTTGTTTGTTTTATAGATGTACCCCAAAACAAGTCCTCAGCCTGTGGAGGTTAGTGTGCGTTGTCTAAGAGCCACAAGAGACAAGCTTCCCCGGGGCCTCTACAATGTCAGCGTGTCCCTTCTCTGCCATCTTGGGGGTCCATCTCTTGCCTGGAGTAATGACAAAGGGCAACAAGTGTGGATGGCATCGACTGACCCAATTGAACACCAGGGGTGCTACTATAACATCAACCTGCACATTAACCAGAATCTTTTCATGGTAAGAACAAAGTAAGTCAGTGTCCTTAACATCCATGATCCTTCTGTTTTATACAACCCCTAGCAAAAAGTATGGAATCACCAGTCTCGGACGAGCACTCACTCAGACATTTTATCATTTAGAACAAATTCCGATAAAAAGCTTGAAAAAATAATGAATTTGTTCAGAAGTGAAATGGATAAAAAACATTGTGGTGGTCAGTAAATGTTGCTTTTATAGAGCAAGAAAAGGGAAATATATATGGAATCACTCCATTTTGAGGAAAACAATATGGAATCATGAGAAACAAAGAAATAAATAACAATCAAAACACATCTCTAGTATTTAGTAGCACCACCTCTGGTTATATGACAGCTTGCAGTCTCTGAGGCATGGACTTGATGAGTATTGTTCATCAATTTGGTGAGTCTTTCTCCAAGGAATGCTCTAACAGTTTTAGCTCTGTGGCATGATGCATTGTCATCTTGGAAAACGAAAAACAATTTCAATTGAAGGGATAAGAAAGCTGTCTAAAATTTCAATGTAAACTTGTGCATTTATTGAAGATTTAACCACAGCCATCTCCCCAGTGCCTTTGCTTGACATGCAGCCCCATATCATCAAGGACTGAGGGAATTTTGACGTCTTCTTCAGGCAGTCATCTTTGTAAACCTCACTGGAACAGCACCAAACAAAAGTTCTTGACTCTCGACGCCTGGTCCAGCGCAGAGTTCTCGACTCTCGACGCCTGGTCCAGCGCAGAGTTCTCGACTCTCGATGCCTGGTCCAGCGCAGAGTTCTCGACTCTTGTTTGTTTCTTATGATTCCATTTTTTTTCCTCAGAACGAGTGATTCCATATATATTTCCCTGCACTTGCTCTATAAAATTAACATTTACTGACCACCACAATGTTTTTTATTCATTTCCTTTAGTGTTTCTAAATGCTAAAGAGTTGCACTTTTGAACTAATTCATAATTTTTTCAAGCTTTTCATCAGAGTTTGTTCTACATGATAAAATGTCTGAGTGAGTGCTCGTCCGAGACTGGTGATTCCATACTTTTTGCTAGGGGTTGTATATGAAAATGAATGATTAACAACCACCATGCTTTCATTTAAAGCCTTGTGTAAATACTGACACGTTAACACAACTGTTTGGTTTGCAGTAAGCGTTGCGATTCATAGATAAAGCTTGCATGGCTCAGTGAGAACTGGCAGGTAACATTGACATGTTTCCTCCATTTCCTCTGTTGACACTAAGATGTTTTTATTCAAGTAAGGAAAGACAGAATCGGGTGGTTCATTCTGTGAAGCTTTTATTTATATTATGCTTAGCGAGGCTGTCTTGAAAAGGTCTTTCTCTCACATGTCTGCATGATGAAAAAGGCATAAATGCAAAACATGTGCCGAGTCTGCAACATTGACACTGCATGGGAAACACTCCATTCCGTTGAAGGGAAATTCAGCGAAACATCAGAAGAGGCAATCCTGACAACAAACAACATTTAGGTGCTAATGTAGCCTAGCCACACTGCTTCTCAGTTTCCGTTGAAGACTGAACGGTTTCTCGATGCGAAGCGCTCACGAGAAGTTCTATCACTGCAGGAGACGGCGTATATTAAAATATGCCACACACAGCCTGCAGGTTTTTCTCTCGGGAGCTTCACATGAATAAAACAACAACTTTTCAACGTGACATTTAACCCGTTGCATCTAAATCAAAACCAGTATCAATTATTCATTCAAATAAGGAAGTCATGTTTTATTGGAAGGAAAATTAAGGAGGAATGCATTCAAAAATTCAAGAGTCTTCTGTCTGTGCGCATTTGGAATCAAATGGTGCTGGATTTGGATGTGTGTTAAAGGGAATGTTTTGCAAAAATGGCATAAATTGGGCATACCCTGTACTAATAAGTAAAGCTGTAGCGTATGACTGAAGTGCTCACAACGTCTGGAGAGACGAGACCAAAATTTGATTTAACACTAAATTTGAGCTTTAGCAGTTCAATTGAAGTGTCACAAACAGGGGTTAATTTGCGCAGGATCCTGCCGGAACAAGATCCAGCACCTCTTGATTTTGGCCTCCCTGTGATCCGGCACCTCTCGTGCAGGGCCGGCCCAGCCTATACGCAGACTATGCAGCTGCTTAGGGCCCCTGACCACTCGGGGGCCCCAAATCTGGCAATTGTTTAATTTGTCTTCTATTTTGTTTACTACAGTTTGCTTTATTTGACTTTTGTGAGTTTTGAGACTTGATTACAAGCTTAAAAAAATTAAAGTTCCTTATCTTCTATCTTTCCTCTTTTAGAAAAAGGTTTGGCGCTATCTACTGTAAGTACTGACAATCATTTGGGGTGAGAAGTTTGAAGTATGCAGTGCAACAAAATCTGATTAATATGCAAAATTTGGACGTATGGGTTGGATTGCATGTATGGGTTTCACAGTACACTGTGATGAAATAGTGGGCCAAAAATATGAGCCCCTTTGCATTATTTTGCTTAGGGCCCCCAAATGGCCTTGGCCGGCCCTGCTCTCGTGTATATGAAATAAAATAATATGCATGAATTCACTTACAGAACAAATCCAAGAATTGCATGTTGTTTATAAATAGGTAACGTCATTTGAAAGAGTCGGAGATTTGTTGATGCATTGAAAAGCTGGACCAACAAATCATGCCTCTGACATAAGACCAAAAAAAAAAAAAAAATCTTTGGAAATTTTCGGCATATGGGGAGCAAGTAGCCAGAATCAAATGGTATTTCAGCATGTCAAAAAGACAGTTGCCTTTACTGTATTTTTTCAAAGAGAAGGAAGATGGTTCAAAATGAGTCAGAAAAGCAACAACCGGCGATGAGGGCAGCTGCAGCGATCATGCTAACGGGCAGGACCGGGTGCAGTAGGAGGCTAACACCGCAGCAGCTAGCCAGGCTCACGGATAGCCAGCTAAGCCGGGGGCAGGAGGCCGCTACCGTGGCAGCAGCTGGTCAAGTTCAGCGCCACCCGGAGTGGGGGCCAGCTACAGCGCCAGCAGCTAGCTAGGTGGACCACCAACAACCGGAGCAACAAGCCAGTAGCCTTATGGAACTTTGGGGCCTGAGAAGACGGGGAGGATGAAACTCGCAAAAGAATGGGTTTTTGCTATTTATTGTAATCTCGGATGTTTTATGTTTTACAAGTTAGACTGTACGTTACTATAAGTCCCAACTCTGGAGATGTGGGAAATTGCCGTGCTGTGCAGAGTATAGCCTAAATAATTGTAAATTGTCATCATAACATTCACATATGCCATGGATATTCTCTGAAACTGAGACCTGTAAGTCCCACAGCATGGCAAGTGGGCATTTGCATGTTGTTTCCAGCACCATTTTCTGCGTATGTTCCGGGACCTGTGCCCGTCTCATCCTGTGCGGTCACATGTACTTAGCGTTCCGGCACCTTATGATTTACAAATTAAGCACTAGAGTTACTTGAACGGGCTCAATAGACAAAGGCCAAAAAAACAGATAAGACAAAAAAATTGGTAATGTAAATTTTTGTGTTTTACAAGTTAATAGTCTATTATTATATTACATATATTATTTTAATACATCTCTTTTGTGTTTTTTCATTGCAAGCAAAATAAATGATATTACTACCAAAGCATTGGTAATTGTAATCATTTTCTGGGAGAAATTGAGCATTATCTGACAGAATTGAAGGGGTGCCAATTCTTTTGGCCAGCACTTGCGTCATCACCCCGAGCGTCCATTGTGCGCATAAAACATGGCGCCCTCCGTAGGTCAAAACATGTACTAAATATTATATTTTTAATCAATGGCAATATTTCATGGTGTTTCTAATAACATACTGTATTTTACAGTAGTTAAAAAAAAATAAAAAATAAAATAAAAATAACTATTGTGGCTTATTAGACCCTGCAAGTCTGAGGTTCCCTTTAAAGTTTTTTTTTTTTAATGGGAGCGGAACACAATGTAGTTTGTTTTATTGATAGTTCGATCGAGTTTATTACATTTGAACCATGTGTCTATTCAAAATCCATGCCTGCACCTATTTATAATGTCTTTATTTTAGTCAGATTTGATGGTCAACACTGACAGCTGGATCAAAACCCTTTGTCAGGTTTATTCAGTATATGCATACATACTGTACCTTGAAATAGAAATTAAAGGGTTTCTCCTCGCTATTATGATATCCACTCTAAAGGCCTCATCTAGCTGGAGCATTCAGCGGATGTGGACACTGTCAGTATCCTTGTGGGCGTATTGACTGAGCTACAGTCGAGCATCCAGATTAGATCATCTCTCCTCCCATCAAACATAAAGAAGGGGGTAAAAGCTGGCATGAAGTGAATGGAGACTTGGGATCTGATTCAGAAGTTGAATTGAAAAAAAAAAAAAGGTTTAAGTACAGCATGGTAAATGGCTCATGACACTCACCCCCACTCCGAAGCTATTGAAAAACCTGTTGTTGTTGTTGTGCTCATTGATGGCAGTGAAACCACTGATCAGATTCATGCGACTATCAGGGCTTTCTCGGATGTTTTCATTCTCCCTTCTGGCCCACACTATGCCGTGCGATCTTTCCGAGTGCTCGCAGAGCCTTCTTAGAGGAAATGAGGAATTAGTGATAGTAGGAGGAAGCCAGGAGCTTATTTTTCTTTCCTCCCTCTCCATCCGTCTCTTTTTCATGCACTCTTTGCTTTGCGCATCTGGGTTTGCATTTAGACAGAAACAGAGCCCCTTCAGCTGGCGAGTGGGAGCGAAAGAGTAAGGCCTGGTGTCTTTGTTCATTTGTTTTTCTTTTTTTTTTTAACACGCATGCATGAAGCGACAAAAAAAGTTTTAAATTTAAGAGGATTTGGGATATCCCAATATTCGGTTTTAGTCCTCCGACAATCTGCTTTTATGGTCACTTAGGAAGTACCGTATTGGCCCGAATATAAGATTATAAAAGTCGACCCCCTCTTTTTCAAGACTCAAGTTTGAAAAGAAGACTTTTTCAACACCAAATTATTTTTTTTACACAGACAATCATTACAGTACATCTGAAACAAATGATTATAACAACATATTTGAGAGAAAAAGCGTGTTATTTTGCCTCATTCAAATCTTAATATCTGAACATTTAAATATGTAAACTAAAGTGCAATCGCATTTGTAAATGAATGGCTTCTGGTTTTTGAAATGTAAATAAACATGATTTTATGCAAAATTGTGAGAAATTCCTAAAGGTTCAGATACTTTTTCATACCACTGCATATATATATATATATACACACACACACACATACATTAGGGCTGTCAAAATTATCGCGTTAACGGGCGGTAATTAAAAAAAAAAAAAAAATTAATCACGTTAAAATATTTGACGCAATTAACGCATATGCCCCGCTTAAAAGATTAAAATGACAGCAGTCAGTGTAATGTCCGCTTGTTACTTGTTTTTTGTTGTTTGGCGCCCTCTGGTGGCGCTTCGGCCCAAACGATTTTATAGGTTTTAGCACAATGGGCAAGCGTGGTGTAATTATTGACATAAACAATGGCGAGATACTAGTTTATTTTTTGATTGAAAATTTTTAAAAAAAATTGAATGAAACGAAAACATTTAGAGGGGTTTTAATATAAAATTTCAATACCTTGTACTAAATTTATCTTTTAAGAATTACAAGTCTTTCTATCCATGGATTGCTTTAAGAGAATGTTAATAATGTTAATGCCATCTTGTTGATTTATTGCTATAATAAACAAATACAGTACTTACATACTGTATGTTGAATGTATATATCCGTCTTGTGTCTTATCTTTCCATTCCAACAATAATTTACAGAAAAATATCGCATATTTTATCGATGGTTTGAATTGCGATTAATTACAATTAATTTTTAAGCTGTAATTAACTCGATTAAAAATTTTAATTGTTTGACAGCCCTAATATATATATATATATATATATATCTCAATCGCGTTAACGGGCGGTAATTAATTTTTTAAAATTAATCCCGTTAAAATATTTAACGCATTTAACGCATGCGCGGAACGACCCACTCACGCATTGCCGCAAACAGACTACAATGGCGCCGTTTTACGTATATTGAGAGCTAAGAGGCAGAGATAAGCGAGTAGAGTGGACGCAGTCATTCATTGGGGCCGTGCTATTTATTTGCAAAAGCTTTGGCATCTCTTCCACAACAATTATAACTATTGTGGTGAGCGACGTGGGAAAGAATGACAAGAGGTGATCTTTTTCTTAACACCCTGTACTGAACACAACGCAGAGAAGATATACCATTTGCAGCCACCACTGGCAGTCATGGTTGCCCTACTTCCAATCATGCATTTAGGCAAACTCTATTCAAACATTTCGTTTAGCTCAACAAATACACTAGATGGCAATATTTAGTCACAATATACAACCTCACTTTTATCTTTTAAGAATTACAAGTCTTTCTATCCGTGGATCCCTTTCACAGAAAGATTGTTAATAATGTTTATGCCATTTTGTGGATTTATCGTTATGATAAACAAATACAGTACTTATGTGCAGTATGTTGAATGTAGATATCCATCTTGTCTTATCTTTCCATTCCAACAATAATTTACAGAAAAATATGGCATATTTTAGAGATGGTTTAAATTGCGATTAATTATTATTTTTTAAGCTGTGATTAACTCGATTAAAAATTTTAATCGTTTGACAGCCCTAATATATATATTACTGTATATTCTATGTTCTGTTACCAGCTTTTTGGGGTCCATTTTGTGTTCTCTCGTGAACGCATCAAATAGGAGGCTGCTTTCACAAGCAGTCGCACAGTTGCGATTAAAAAAAATCTTGAGAAAACGACAAAGAAAGTCTAAAATCGTTACTAGGGACGTTTCAATCGCACACTCAACACTTGGAAAATATCAAATAGAAACATGGTGTGGCACCACATATATTACCTGGAAGCAGAAACCACACAAGACAGAGCGGGAGCCTCTCTGGGCGCCCGTTTCATAAGTCTCACTCTCCTGGAAGTGGCGACAATTTCACATCCAAAAAGTCATGAAAGTGACGCCTGTGTGACCACACAGTTCTCTTTCATGGTTTAATTTTACCTTATAGATTTTTTATATACACCAGTTCCAGACCACTTCCACACATTGTCCAAACCCACCTTTTTCTTCTGTTGTATTTTCCCTTGGCAAACCAGCTCATTACCGCCAACTAGTGGATTTAACAGTGAAGGAGTTTGTCAGCAACAACAACAAAATACTCGCACTGACTAATTTTAGTCGAAAAAATGCAACCGGTATGAGATTAAATCATTCATTTGTGTCCTCACATAAAAATACTACCTGTCATTTGCCAGTTGTAGTTAAAGCAAGAAGGTGGGAGACAAAATATGATTTATGTCTTAAAACAAGGCCTCTACGCTTTCCATTTCACCGTGTAAAGAGATTGAATATCTGTTGACAACTCACTGTCGGTTATTTTTTCTTACGTAAACCCCATTCTCTGGGTAAATAAGACTGCATGTGTTTGGCATGGCGTGTGATAAGATAGCCTTAATATCATCAGGCTGATTGATGGTTGCCTCGGTGCGTTGCAAATTCAGTAACTGTCAGCCCGAAGACGACATCGCCAATCGTCACGTTTCCTCCAAATTTGACATTGAGAGTCGTTATCATGCCAACATCTCCATTTTGGAGAGAGTCAGACGGGTAGGAATGACAGTTAAGGAGGCCCCCCTCCTCCGCCAAACAAAAATAAAAAAGTTAAGGAGGATTCAAGTCAAGGCTGTAGATTAGATGGCCCCCTGAGGGCTGCTTTTCCTGTTGTTACCTTCTGTCTGTCATTGACTTTGCTGGTGAGAGCAAGTCTATGCTTGTTTACTTCATTAGGACTGCATTAGCAAATACACTGTGTGCATATGTGTGCTTACGTTGCTGGATGAACCTGCAGGCAAGTGTATTCATCTGCATAAAATTACAAGTTTGTTTGCCCTGCTTTGTGACTGCAGATCTTACCTCCAGCTTGTGAGATTCTCCCTTCCATGGTCTTGATGTTCCAACTGAATGCATCACAAGGACAGAGCACCTGCAAGAAGTCCGCTCTGGCTTGGGGGGTATTTCCTGTTTGCGGACCGAACCTTGACCTGGTCCAAGGCAGGTATGTTGAAGAGAGTCATCCACCCATCTCATTAATTTCTGTTCTGCTTACGTATTTAAGCACGGACCTATCACAGATGATTAGCCAGAGGCGAGTTACACCTTGGATAGGCATCCAGTCAATCAAAATGCATATATAGATGAATAAGCATTCACATTTTTGGACAGTTTAGGCCAGTGTTCACCAAAACCAGACCTCAATGCCATCTATGTTGTAGTTTTTTTCCCATGTGTGTCTCCCCTAACACACCTGAATCAAATGATGATGTCGTTAGCAAGCTCTCCAGAAGCCTGATAATGAACCTGGTTATTTGAATCAGGTGTGTTGGAGGAGGGAGACATGGAAAACAAGACAGGAAAAGTGGCACCGAGGGCTGGATTTAGACCAGTGTTTTTCAACCGGTGTGCTGCAGCACACTAGTGTGCCGTGAGAGATCGTCAGGTGTGCCAAGAGAAATGATCGATTATCAATTATATATAGCGGAAAACCCAGACAAGTCTTAAAAAGCAGCTTCTGCTCTGGCACCCCTCTTTAAAATAAACTGCTGAATTTTAAGCCAAAAGAACTGATGTGCTGGATTTTTGGGGGATTTTATGGGTCAAACATGGTAATAAGAAGGGTCGCGATGCAGAAATTGGAGACAATGAGGAGTGGTCAAGATTTTCTTTTTCATATATTTACCATTTTAACCTTTTTTTTTTTCAATTTTTCTTTGTTTGGATCGATTTTTTATCCTTTAACATATCGGAAAAAATGCAACAGTAACAAAAAAAATACAATTAAGAGATAGTGAGGAGGTAGATATCCGTGACTTTTTTTACAGACACCATTTTTTAGTGTTTAAAATATGCTAACGAGTAATTTTAAATTTATTTGTTTGTTTGTTTGTTTTAAACGAAATATTAGACATCAATTAAAAATTCTAAGCTAAAAACAACATTTTGAATAATAAATAAAATTAATTACCTTCGATTTATGACTGGGTTGAAACAATAGTGTTGAAATTTTTTATTCCCCCTAAAAATTATGATTTTAAGCTTTCCAATGATATCAGACAATTTTGAAATTTGTCCAAATTGGTTGTCTCAAAGTGGAACTTCAAGTCAGCTGAGTGTTTTGCACCAAATATAGATGAACAGACATTCACACTTTCGGACAGTTTAAGTCAGTGTTCACCAAATCCAGACCTCAATGCCACCTCATGTGTTTTCCATGTGTCTCTCCCCTAACACACCTGAATCAAATGATGATGTCGTCAGCAAGCTCTCCAGAAGCCTGATAATAATCCTGATTATTTGAATCAGGTGTGTTGGAGGAGGACCAATCAATGAGACGTAGCCAGGATTTTTGGGAGGTGCGCATTAGGCTACGGTGTACTAGGGATGAAAATCGGGTCTGCGTTAACGGTGTAGGTCCGCCGTCACCGCAACGTAGAAGCATAAATCAGCCTTTACACTTTGCACGATGCTGTTGCCTGACCTGTATTTTTGACTTTATCAAATAACCACACCCTCACCTAAAAAATGCTACTTCATCACAAAAACCACCCTCACCTTTGATTTTTATGAAACAAGGTACAAAACCCCATTGCTCAGAGGGGAGCCCAGTACACAAGTGGACCGGTTTCAGATGATCGAAGAGCTAATCGCCACCGATCTGGATGTCTGGTTGTGCAACATGTACTTTCAGGTAGGCATTTGTGTCTGTGGTCCCATTTAATGTTTGCATTTAAAACATGTGATAACCCCAGAGGAATAAATGCATTTGATAATTTACTGGTTATTTAGCCCAGTGCTTTACAACCTTTTCTGAGTCACGGCACATTTTTACATTGGGAAAACTCTTGCGGCACACCACTAACTAAAAATGTTCCAAAATGGAATTCTGTACAGTATATTTAATTAGAATGTAATTTCTCAATATTTACACTTACTCAGTGTGATATTTGATGGAACGTGAAACATAATGGAGTAGGTTTCGTCTCATCCCCGGTGAAAGTAAATCCAAACGAAACATAGCTTTCCCTGTATTGCCTTGTCACTTATTTTATTTTTTTAACCACAACTCATTCTGGGTTAGAATCTTGTTCAGGGCTAAGACTGGATTTCATAGTTGCCCTTTTTAAAAACTTAACCATGACCGCCACCACGACTTTAGTGTGCGTCTCAAGGAAGGTTCACAGTCGTGTGAGGCTGAGCGAGGCAATTGTTGCCTTCAAGAACTCCTCGGAATTATAGCCATCGGCCACCTTGCTGTCCACGACAATATGGACCCCTGCACGTCTACTGTACATCATTCAAATAGACTCGTCAAGTGTCGATATAAACGAAAGTATCCTTTCCATTTTATTCAATATGTGATGACTATCAATTCTCTCCCTGCATTTTATTCCAACACATTGTCGTGGCTAGCAAAGTGGCTGATGGCTAGAAATCCAAGCAGTTCTTGAACGTGACACAAGCAGTAACTCGCTTGCCTGCACACGAGTGAGCCTTCCACCTACTGCAACTCCGCCTGACGACGTCCGCGTGCTGTTAACACGGCTGAGTGTCTTTCAAAATACCGTCAGTGGCCACCCTAATAATGTTCTAAATTATATATTGTAGCGTTCGCAAAAGAATTGGCAACGGAAATAAACACAGGAGTCGTTTTTATACAGTTTGTAAAATTAGTTTGACTAGAAGGTCGCCATTTTTTGTTGACGTCGCAGGTCGGTGACGTCACTGGACTATGCTGCCGGCTTTCAGAATATGACTACTGACATAAACATGTCATCGGTTCAGCCCTTTCAATTTGAATCAAAGAGAAACATTAACGAGCATGACACATGACAGCACTGTCCAAAAAAAAAAAACCAGTAACAAAAGCAAAATGAACAGGAAAGATGGGATGAGACGAGACGAGAGTGTTCTGCCAAAATGTGCTACACCGGCGAAACGTCTACATGAGGCGAATTTGACACCCAAAGTACTACCGTGCGCTTTCAGCTTGTTTTGTTTAGATGCATACAGACAGACCATACTAAAGATGCCCTAAGAAAATACTTAAACATAGCAATACCAAATAAGGGTGGTTTGAATATGCTGCGTGACTAATGTGGTTAACAGATCAACAATCTGCTTTCAAGCTACCACAAGAAAACAATGCTTAAAAGTATATATGAGAGGGAAACGCATGCAAAAAGTATTTTGAGGCAATGAACAGGTAATAAAAGACTCAATAAAACACAAATAGTAGGTAATACCCACTGCTTTTAACCGAAGTGCGCATGTGTTGGACGTCTTACCGCGTAAAAAGCCAGGGCAGGCAACGAAGCGATTAATAATACAAACTGTGAAACGGCAGCAATACTGTATCTCGGCAACCTGCCAAGGATTGGTTTAAAGACACAAGTCATCCCACTGCTCTGTAACAAAACAATCTGACCAGCAGCAGAATGTGACAAAATCCTGCCAGTCATCATGCTAGCTCCGCTCGCTAGCTAGCACAGCTATTCCCCCAGTCCAGGCCAACTACATCATCACCCTGAGCGTCCATTGCGCATAAAAATGGCGCCCTCTGGAGGTCAAACATGTACTAAATTTTAGATTTTTATAATACTAAAAGAATTTCTCGCGGCACAACTGACAGTCTCTCACGGCACACTAGTGTGCCCAGTGTGCCGTGGCACACAGTTTGAAAAAACACTGATTTAGCCTATCCAGTCATACTGGCTTTATAACTGTATTTATGCATAGACCAATTACAGAGGCTTTATTTCCATACAAAAAAACTGTGGTTTTTATTGAAAAGATCTGTCATCATTTCACGCTGTGACAAATGCTAATTGAGACAGTTTGTTCACTCATACCTGTATTGTAATTATACAGACAAGCTGCTCTCCAACAAATAAATGTGATGCAGCTGCAGATGTTGTAAAAGGGAATATTGTAAGTCAGGTGTTTTGATGTCCAATTTTGCACAATGTTTCAGATAAGGAGACTCCCACCAGGAGATTCTGGGGCCATCACCTTACCAATGCCACCTTTAAACACACTGGAAATGCTCCAACCAACTGTCCAGCACAGCCAACCTTCCGGGTCCAAGCTCGATCCACAGACAGTTCATCCCCATCTGAACCTGCACTGTGCTGGCCGCAGCTGTGGGGCAGGAGAGGCCGCAGTGGTACATTCTCCCCAGGGGTCTCCCCTCCACCTGTCAGCTGATTCCGCTTGTTCCTCATCATCTCTGCAAGGTAGGGGTTTAACGTTGACTTTCCCCAGACTATGCCACAGTGGGAAGAAAATGTCACCGTAATGTCACTATAACTTGCATTGGAAGAATGGCAGGTTTCACTCAGTGCTCCTATCCACTGGTGTACAAGTGCTAGAGGGCAGGTTTGAGATAGTAGGTAAAGCTTGGCAAATGAGCAAGGTCTCCTCAAATACGATGCTAGCCCAAACCCAGGAACAGATACAAAGAAGCATAAAAAAAAAAAAAAATCAACAGTAACTATTAATGGTAAAGAATATAAGGCATAAGAGATACATGACGCCTTCTTATCTTGGAAGCCCAAAGTGTGCGTCATGCAACTGACTGAGCAAGATTCACGTTGACAAGCCCACGTCTGCACCACCAACTTTCGCAATCAGTTCTCCCGGACAGTCCAGAAAAAAATGGCGGGACACCCTGTCCCAACACAAGGAATACCGGAGAACCCCCGATAACCAACTGATAACATGACTGATAAGACTCCAAGAGCCCCTTTGACGCTGAGGTGGCAAAATCCTCAACCCTCGTTGCCCTGACAACGGTAACTCCCGAATTCTCCTGTCCAATCCACAAACAGACAATAATCCTAAACAATGCCCAAACACACCCCTCTTCTGCCCACAGCCCGCCCCGCGGAGAGCCTTCAAAAAGACAATGTGTAACTAATCGTCGTCATTTTTCTTGGGAACCTTTTGTTGACTTGTGATATGGTGACCCTGAGTCCTCGCCTGGGTCCTTCTGTGCTGTATGATCACTGGTGACCTGAATAAATTGTCAACTTCTAGCCTGGTACTCCAGACTCACCGCTGTTCCAGCTATTGAGTCTGTCCACCATTAAGCGGATAAAATTTCCAGGGTGGAGCAAGCCAAACCAAACAGACAGTGGAGTGGACCAATCAGCGACGGGCGGGACGAGTGACTTGCGCGCGGAAGTAAATATACGAGGAGAGTGGAGTTTATTCAACATGGCTAGCGCGAGACACTGTTGTCAATGACTTGTGTCGATGTGTTTTTGGTAATTTAAAACTGATTTTACCGTGGATTGGAACATATTCTCGGCTCTCCTGTTCGCCATCTGTTTTGTTGTGGAGACGACTTCCGACGCGGAAGAGTGACGTTGCTCATTAAGAACACGTCACGCAAATAAACGAATCTGATTTGTCGATTGATTTTGTACTTGCTCGAGAGGCCGTTAATAGGCTGGGTCCCAGACTATACTCTCAGTGTTTGAAAAACACAGGGAGAACAGTCTGGCCGTGCCAGGCAAGTCAACTTCTGCTTCGAAGCCTTTTTCCAGCTTTCAAAATGGAGTCAGTACAAGGGGTTAAGACTAAGGTGAACTCACGGATGTTGGCCTTTTGGCCGGGTTGTCTGATCTCGCTGGCCTGGGTGGCGCAGCTCCAGCGGTTCGGCTGGCGTCATTCCAGCAGTCTGGCTAAAAGATCAGATTTCTTCAGGAGATACTGTCATGGGTTCAGGTTGGGTCTGTGCCCTAGTGTGTCTTTTCCATGTGATTACCTATTGATTTCACCTCTTGTGGCCTGCTCCTTGTGTGTTGACCAGGAATATTCAGGTCTTTGGAGATGGACTTGTAGCCTTGAGATTGCCCATGCATTCTCACAATTTTGCTTCTCAAGTCCTCAGACAGTTCTTTGGTCTTCTTTCTTTTCTCCGTGCTCAATGCGGTACACACAAGGACACATGACAGAGGTTGGGTCAACTTTAATCCATTTTAACTGGCTGCAAGTGTGATTTAGTTATGGCCACCAACTGTTTTGTTTCACAGGTTAGCAACCGGTGCTGTTAATGACACAAATTAATGAAGCATCACATAATTTTTCAAAGGGTGCCAATTAGGATTGTTCCGATCATGCTTTTTTGCTCCCGATCCGATCCCGATCGTTTTAGTTTGAGTATCTGCCGATCCCGATATTTCCCGATCCCATTGCTTTTTCTTTTTGCTCCTGATTCAATTCCAATCATTCCCGATAATTCTTCCCGATCACATACATTTTGGCAATGCATTAAGAAAAAAAAAGAATAAAACTCGGACAAATATATACATTCAACATACCGTACATAAGTACTGTAATTGTTTATTATGACAATAAATCCTCAAGATGGCATTTACATTATTAACATTCTTTCTGTGAGAGGGATCCACTGATAGAAAGACTTGTGACTTTGTAAATTGTGACTAAATATTGCCATCTAGTGTATTTGCTTTACTTTCAGTAAATGATACTGTAGCCATGCCCAAATGCATGATGGGAAGTGGAATCATGACTGTGCGTAGTGCTACTAATTGATATATCTTCCCTGAGTTGGGAAATAACATTAGGTGTTAAGAAAAAGATCAATTGCTACCTTGCTTCCCCACATTGCTTCCCATGATATTTCTAATTGTAGGGAGAGGGATTGTAAGGCTTTAGCCAATTAAAAAAAGGCTCCAGAGGCTGCCAAAATTCACTCATCTCTCTTTTATCTCTCTATATAGGTAAAACGGCGCCATTACAGATTAAGCGCGACAATGCCTGAGTGGGTCGTGCAGTGCATGCATTAATTGCGTTAAATATTTTAACGTGATACATTTTTTAAAAAATTAATTACCATTACCATTATCGGGATAAATTTGATAACCCTACCTTAAGCCTAAACTAAACACTCTGGATGAGTGTAACATATTACCGTATTTTTGGACTATAAGTCGCATCTGAGTATAAGTCGCACCAGCCATAAAATGCCGAACGAAGAGGAAAAAAGGAAATATAAGTCGCACCGGAGTATAAGTCTCATTTTGGGGGGAAATTTACTTGATAAAATCCAACACATACAACTGATCTGTCGTCTTCAAAGGCAATTTAAAATAAAAATACAATAGAGAAAACATGCTGAATAAGTGTACAGTAGGATAATGTTACATGATGCATGCACAACGAAATGCGAATGTGGCCGGTATGTTTACTTAACATAGCTCTTAAGTTATTCAGATAACTATAGTATAAAGAACATGCTAACAAGTTTGCCAAACCATCAGTGTCACTCCAAAACGCCAAAATAACCTGTGAAATGATATAATAATGTGTTAAAAATTTCCCACATACATAAGTCGCTCCAGAGTATAAGTCGCACCCCCAGCCAAACTATGAAAAAAAACTGCGACTTATAGTCCGAAAAATATGGTATGTCTGCAACGTTAAATACAATTAGAAGACAATTAAATTAAAAAATATATATATATATATATATATATATATATATATATATTAAAAAAAGGCATGGCCGATATTTTCTTGCGATGCCAATCGATCGGGACATCTCTAGTGCCAATACTTTAGTCCGGCCCATTTTTGGAGTTTTGTGTAAAATGATAATGATTTAATTTTTTTCCCATTCTCTTTTGAGTGTTTTCATTGCAATACGTTTGGTCCACACTGTATTTCCTTCAGTGTGTGCTGTGACAGGCTGGCAACCAGGTCAGGGTGTACCCTGCCCATCTTGAACGGTGATAGGTCCAGGAACCCCCACAACCCTCGTGAGGAAGTGATATAGATATTATGAATGATTGAATGAATGCTTCTACCAGCTCCTTTTAGACTAATTTAGGGACAAAAAAAATCAAGTGACATTTCAGGTTTGTAATGAGGATGCCATTTTCAAAGCATACTATTTTTGGTACTCACCCACGTTTCCAGTCATCCAACTCTCACACACCAGCTCATTTGGTATTGATCTTCTGCAAAGGGTGGCTAGCCTCATTGTTATTAATACACCCAGCTCCTTTTCTCCTCTTTTGTGAAAGCATTGCTCATCTTTATTTAACAGTCCTCAAAACTTTCTGGCATGTTCTGCTTTAAACATCACACAGGCTTTTTAATTACAAATGAGTTGTGACAGGTCTGCTGGGTAGCACCCTGGCCCATTTTAAACGTGATGCCGACTGACAGCTCGGCAGTGTTCTCCCAGCACTGAAACATGTGGAAGAAATTGGTCTTTTACATTTCACAGCTTGTCGCTTCCTCCGCCAACTGACCTGTGACCCCCCCACGGAGATCCTAACACCCACAAGGGATACGTCCCCTACGAACTGAGTGGCTTTCTAGAGAGTGCGCAAGAGAGTGTGAAGGAGGGAGGCGTTCACGATGAGAGATTTATGTTGTGCCAACTCAGGGCTTGAGGTACCACGTCTCCACAAACCACATGGCTTCATACTAGCACTTCCACATATGTGCATGTCAGCACATACACAAATTCTTGTCAGTAGGTGAGAAGTTTGCTCGGGAAGTGAACCTGATCCGTAAGTGAATTATTGGATCAAAAGGTGTCCGGCTACGTCCCTGCTTCCCACTGCTGGCTAAGCTAAAGTGACATTTTTTCCCTCTTTTGCGTTACGTCTGGAGCAAAAGCAGGTGGTTTATATAGACACATTTCATCAACAATGAAGGAAGCCAGCAGTCGGGCAGCTTTAACCGCTCTCTAAAGTGCAAATCCGTCTCAACCAGGAATTGAGGCATTATAAGTAATATGTAACGGGATTTTTCAAACTTCCTATTTCTCTTGAAATTATCAAAATCATATAGACCCCTGCAAGTCCCGGGGACAAGAGACCATTATAGTGTAAATTTTCAAATTATTTATTTTGAGATGGACATTTAAATTTAACAGACCGTAATGTGATGTGACACAATATAAGCAACAATTTCTATCTATTATCCCATGTAGGCTACAATACAATACAACTGAGAGTGCTATGCCTGCCTGCTAAGCAACAAAACAGTATAACTAAACATCTCAACCAGGAATTGAGGCATTATAAGTAATATGTAACAGGATTTTTCTAACTTCCTATTTCTCTTGAAATGATCAAAATCATATCGACCCCTGCAAGTCCCGGGGACAAGAGACCATTATAGTACCCCCCACCCCACTCCTGCCACCGGCTTGTCACGACAACATACGCAGTACTTTTAACGCTTTGCAATGACCAGTGTAAATTTTCAAATTATTTAATTTGAGATGGACAATTAAATTTAACAGACCATAATATGATGTGACACAATATAAAGCAACAATTTCTATTATCCCATGTAGGCTACAATACAATACAACCGAGAGTGCTATGCCTGCCTGCTAAGCAACAAAACAGTATAACTAAACATCCTGTGCCTGCCTGCCTCCCCCCCCCACACACACACATCCCTGGGGTTATCAATCCCTCAAACAGTGATGCGTCTAGATTTTTTGACAGCATAAGTCATTTATAACATCAGTGAAATCCAGTTTTTGAGCAAGCTCACGTTCAATGGAGAGCATGGCTAGGTTGTTAACAGGTTCATTTGTGTTGTTTCGGTGACTGATTCGTATTAGCGTTTGCTATAATACACAGTGGGTTGTAAACACAAAATAAATTCAGCCGCCGGACCGGAGTCTGTTCTGACAGAATTGAATCGGGCTTTGGTCACCATGATTGTGAATGTAAACCGTTCAGTGTTAGCGGCTGTTGTTCACTTACCGACATCACCGTCCACACCCAACTCTAGCCCTAATTCTCTGGCTTCTTCTCCCCCTTTTAAAAACTTCTCCCTAAAGTTCTTCGTGGAAGTGTTAACTCATATGCCTATCACAGACAAAGTTGCGTGCATACATTTCCATATTTAGAACCCATGCACAGATTGTGTACAGTGGGGCAAAGAAATATTCAGTCAACCACCAATTATGCAAGGTCTCCTTCTTGAAAAGATTAGAGAGGCCTGTAATTGTCAACATGGGTAAACCTCAACCATGAGAGACAGAAAATCACATTATTTGATTATTGAAGAATTTATTTCCAAATTACAGTGCAAAATAAGTATTTGGTCACCTACAAACAAGCAAGAGTCCTGGCTGTCAAAGAGGTCTAACGAGGCTCCGCTCGTTACCTGTATTAATGGCACCTGTTTTAACTCATTATCGGTATAAAATACACCTGTCCACAACCCTAGTCAGTTGCACTCCAAACTCCTCTATGGCCAAGACCAAAGAGCTGTCGAAGGACACCAGACACAAAATTGTAGACCTGCACTAGGCTGGGAAGACTGAATCTGCAATAGGTAAAACGTTTGGTGTAAAGAAATCAACTGTGGGAGCAATTATTAGAAAGTGGAAGACATACAAGACCACTGATAATCTCCCTTTATCTGGGGCTCCATGCAAGATCTCACCAAATGGCGTCAAAATGATCACAAGAACGGTGAGCAAAAATCCCAGAACCAAACGGGGGGACCTTGTGAATGACCTACCGAGAGCTGGGACCACAGTAACAATGGCTATTATCAGTAACACAATGCGCCACCAGGGACTCCAATCCTGCACTGCCAGACGTGTCCCACTGCTGAAGCCAGTACACGTCCAGGCCCGTCTGTGGTTCGCTAGAGAGCATTTGGATGATCCAGAAGAGGACTGGGAGAATGTGTTATGGTCAGATGAAACCAAAATAGAACTTTTTGGTAGAAACGCAGGTTCTCGTGTTTGGAGGAGAAAGAATACTGAATTGCAGCCGGAGAACACCATACCCACTGCATGGGGGGGTGGGGGGGACATCATGCTTTGGGGCTGTTTTTCTGCAAAGGGACCAGGACGACTGCTCTGTGAAAAGGAATGAATGAATGGGGCCATATATTGAGAGATTTTGAGTGATAATCTCCTTCCATCAGCAAGGGCATTGAAGATGAGATGTGCCTGGGTCTTTCAGCATGACAATGATCCCAAACACACAGCCAGGGCAACAAAGGAGTTGCTTCGTGAGAAGCATTTCAAGGTCTTGGAGTGGCCTAGCCAGTCTCCAGATCTCAACCCCATAGAAAATCTGTGGAGGGAGTTGAAAGTCAGTGTTGCCCAACGACAGCCCCGAAATATCCTGCTCTAGAGGAGATCTGCATGGAGGAATAGGCCAAAATACCAGCAACAGTGTGTGAAAAGCTTATGAAGAGGTTAGGAAAATGTTTGGCCTCCGTTGTTGCCAAAAAGGCGTACCTAACAAAGTATTGAGATGAACTTTTGGTATTGACCAAATACTTATTTTCCACCATGATTTGCAAATAAATTCTTTAAAAAACAAACAGTGTGATCCCCCCCCGCCCCCCACATTCTGTCTCCCATGGTTGAGGTTTACCAATGTTGACAATTACAGGCCTCTCTAATATTTTCAAGTGGGAGAACTTGCAAAATTATTCATTCATTCATTCATTTTCCATGCCGCTTTTCCTCACGAGGGTCGCGGAGGTGCTGGAGCCTATCCCAGCTAACTACGGGCAGTAGGCAGGGGACACCCTGAACTGGTTGCCAGCCAATCGCAGGGCACAAGGAGACATACAACCATTCACGCACACACTCATAGTGGTTGACTAAATACTTATTTGCCCTACTGTATGTATGGAGTGAATAGAGTATTATGACCATATTAAATAGGCACATTCTGTAGATTTATACTGGAGCACCGCAGATCAAGACTGGGCCATGTATAGACATCTGTTGTCTTTCAGTCCAACACAAAGCAAAGCAAAATGTGACTGGAAGTTTAGGTTCCCAAGGCTGAAATTAAATGACTCCCTATGGGACAAGAAAGTGTGAGATGTCTCTTTGAGAACAAAAGATGACATGCCGATTTATGAGAATAACTGACATGTTTGAACTCAACCAAAATATAAGGATGATTAAATGTTATTGTCTAATGATATAATTTTGGATTAAAATGTCTCGGTTGACTCATCCAAGCATGATGGAGAGTTTTTAGCTTTTTAACTTGAAGATTAGCTGGAGGCACTTTGGGTTAAGTGACCTTTCCCATTAAATGAATGATCCACTTACATCGGGTTTGTTTGAAACTAAATGACAAATTAGATTAGCGTCTTGTTTCATGATCACCATTAGTGGATCACCATGAGCATGTAGATGATTCTGCCACAATTTTTGGAGTTTCTTCCTTTTTTTCTGCACAACCAACCCACTCCCTACTACCATTAGAACAACCATCACTTTGAGCAGTTAGAGCAAGTCAAGGTCTCCCTTTTGAATGTCGTCTAAAGATTGTGTATGCTATGTACCAATGGTCCCCAACCTTTTTTGCAGTGTGATGTGTTTTTTTCACAGACCGGCAGAATAATACAGTAAATATGAAATAAATTCGTTTTCAGCCCCGTCGTGTTAGGTGCAGGAAAAATTGTAACTCACCAGACGCTGAATCAACCTTTATTAATAGCAGCCTCTCCTAAAAGTTTGAGTTTAAAATTTGAATTACCGCATCGTCCATTGCTGAGGTGTGCCGCCAGCATCAGGCAGCTAGCATTACTGTTTACATTGATTGACGCTGGGCTGCTACTGAGGTGTGTAGTCACACCAGTAACGGCGGCCACCAATAGAGGGCGACGCACACATATGTTTACTCGGACTAGTTATAGAGTAGCCATGTAGATTGGTGTGTCAAGAGGCACAGGCCAGAATACGGTTGTTAACTAATTTGCTTGTTTCAGTGTCCCAAAAACGTATTTGTCTTTTGCGGTTTTTTTTCTTTTAAGTTTATTTTTTCTGATGCAACTTGGCTCCAAAGCTAAAAATCCATTTTAAAGCAATAAAACTGGCCACTGGAGGGCAGTAGCACATTTGGTAAGACCCGCAACCCGATTCAACGGAATGAACGGCCGGGCCGCACGGCTAGGGTGCCAGGGGAAGACGACCGAATGGACGACCAGGACGCCAGGCGCGGGAAGTCCGAGCAGGACGACCGGGAGGACGTCCGGGACGCCAGGCGACGAACGACCTAGTGCGACGACCATTAGGACGTCCAGGATGCCAGGCGGCGAACGACCGAGCAGAACAACCGGGAGGACGCCCGGGATGCCAGGTGCTGGACGACCGAGCAGAACGACCAGGACCACCAGTGCAGCGGACGATGCCGTTAAGTCCGTGCTGCTTGCCGAGCAGAGCACGCACCGCCGTGCTCGGCCGCTTGCATCCCCCGCGACCCTCCAGTGTCCCGCTACTCAGCCAGAAACGCGCACGACCAAACCAGTTCCCCCCCAGGAACACAACATGCCCCACACAAGTTCCCCAGGCGAACTCCGCCACAACGCAGTTGTCACCACAAAAGAAAGACTCAAAAAAATCCATCTTGATGAGACAGGCGGTGACGAGGGAAAAGCCCACCCCGTCCGCAGAGACAGCCGTGGCCACAACAGTGCCATCTCCCAGCCCAACAGTCCAGTCATGTGCAAATAAATTGTTACTTTGCTATCAAAAGCTCTATTTGTCTTGTTGTTTATGTTATTTTGTAGAAGGAAAACATTATTCAGATGTTTGAGATGTCACAAAAGCAAAAAAATAGCTGTGTTAAAGTCAAAGTTATGTTTGAAATGTATGCTTTTACTAAAAGCTCAATTTCTCTGTTTTTTCATCAGAAATTTGGAAAATTGCTCAAACTAAGCTATTTTTTAATGTTGATTTCTAAAGAATGGAAAAAGATATGAACTAACTTTTTTTCCTGCTGAATTAAGAGAGTCTAATCTTTCTTTTGGTGGGTTTCATGTTCATATAGCAATAAAACTGATTTTTTTGGTGGGCCTTGCAAAATCAGTCAAAATCCAGTAAAACGGCCGGGAGCGAAGGGGGTTGCAGCGGTGAAAATGGCTTTGGAAGCGAAACAGCCCCACAGCATCCCTGACCCACCCCCATACTTCACAGTGGGTATGAGGTTCTTTTCAGCATGCGCATTTTTCGTGGCACGCCAGACCCACTTAGTGTTTGTTGCCAAAAAAGCCCAATCTTGGTCTCACACAAAAATACACACAGTCCCAGGCTTCAACTGGGACCGTGTGCTTTGGTCAGATGAGACAAAGATTGAGCTTTTGACAATGACCCTAAACTAGGGCTGTCAAACGATTAAAATTTTTAATCGAGTTAATTACAGCTTTAAAATTAATTAATCGCAATTAATCGCAATTCAAACCATCTATAAAATATGCCATATTATTCTGTAAATTAAATATATATTCTGTAAAATAATTTGTTGGAATGGAAAGATAAGACACAAGATGGATATATACATTCAACATACGGTACATAAGGACTGTAGTGGGCATTTCACTCTACTGTCATTTAAATCTGTCTATGCTGTCCTCACTCCGAAGCGTCTACTTTTTCCAAAGCTAGACAGCTAGTGAACGACGCCTTAATAATCAGACTTCTTCCTTTTTCATCTGATTTATTAATAAAATGGCCTCAAACCACTGTCCTCTTTAGACCGTAGTGAAACTACAAAAAAAAGTACACAAGCATTGCATTAGCGACAACGTTAGCTTAGCACGCTATACAGGTTCACTTAACATAAATAAAAAGCATCTCATACAAAAAATATAACATTTCGCTTACTAACATAATATGTACATTCTTTACAACAACCATACTTACGGACAAATCTTGTCCAAGGATCATATAAGCACAACATTACAAGTAGGCGTCAGCCCGAGATGTCGTGCAGCCATATTGAACTGGCAAGAAAGCAATAAACCATGTCGCAAAGCGACCACAAGAGTTCGCTGTTAGACAGCACAAAAAACCTTGCTGTAAAACTTACCAAAAGGCAGAATACTGTCTGAGCGGGACATGTGCGTTAATTGCGTCAAATATTTTAATGTGATTAATTAAAAAAAAATAATTACCGCGTGTTAACGCAATAATTTTGACAGCCCTACCCTAAACATATGACCAAATCTACACAGAAATAGTTCACCAGACACAAAATCAAGCTCCTCCCATGGCCATCTCAATCCACAGACCTTGTTTTGTTGGCAAAAGGAGGTTGTACAAAGTATTAACACCAGGGGTGCTAATAATTGTGACACACATTATTTGATGTCAAATAATTTTTTCTATATGTGGGCTTTTTTTCCCCACTGAATGAATGCACTTGTATTGAAGGTTGGATTTTTCTCTTTTTTTCCATTAAGGTCCCATATTATTTGAATAAAAAAAAATATTAGAAGCTAAAAAACACATAATAATTATGGAGGGCACTGTAAATGTGTCGTAACCCTGGGAACACCTGTATATGTGTTTAACGGAAAAGTCAATCACAGTTTCTAGGAGAAAGGTGAACGAGGCCAAGTCTCAGAATAATATTATGGACATTTTGATATTTTCTCATTGAAAGTCTGTGAACTCCTCATAGAATCCGAATAATAACCTGACACCGGCTCAAAGGTGAGTACCTGATCCCACATTCCCTCTGGAACTTTGGACCAGGCATCAGGCAATTAGGGGCACAGGTGAGTAGCAACCGACTATGTCAGCGGTCAGTGTTTCGCACTGATGGGGTCTCAAACAGTGTGATGGACCTCAGGCCTTTTCAGTCTCCGTGGCCTGTGTGCGAGCTAGGTGTGTGGCGCGTTAACAACCATTCGCATTTCCATTCCGGAAAGTGCTGAAAGTCTACGTAGAATAAAATTAATAATGTGGGTGCGTCAATGTGTCGAAGTGTGTGGATGTGCGCGCTGGTCTTTACACACTCCGGGAGCATAGGGGATTGTTGCTGGCCTTGAGTGCCTGGAGAGGCTGGAGTTGCAGTTGCGTCGGTGCTCAGAGTTCACGGACGTAGCCTTTAGCTGTCCATGCTGCCTCCGCTTGCGTCGTGCACGTTAGCCATTGAGCTTCGCAAAATGACTGTGGAGTGAAGCAAATTGCATTGGAATTCATGGTGGGCCAAAAAGTGGCGATTTGTTTTAGTGGAGCTGTTGTTCTCTTAGTATTCATATTTAGTGACAGGAAGTCTGTTGTGTGCGTACATGGGGCATTGCAAAATAACTCCACTCACTTGCCTTTTTTTATTTTATGGTATTTTATTATACCTAATTCACATTTATAAATCCTAGATGCATATTCGGTGATTCCGACATTGCTGCTATTGGAAGTGGATAATAAATCATTTTCCATGTTGAAACAAGCTACAGTGCTAGCCAAAAGTATTCCTGCAATTCTTTCAGATAATGCTAAATTTTTCCCAGAATATGGTTGCAATTACAAATGCTTTGGTAGTAATACCTTCATTTATTTTGCTCGCAATGCAAAAAAAACAAGAGAATGGATTTTTTTTTTTTTTTTTTTTTTTAAATCATTATAATTTTACACAAAACTGAAAAAATGGGCCAGACAAAAGTATTGGCACCCTTTGAAAAATCATGTGATGCTTCTCTAATTTGTGTAATTAACAGCACTGGTTACTAACCTGTGGAACAAAACAGGTGGTTGCAATAACTAAATCACAATTGCAGCCAGTTAAAATGGATTAAAGTTGACTCAACTCTGTCCTCTGTGTACAGGTGGGTAGAGTAGCCAAAAAATTTACTCAAGTAAGAGGAGCGTTACATCCAAATAATATTACTCAAGTACACTGCTGGCCAAAAGTATTGGCACCCCTGCAATTCTGTCAGATAATGCTCAATTTCACCCAGAAAATGATTGCAATTACAAATGCTTTGGTAGTAATATCTTCATTTATTTTGCTTGCAATGAAGAAACACAAAAGAGAATTTAAAAAATGAAATCATTATTATTTTACACAAAACTCCGAAAATGGGCCGGATAAAAGTATTGGCACCCTCAGCCTAATACTTGGTAGCAAAACCTTTAGACGAAATAACTGCGAACAACCGCATCCGGTATCCATCAATGAGTTTCTTACAATGCTCTGCTGGAATTTTTCACCCTTCTTCTTTGGCCAACTGCTCCAGGTCTCTGAGATTTAAAGGGGTGCATGTTCAAATCTCTCCACAGGTGTTATAAGGGATTCAGGTCTGGACTCATTGCCTGCCACTTTAGAAGTCTCCAGTGCTTTCTTTCAACCATTTTCTAGTGCGTTTTGAAGTGTGTTTTGGGTCATTGTCCTGCTGGAGGACCCATGACTTCTGAAGGAGATCCAATTTTCTCACACTGGGCCCGACATTATGCTGCAAAATTTGTTGGTAGTCTTCAGACTTAATCATGCCATGCACACGGTCAAGCAGTCCAATGCCAGAGGCAGCAAAGCAACCCCAAAACATCAGGGAACCTCCACCATGTTTGACTGTGGGGACCATGTTCTTTTCTTTGAAGGCCTCGTTTTTTCCCTGTAAACTCTATGTTGATTCCTTTTCCAAAAAAGCTCTACTTTTGTCTCATATGACCAGAAAACATTCTTCCAAAACGTTTATGGCTTTCTCAGGCAAGTTTTGGCAAACTCCAGCCTGGCTTTTTTATGTCTCTGGATCGGAAGTAGGGTCTTCCTGGGTACCATCGTGTCCCTTTTCATTCAGATGCCGACTGATAGTACGGGCTGACACTGTTGTACCCTCGGACTGCGAGGCAGCTTGAACTTGTTTGGATGTTAGTCGAGGCTCTTTATCCACCAGCCGACCTATCTTTCGTTGAAATCTCTCGTCAATTTTTCTTTTCCGTCCACATCTAGGGAGATTAGCCACAGTGCCATGGGCTTTACACTTATTAATGAGACTGCACACAGGAACATTCAGGTCTTTGGAGATGGACTTGTAGCCTTGAGATTGCCCATGCTTCCTCACAATTTTGCGTCTCAAGTCCTCAGAAAGTTCGTTGGTCTTCTTTCTTTTCTCCATGCTCCATGTGGTACACACAATGACACAGGGCAGAGGTTGAGTCAACTTTAATTCATTTTTACTGTCTGCAAGTGCAATTCATTTATTGCCACCACCTGTTATATGCCACAGGTAAGTCAAAGGTGCTTTTTCAAAGGGAGCCAATACTTTTTGTCTGGCCCATTTTTGGAGTTTTGTCTAAAATGATAATGATTTGGGTTTTTTTTTTTTCATTCCCTTTTGTGTTTTTTCATTGCAAGCAAAATAAATGAAGATATTACTACCAAAGCATTTGTAATTGCAATCATTTTTCTGGGAGAAATTGAGCATTATCTAACAAAATTTCAGGGGTGCCAATACTTTTGGCCAGTACTGTACATAATGAATTATGATTATGTGGTTGGTATGTTGTTTTTTTGTGAGCAACATATGAGAATATGAAGCACAGGTCTCTCTGTAAGCAGCTTCTTGCTAACGTTTTTATGGTTCTATATTTTCCAGCAGAATTCAATACATTTTTCACAGTGAAATTAACGTTAACAATAGAAAACACAAACAGTCGGACACCTCTTTCAAGGCACCCTACTCGCGTTTTGCACGTTAGCAAGTTAACACAGTTTAATGTTATGCTAACTCTGATACAGCTCGGACTTTTAGTAGCAAAATTAGTGGTGTGTTTCACACCTCCACAACATTGGCGTCTTTTTGAATTAGTCACAGTGGCTGCTGCTGGCCCAAAAAAAACTTCTAAATTCAAAAAAAAAAAAAATAATAATAAATCAACAGAATTGCAGGGGTGCCAATACTTTTAGCAGCAGTGTATCTGTGTGTGTCATGCACACACAGTGCGTGGATGCATTCAGTCAATCCATATAAACTTGGAATATAAAAATAAACGGGGATTATTTATGTCTGTTATTTGTGTCCTCTTGGGCTCCAAGTAAGAAATCCCTTGGAACCTCACCGGTACATGCCGCAAAACGTTTATTTTATTTTATTTATTTTTTTCACACATAAATGCATCATAAACAAGTAAACAATGTATGAGGCCACTTCAAAAGAAAACTAAAGTTTGCAGACAGTATATACAAATAATTTTAATAGAAAACCATGGTCGTTTCTGGTAGTCCTCAGGGACCCCTTGACTGTCTGGGGCCCCCAAGCAACTGCCTGACTTGCCTTGGCTAATCAATGCATCTCTGAGTTGCTTGGAGTGAAAGACGCAGAGTTAGAGTCAATTTAATAGAATGATTTTTAAGTCTCTACAGTTTTTACTCTGAAATTCAACCTTAACTGCAGGATCGATTTGAGTCCAGTGGAGCAGACATTAACTCACACACAGTCGAGTCAACACCGCACTCCTGGCATAAGCAGCAACATCCAGATTTGAACATTTTCAAAATTTGCTGTGTACGTACTCCAAATGGTTTACACTGTCATAATTCAGAGTTACATTTATGTTATTTCAGATTCTCACAAACCATAGCATTCATTGCTGCCGTTTCAACGTCACGGAATTCAAATTTGTGCCTTATATGATATTTTAAGGACAAATATATTTCATTCTGCAGAGAAAAAAAGTGGAAATTTCACGTGTTATATTGATGTGACCGCGTTCGCGGGGGTGCTAAGTTTCACGTAGTGAGATTTTGCATTTATAAAGCTAAGGTTTACTTAATTACAACCTTCAGGCAATGCAGGAACCCCATTTTAAAATTCTGTGAATGTTAATATGCTAAATAATGCAGATCTCTGACTCTTCAAGCATGAGACACACATCTGGCGGCTTACCATTTAAATTACAGAAAAAGGGATGGGGGGGGGGGAACACTTCAAAAAGTCATTTTCCAAAGGAAAGACACATAGAAAAATATGTATTATTTAATTCCTTTTTTTATGAATTCTAATTTGTTATTTCATACATTAAAGCCCGGCACAGGACTGCACTCCAAAATTCTGTGCAACTGTAAATCATCAGTCCTTGGCATGTTTACCAAAACATATTTACTCCTAAAGCATAACTCTGGATATTCTGGAATATTATAATTTTAGATGAATGTTGATGCAAATCACTTATGAAATATTGTGTAATACAGTTTGTAAGAATCTAATAATGACAGCTGTAACAGCTGTCTTGGCTTTCTTAGTATCTCAACCTTTAACACTGAAAGCCATTTGGACCCAGATTCTGCAGAACAGTCAATATGGGAGCCGCTTGCACATATTGACATTTGAAATGATAGCGCCTGCTTGACAGCCTACATATATACTGTATGTACAGTATATACATATTTATATATTTGGTGCTGCATATTTGACTTAACAAAGGAGTTTAGTTTCTATTTAGTAAACAAAATAAGTGCTCACTTTTCACTAGGGACGTACCGAAAGTAAAATTCTTGGCTGAAATTGAATATTGGAAACACTTGGCCGAAAAACGGAAACGCCGAATAATATACATGTATTGCTACAATTGATTTTTTATTTAATAAAAAAAATATATGATTATTTCTAGGGCTGTCAAAATTATCACGTTAACGGGCGGTAATTATTTTTTAAATTAATCACGTTTAAAAATGACGCAATTAACGCACATGCCCCACTCAGATTAAAATGACATCGCAGTGTCATGCCCAATTGTTACTTGTGTTTTTTGTTTCCCTCTGCTGACTGATTTTATGGGTTTAAGCACCGTGAACATTGTGTAATTATTGACATCAATAATGACAAGCTACTAGTTTATTTTTGGATTGAAAATTTTACAAATTTTATTAAAACGAAAACATTAAGAGAGGTTTTAATATAAAATTTCTATAACTTGTACTAACATTTATCTTTTAAGAACTAAAAGTCTTTCTATCCATGGATCGCTTTAACAGAATGTTAATGTTAATGCCATCTTGTTGATTTATTGTTATAATTAACAAATACAGTACTTATGTACAGTATGTTGAATGTATATATCCGTCTTGTCTTTCCATTCCAACAATAATTTACAGAAAAATATGGCATATTTTATAGATGGTTTGAATTGCGATTAATTACGATTAATAAATTTTTAAGCTGTGATTAACTCGATTAAAAAATTTTAATAGTTTGACAACCCTAATTATTTCATTTTATTGTTTTCCGATGAATGCCCCCTTATTTTTTTTTACGATCAGGCGAAACTAAAGTATTGACCCTTTTCACAATTAAGCAAACATCTTCCAAAATGTTCTACAACCCCCGAGGCTCGAAAAATTTTGGTAAGACTTTATAATAACTATCCGTTATTACTTCTTAATACATCATTAGTAAAAACTGTTAATAAATTACTTATTGTTGATTTGTTAAGTGTTTGTTGACAGTTTGTTAAGCATTTATGCAATTCCTGAAGGAATTCGGCCTCCCAGCCAAGCCGCCGGAACAACGACAGTCGAACCAGAAGGCGTTCCGGGAAGGCCAAACTCTGCGCGTTCACTCTGGTGTTAACCCTTTGTACTGACTCCATTTTGAATGGTTTAAAGAAGTCTCACCGAAAACAGGTTGACAATTTATTCGTCAACGGTAATCAAATAACAGGGCAAAACAGACGACGGAGAGGCAATGCTGGATCCAAGGTCAGCAAAACAACGAATATATCGAAATGTCCCCGAGAAGTGACAGTTGTTAGCTAAATGTTCAGTCTTTTGAAAGCTGCGGCGGAGTGGGTTGGGCTAAGTTGTGCCTGGGTGTTGTTTTGGGATCATCCTTCTGTGGCTGGTTTGGGCGGTCAAGTTCATGTGTCATCTTTTGTGGCTGGGTCGTGGTTGCCACGGCAACTGACACATGTCTTGACATCTCAGGCACCGAGCTATCCACTTGTTTTCTTGGTAGGGCGAGAGTGTTCTGACCCCACCGAAGAGTCACTGACGTCTTCTCCCTACCTTATCAGGAAACAGCTGATAACTTGGTCCCCTTTACTGTGTCAAAGGGTATGGAGTGAAGTCTGCCTAAACTATGGTTAAGTGCTTTACTATAATGAATGTATTAGACTAATGCAAACAGTTATACATTGTCTGCGAGAAATGTAACTATCCCCTTCAGCCAATAGGCCTTTCTCTGTGCTGTGCTGTACTTTACTAAAGCCGGTCTGTTGTGCAAAAAAAGGTTGGGGACCAATGGGTTTCATAATTACATTTCACATAGATGAAGTTGTGCTGAGGAAAAAAATACCATTATTATTGTATTTTTTAAAACAGACATTGTAAGCAGTTACTCACAATGTTACTCAGAACTTGAGTACTCTTTTCACCAAATACTTGTACTTGAGTGTATTTTTTGGATGACTACTTTTACTCGTACTTGAGTAATATTAATTTGAAGTAACGCTACTTGACTAAAATTTTTGGCCTTTCTACCCACCTCTGCTGAAAACTGCTTAAAAACAAATGCAAAACTTGTTCTGATTGTAGTTTTCCCCCTCTTTCTTTTTTTTTTCTATACGGGATTCAGGAAAGGATTCTTCCCCAGGAGCCAATTCTGGCATTGTGGTAGCAAAGAGTCATCATCGCAGGGAGAAGGAGGAGGGTGTGACCCACATCAAGGTAAGAGCAATGTTAAAAGACCTGCATTCCCACCCTTCTTGAAATGAGTAACCTTTTCTGTTTTCCCCACCGTGCCTTTCCCACCTCTTGCTTCACCCCCGACATCCAAACTCTCTCACCCACACGCACGCAAATACACGTCCTCAGCCCATTATCCGAGATTTGTCAAAAGGCATTTCACACTAACAGGTATTTTGGAGTCTTCAAAGCCGGTTTTGATCTGCATGACGAGCTAAATTCAGTGAAATCAGCAAAGCCAGCCAGACCTCCCCTTTTCTCTTCTAGCCACTAGAAAACTGTCAAAGCATGTTTGCTTTGTGCTACAGAGGACTTAAGTAAAATAAGTCAAAGTCTGCATGTTAACCACCACATTGTGACACTTCGTAGGAAGTTTTTAGGTGCGCGATGACCTGATTTGGCCACAGCTGTTCGATGACGTTTACGTTAAGGTTGTGAGAAAGCTAAAAGGTCAAAATCATCAAGAAGTGACCTTGAAATGCTCCAAAATCAGCAGGAAGAGACCTAGGATTGAACCTACAGTGGGGAGAACAAGTATTTGATACACTGCCGATTTCGCCGGTTTTCCCGCTTGCAAAGCATGTAGAGGTCTGTAATTTGTATCATAAGTTCTCTTCAACTGTGAGGGACGGAATCTAATACAAAAAAAACTGAAAATCACGGTGTATGATTTTTAAATAATAAATTTGCATTTAATTGCATGAAATAAGTATTTGATACATCACAAAAATCGAACTTAATATTTGGTACAGAAACCTTTGTTTGCTATTACAGAAACCAAACGTTTCCTGTAGTCCTTGACAAGGTTTGCACACACAGCAGCAGGGATTTTGGCCCACTCCTCCATGCAGATCTTCTCCAGAGCCTTCAGGTTTCGGGGCTGCTGCCGGGCAACACGGACTTTCAGCTCCCTCATAGATTTTCTATCAGGTTCAGATCTGGTGACTGGCTAGGCCACTCCAGGACCTTAAGATGCTTCTTACGGAGCCACTCTTTAGTTGCCTTGGCTGTGTGCTTTGGGTCGTTGTCATGCTGGAAGACCTAGCCACGACCCATCTTCAGGGCTCTCACTGAAAGAAGGAGGTTGTCAGCCAAGATATGGCAATACATAGCCCCATCCATCCTCCCCTCAATACGTCGTGTACCCTTGGCAGAGAAGCAGCCCCAAAAAATGATATTTCCTCCTCCATGTTTCACGGTTGGGATGGTGTTCTTGGGGTTGTACTCATCCTTCTTTTTCCTCCAAACACGACGAGCCGAGTTTAGACCAAAAAGTTCAATTTTGGTCTCATCCGACCACATGACCTCCTCCCATTGCTCCTCTGGATCATCCAGATGGTCAGTGGCAAACTTCAGACGTGTCTGGACATGCACTGGCTTCAGCAGCGGGACCTTGCGTGCGCTGTAGGATTTTAATCCATGACGGCGTAATGTGTTTCCGATGGTTTTCTTCGAGACTGTGGTTCCAGCTCTCTTCAGGTCATTGACCAGGTCCTGCCGTGTAGTTCTGGGCTGATCCCTCACCTTCCTCATGATCAGCGATGCCCCATGAGGTTAGATCTTGCATGGAGCTCCAGAACGAGGCAGATTGACCGTCAACTTGAACTTCTTCCATTTTCTAATAATCGTTCCAACAGTTGTTACCTTCTCACCAAGCTGCTTGCTTATTTTCCTGTAGCCCATCCCAGCCTTGCGCAGGTCTATTATTTTATCCCTGATGTCCTTACACAGCTCTTTGGTCGTGGCCATTGTGGAGAGGTTGGAGTTTGTTTGTTTGAGCATGTGAACAGGTGTCTTTTATACAGGTAACAAGTTCAAACAGGTGCAGTTACTTCCGGTAATGAGTGGAGAACAGGAGGGGTTCTTAAAAAAGAACTGAGAGCGGAAATATTTACTAGTTGGTAATGTATCAAATACTTATTTCATGCAGTTAAATACAAATTTATTATTTAAAAATTATACAATGTGATTTTCTGGATTTTTGTATTAGATTGTGTCCCTCACAGTTGAAGAGAATTTATGATATAAATTAGACCGCTACATGGCTTGCAAGTGGGAAAACCAGCAAAATCGGCAGTGTATCAAATACTTGTTCTCCCCACTGTAAATGAACAAGTTACCTGAAGTAAACAGGAAATGACCCAAGAATGCCCCCAAATAAATAGGAAGAGACCAAAAATTAACAGAAAGTGACGCAATAGTGCCCCTAATCAATAGGAAGTCACCCAAAATCAACAGAAAGTCACCTGGAAATGTCATTCTTCGGGTCAGGTTCTGTCAAGTTTGTGTCTTGTCCTTGTGATTGCCCTTTGATTCACCTGTTGTGACTGCTCCTTGTGTGTTGACCAATCCGCTGCCTCTTATGTCACCAACCTGTGCCTCATTTTCTAGTTACCCGTGTCTGTCTGCCCCAAGAGGGATCACACTCATTAGCCTCTCCGGTAAAGTCTATTTAGGGGTGCTAGAGAGGAGGGTCCATCGGGAAGTCGAATCTCAGATTCAGGAGGATCAGTGTGGCTTTCGTCTTGCTGGATCGGTTGAGCCGTTGAGTTGACCGCTGTCAGGGAAGTTCAAGTTAGAACTCCAAGACAAGTATCAACTCAATAGCTCAAATGAGAAATGAATCAAACACAGCCAAGGATTGCCTGCTTCGAAGACTTTATAGAACACAAGATATAAACTCACCTGCCACTTTATTAGGTACACCTGTCCAACTGCTCTTTAACACTTAATTTCTAATCAGCCAATCACATGGCGGCAACTCAGTGCATTTAGGCATGTAGACAATCTCCTGCAGTTCAAACCGAGCATCAGTGTGGGGAAGAAAGGTGATTTGAGTGACTTTGAACGTGGCATGGTTGTTGGTTCCAGAAGGGCTGGTCTGAGTATTTCAGAAACTGCTGATCTACTGGGAGTTTCACGGACAACCATCTCGCGGTTTTACAGAGAATGGTCCGAAAAAGAAAAAATATCCAGTGAGCAGCAGTTCTGTGGGCGGAAATGCCTTGTTGATGCCAGAGGTCAGAGGAGAATGGCCAGACTGGTTCGAGCTGATAGAAAGGCAACAGTGACTCAAATAACCACCCGTTACAACCAAGGTAGGCAGAAGAGCATCTCTGAACGCACAGTACGTCGAACTTTGAGGCAGATGGGCTACAGCAGCAGGAGACCACGCCGGGTGCCACTCCTTTCAGCTCAGAACAGGAAACTGAGGCTACAATTTGCACAAGCTCATCGAAATTGGACACTAGGAGATTGGAAATACGTTGCCTGGTCTGATGAGTCTCGATTTCTGCTGCGACATTCGGATGGTAGGGTCAGAATTTGGCGTCAACAACATGAAAGCATGGATCCATCCTGCCTTGTATCAACGGTTCAGCCTGGTGGTGGTGGTGTAATGGTGTGGGGAATATTTTCTTGGCACTTTTTAGGCCCCTTGGTACCAATTGAGCATCGTTGGAACGCCACAGCCTACCTGAGTATTGTTGCTGACCATGTCCATCCCTTTATGACCACAATGTACCCAACTTCTGATGGCTGCTTTCAGCAGGATAATGTGCCATGTCATAAAGCTGGAATCATCTCACACTGGTTTCTTCAACATGACAATTAATTCACTGTACTCAAATGGCCTCCACAGTCACCAGATAGAGCATCTTTGGGATGTGGTGGAACGGGAGATTCGCATCATGGATGTGCAGCTGGTGATTTTCCACAGAAAAACATATTGAGTTACGAACTTGAGAACTTAGTCGTAGCTGGTACGAGAGGGAGTAAAATCAGATAAGGCAGTCCACAGAAACTCTTTGTATTATGTTCAAAGGAATAGATAGAGCACACAAACATGAATGGATAGTCTTACATCAGTTATGTGTTTTATAAGCATGAACAAAATATTTCTTTACAACCGCATCTCGAATTGAGGCCCACCATGCTCAATGATCCGATGCCGTAGTAGCCATGAGCGTGATCCATTCGCCGTTTCAGCGACGTAGAACGTAGAGGTGAAGACCCAGAATCAGTTCAGCATTCATAGGTGGAGATTTCAAGGGAATTTGAAATTCACAAGCGGTCCCCAAACCCGCATGTATAGGCTTTGAGGCTTGGTTTTAAGGTGTCGAACAATCGTCTTTAACACCGTTCAGTTTGCATGGGATAGGAGTTTGACTGGCTGAGGGGATCTTCTGTCACAGCCTATTGGGCTATTTTGTAGACCAGCAAGAGCACTTCCCCACTGGCCGGTCCGGGCATACCCACCCTTTGTTGACCAGAGGCAAATCAGTCCAATCCGCCATGGGTGGCCCTACCAGGAACTTACTGTAGGTTCTGACGGCATAGCCCTGACAATGAACACGTTCATCGCCCCTACACCGATGAAAAGGGGTTGGATTTTAGGAGTGTGTGGTTTTCGTCCCGGCCGTGGAACAGTAGACCAGCTCCACACCCTCGACAGGGTCCTCGAGGGTGCATAGGAGTTCGATCAACCGCTCTACATGTGTTTTGTGGATTGGAGAAGGCGTTCGACCATGTCCCTCGGGGAGTCCTTTGGTGGGAGTGCTTCGGGAGTACGGGATACCGAGCACCCTGGTAAGGGCTGTTCGGTTTCTGTACGACTGGTGTCAGAATGTGGACCGCATTGCCGACAGTAAGTAAGATTTTGCATTTTGCAGATACTGTGGTACTGTTTGCTTTATCATGCCAACACACACTGGAGCAGTTCGCAGCTGAGAGTGACGCGGTTGGGATGAAGATCAGCACCTACAAATCTGAGACCATGATCCTCGGTCGGAAAAGGGTGGCGTGTCCTCTCCGGGTCGGGGTCTAGATCCTGCCCCATGTGGAGAAGTTTAAGTATCTTGGGGTCTTGTTCACGAGTGAGGCCAGGAGGGAGTGGAAGATCGACAGGCTGATCAGTGCAGCATCTGCAGTGATGTGGACTCTGTACCGGTCCGTTTTGGTGAAAAAGGAGCTGAGCCAAAAGACAAAGCTCCTCAATTTACCAGTTGATCCACATTCCGACCCTCACGAGCTGTGGGTCGTGACCAAAAGAATAAGATCCCAGATACGAACGGCCGAAATGAGTGTCCTCCACAGGGTGTCTGGGCTCTCTCTTAGGGATGGGATGAGAAGCTCGGTCATCCAGGAGGGACTTAGGGTCGGTCAAGTCGCTACTCCTTCACGTTGAGATAAACCAGCTTAGGTGGCTTGGGCATCTGGTTCAGATGCCTCCTGGACGCCTCCCTGGGGTGGTGTTCTGGACATGTCCCACCAGGACACGCTGAAGAGACTCTCTCTGCCGGCCTGGAAAGTCCTTGGGATCCCGCCAGGGAAGCTGGTTGAAGTGGGTGGCGAGGGGGAAGTCTGGGCTTCCCTGCTAAAGCTGCTGCTGCCGCCGCCGCAACCCAGCCCGGATTAAACAGTAGATAATGGATGGATTGTTAGGTTTTGTGTTGGTTCCCTCCTAGTGTGTTCCTTGATTGCCCATTGATTTCACCTGTTGTGCCTGCTCCTAGTGTATCGCCAACCTGCATCCTTCTGTGTTGCCCATCTGTTCCTCGTTGTCTCGTTACCCCTCGTCTCTGTGTGTATATAAGCTCCCAGTTTCTTTTCACTCCTGGTTGCGTCATTGTCTGTGTCAAAGTCAATATCCTGTCCAAGCCCTCGTGTACTAAACTCTCCGATAAAGTAAGTTTTGTTTGAACCTTGCCTTTTTGATCCCCAGTACTTTTGGTTGTACTTTGTGTTTTTGTTAGTTGTTATTAAAACGGTTTTGAGATCACCACCACCCGCCTTGCTGCTTTTTGTTTCCCTGCAATTGGGTCCACACCACCTGCCTTCCCGCGCTTCCCTGACATGGATGTTCTGTCTGTTCTTATTGCATCATTTTCATCAATTCCTGCATCTGGTCACATTTGCGTCCACGCTCCCTGTGTTCCCGTTTCCTCTTCCCAAGTTTTGACGCCAGGTCTTTTGTTTGTACTTTGTGTTTTTTTGTCACTATTATTAAAACATTTTGGAGTTTACCGCCACCCTAGACCTAGAATTGGACCTCAATCAACAGGGAGTGACCCGAGAATGCCCCCACATCAACGGGAAATGACCCCAAATTAAAAGAAAATCAACCGGAAATGCCCAAATCTAAAGGAAGTGACGCGGAAAGACTCCGAAATCAACAGTAAGTGACCTAAAATCAAAAGGTAGTGAGCACACCCAACCTGTTCTATTGCTGCAGGTCTTTATCCTCCCTCCGCTGATCTACACATGACCCACCATTAATCTACGGCATCCTGTTCAATAAATGAAGTTGATGCAACGAGGTTTTAGTTTCTCGCAGCCTCTATAGATTGTGCCTTTTCCCCTCCTGGTCTTTAAAAGCTTGCTAACTCTGTCAAATGTTGCGGTGTGGAACCCAGTTGTCTAATGATTAAGTGAAGTGATCTCCAACCTGCCCCAGCCTGGAAGCACAAGGGATCAAATTTCAACCATTCAACCTGCAGTGCAGACCTAATTAAAATGAATTTTCTCCAGGCGACCACTTTGCCCACAGGGCAGGAATCCAGCTATATACGAGATCTGCTTTTAAGGTATTGCATTAAATTTATTGCAGGGAGACGCCAGAGAACATTGTGGTTCATATACCCGCTGCATTTTTTCCCCTCTCTCTCTCGCTCTCTCTGCTTTCTTTGCCACTCCTTTCCACCTTTTTTTTTTATTGTGATCATCACTCTGGAATCCCAGCTTTCTTTGGCAAAGATTGCCCTATGAAAACGAATAGAGCTTTTATTGGGCCTTGCTCATTTACTACGTCCTGGGCCTCGGTTTCTCTCGGGAGCGACGCAAAGAAGGAGATGGAGGAGAGGAGCAGGTTGAAAAGAAGAAAACAGAGCGAGGTTGCAACCGTGGAGTTCATTAGCATACATCAGTATGAGTATTTCACAACTTCAAGCAGAAAGGCACTAAGCCCACCCAAGGGCAACGCGGGGCTGACAGGGCAGGGTAAGCAAGCCGTTAACATGTTGGCGGCTTAACAAATAATATCTATTCCCGAGTACCTTGGTGAAATATTTAAAACCCCGCTTCTGACTCCATTTGGCTGTGTTTATGATGATGACAGTAAACGACTTGTATGTAGGGGGGGGTAAAGGGGAAGTTGTCGGTTCTTAGATATCATATATTTAACACCGCCGTCAACGCGCTCGCATTTCCCAAACAAACTCCGCTTGAATGATGGCACGCCATATGCGATTTCACCATCGCTCTCGTCTCTTGTCAATCGCGCAGCGTTTCAGATGCTCCAAAAGTGTCGCGCGCGCTGTCACCGTCGCCGCGTGCATCCCCCGAGATAAATTCCGAGGCCCGCTTCCTGCTTTGCTTACAAATGACGTCTGCGTGTGTTCTCCCCAATTGCCGCTCTTCACAGAAGAAGCCAATCAAGAAGACAAATAGCCGCGGCCCCAGCGTGAACGGCGCACGCAAACACAAGATGCGGCATTCGCTGCAGAATCTCGACGCGGAGGAGATGGAGGAGTACACGTTCTCCCTGCTGTAAGTCTCATTGTCGCTCAAATATACACTTAATGGACCAAATAATTGAAACGCTCTTCTTAATTAATAAGGGTCTGGGCTAGACCAATTAGTTTACCCTGAATTCTTTGTCCTAGAAGATATTCAAAGTGTATGATCCTTACTTTGAGGATGTGAAAGGCATGAACAGATGAGAAAGAGGTTCAAAACCCTGACTTCAACCCAATGAAACATTGAAAATGAATCAGAAAGACATGTATTCGTGTGTTCTGTTTAAACTTTGTTTATCCAGGTAAGGCCAATGAGTACAGATACTCCTGTTGCGATGGCTGCAGACAGCCGATGAAAACAAAAACTTAAATATAAGAATACAGTGTTTTGTCTCACTTAGGTCTAAAACCACAACCAAATGAAATTCATATTATTATTATTTTAATAATTCAATCTTAGATTCAGGAGGAGCAGTGTGGTTTTCGTCCGGCCCGCGGAACAGTGGATTTGCTCTATACCCTCAGCAGGGTTCTCGGGGGTCATGGTAGTTCGCCCAACCGGTCTACATATGTTTTGTGGACTTGGAGAAGGCATTCCACCATGTTCCCCGGAGAGTCCTGTGGGGGGCTCTGCGAGTATGGGGTATCGGAATCCCTGCTGCTGAGCGTCCAGCCCCTGTACAGGCCTTACTTATCCGGTTGTAAGTCAGATCCGTTCCAGTGAGGGTTGGACTCCGCCAAGGCTGCCCTAAGTCACCGATTGGGTTCATAACTTTTATGGACAGAATATCTAGTTGGAACCAAGGCGTTGAGGTTTGGTGGACTCAGTATTGCATCTCTGCTTTCTGCAGTTGATGTAGTGTTGTTGGCTTCATCATGCTGTCACCTTTAACTCTCACTGGAACTGTTTGCAGCTGAGTGTGAAGCGGTCAAGATGAGAATCAGCACCTCCATATCCGAGACCATGGTCCTAAGTCGGGATAAGGTGAAATGCCCTTTCCGGGTAGGGATGAGGTCCCTCCCCAAGTGCAAGAGTTCAAGTATCTCGAGGTCTTGATCACAAGTGACGCAACAAAGGAACAGGAGATCGACAGGCGGATCGGTGCATCGTGGTGAAGAGGAAGCTGAGCCGAAAGGCGGAGCTGTCTATTTACAGGTCGATCTACATTCCTACCCTCACCTATCTTCACAAGCTGTTGACCGAATGAACAATATCCCAGAAACAAGCGGCCAAAATTAGTTCCCTCCGTAGGGTGTTCGGGCTATCCCTTAGGGATATGATGAGAAGGTCAATCTTCCAGGAGAGGCTTGGAGTAGGGCGCTGCTCCTCCACATCGAGAGGAGCCAGATGGGATGGCTCGGGCATCTGATTAGGATGCCTCCGGGGCGCAAAAAAAACAAACTTTTTTTCGATATCGCATCGGGACTGAAGGGAAAAGGTACCGTCATCGCACACACCATATAATTGTTTGCATTAGTCTAACACATTCATATAAGTATTGTTTAAGCAGACTCCACTACATGCCCTTTGACACAGTAAGGTGAATCACCTTATCCGGGCTAATGAGGGGGAGATGAGGAAAAATGGTAGTTTCTTGTAGGCACCGTCTAACTGTTTGCATTACTCTAACACACGTAATATAATTAATCAGGAAATAGTATCATTTTCATATTTACGGTAGGACTGCACTGCTAATATAAAATTAATAGCACAACATAGTTTAATGAGAAGAAATAGAAGAGATACACAATGCCGTCTTATCACGGGTGTGTCACGAACAAGATTGACGCACCAACTCTTGCAATCAGCTCTCCCAGCAAACTCCAAGGACAAAGGACTTTGTCCTAAAACAAGTAGAGACAGCCCGGACAACAAAGTTGATAGTGGGCGCCCCATCCGCGCACGAACCTAAGCCGCCCAAAACCGGCCACAGAGGGGAAGACCCAAAAGCAACGCCCAGACACACCTTCAGCACGGCCCGCTTCACCACGGACTTTAAAAAGACTGGACACTGAGATATGACAGATTTTGCTGCTCGGAAACATGTAGCCTTGTTTTGGAACCAGAATTGTCCCTCCGTCTTCTGTTTTTGCCTTGTTTTTGACCATTGTCGATGAATAAATTGTCAACCTGCTTTCGGTGAGTCTTTTTCAAACTTTTGGAACATGGAGTCAGTACAAAGGGTTAATATCAGAGGTGGATGCGCGAAGTTCTGCCTTCCCGGTTGGCGCACGCGAGGCAGCATCGGCCGAGCGGAATTTCAACAGGACTCTGAAACGGCAGATTATAAAAATCATTGACTTTTGTCATTTCCCTGCCCCGGCTTCGGAGAGCGTAAACAAACTAGGAGGCGTGACAGCTAGCCGACATGGTGTTGTTATACTTATATAGCGCTTTTCCACCTTTCAAGGCGCTCAAAGCGCTTTACACTATCTCACTATTCACCTACTGGTGACGCAGCACCAGGAGCAACATGGGGTTCAGTATCTTGCTCAAGGATACTTAGGCAAGTTCATCAGGGTGAAGAATCGAACCCACAACCTCTGGGTTGGGGGACAACTACTCTACCACTGAGCCACGCCACCCCCACATGCATGCTTACCCAAACCGAGCAGCAGTTCCAAGTCTTATTCTCGCCTTTTGAAAACAAAAAGTCTCACAAAACTAGACCGGATCATTTTGCACGGCGGCGGGGTTGTCGATTCTCGTCACCAATCGGCGGGGGGCGGCAAGCAAGTTACAGCTTGTCGTTCCGCTGCTGCGGGCAGGAGTGCTCGTTGCCGGGGAAGCAGCTGGAGAATGACCGCAGAGCGGCTGTTCCAATCTTTTTCGCCTTTCGAAAAAGGCTAAATCACACAAAACAACCCCGGATCATCTCACACGGCGGCGGGGTTGTCGATTGTCTTTACCGATCGGCAACCCCCCGGCAGCGGACAAGTTACAGCTCGTCGTTCCACTATTGTGCATGCGCAAATTGTAATGGCAATGTTGGCCAATTTGACATCAGAACTTGGTGATTGAATTTTCTTTTTCATCACAGCTTCCAATGATTGATTTTAATAGGAAAAAAATGCTAATAAGCAAACGAAAGGGGCTGCAGAATTCTTAACTGAATGTCTATATTGCTTCAAAAGAAGCTAAAAGCAAAATTTCCTCTTTCAACTACAAAGTGTTGTAAACACAGGTATATATATTTTTTTCCTCTGGAAAACAACTCAATTAAAAGAAGGTCCTCCACTTAAGGGCAAGTGGGATTGACACGACCAAGCTTACCCTGGAGATTTAAAAGTTGTACCTTTGTTTCCTCATTTTCGTAAGGTGGTGATTTATAGCTGCTGGTCACATATTAAACAAGATCAGAGAAAACCTGCTGACATCTTGTGAGCATACTGAGTGAATTCAAACGATTACCGGCGTGTCCCGCCAACAAATGACGACACAGTCTGGAGCGAGAGGGAACCCGCACAAACTCAAACACTGCCCAGATGAGTCTCGCGCACACAAGGAAATACAACGAGATGTTTTCCCACAATTATTCCTAGTGCTATTACTTGGTTTTCAGAGCTCCGAGCAGTCGCGGGTTGCACAAATGACATTTCTTTTCCTTCAGTTCTTGATGAGGATTGCACTGGGATGGAGGCCCGGCTCCACGTGTTGCTATTGATTTCATCTTCACAGGAGAACCTATTACACCATCTTTGAGCTAAAGGCTGTTTTATGACCTCACCTAATCAGAACATTAGAAAGACACAGTGCTGCTCTCGGCTTTCACGGGGATATAAAAGACACCGCCAGCTCAAAGTCATTGCCTCACGCATCCCTCCCACTGTGATGTTTGACTTTGCCAAGGCTTCTCCACATTACCTGAGGACTAGAAGAGATGCGCAAGGGAGGGACTATTTATTTATTTATTCACTTATTTTTTTTGCATAATGAGGTGAGATAGCAAATCCATCTTTTCTAGGATTCTATTGATGCATCTCTATATTAGTCTCCATTATCAGTGAATGTACAGTATGTGTGCAAATTGTGCATCCTTACATCTAATTAGTTCAATTAATAAGATTCAAATACAATACAGTCGTGTAGAACTCATGCATTGAGGAATGTTACTGCCATCTATTGAGCGACACGACGATGAGCTAATTAAGATTTTTATAGGGAGTTCTAATTGTTCCCTCAGCCTAATACTTGGTAGCACAACCTCTAGACAAAATAACTGCGAACAACCGCTTCCGGTTTCCATCAATGAGTTTCTTACAATGCTCTGCTGGAATTTTAAACTATTCTTCTTTGGCCAACTGCTCTCTGAGATTTGAAGGGGGGCATTTTCAGATCTTTCCACAGGTGTTCAATGGGATTCAGGTCTGGACTCATTGCTGGTCACTTTAGAAATCTCCAGTGCTTTCTTTCAAATCATTTTCTAGTGCGTTTTGAAGTATGTTTAGGTCATTGTCCTGCTGGAAGACCCACGACTTCTGAAGGAGATCCAGCTTTCTCACACTGGGCCCTACATTATGCTGCAAAATGTGTTGGTCGTCTTCAGACTTAATCATGCCATGCATGAATTATATACACGTGTCAGCACATTTCAGCAAAGCAAAGTGGCCTCTTCTGCCCTTGACCAGGCATGAGGCTTCTTCAAGACAAAACATTCTTTCTTTATGAACAATAATAATAAGCAAAAGCATTTCTTCATTGCGAGCAGCAACTGATTAGAGCAAATATATTATAACAACTTAATAATTATCTCAGCAAATACATTTCATGAAACAATAGCATACGGTAAGTAATAAAATGCAACAATATGATTTCTTAAATGTCCCAGTTTTAGTTTCTCAGTGTCTGTGGCTTGTATTGAAGTTAACCTGTTGAACCTAGGTCGGTTTAAACCGGTCAGAATGACATGGCAGTTTTATCAAGAGCTAAACATGTCTATAGTTATCAACCACTAAAATGTCTTACTGCAATCAATCATGGCACATACTATTATAGCAATTAATACTTTATTGTGAGCTTTCATTGGTAAAAGCAAATATATAATAACCATTTAATAATCATTTGATCATTTTAGTCATTTTTGAAATCACATGTTTGAATCGAACGTTGTATCGCCTGTACCAATACATATGAATGTTAGTATAAGTCAATATAGATTTATTTTGCATTGATCATTTAGCCTATCAATGAATTAGGTTCATTAGGTCCCCAGCAAAAAGTGTACATGCAAATTATGCTGTTATATCGTCCCTACCAATGTTGACACCAAATCTACGCCCTTGATTTGAGGAAAATAATACTCAAGTATTTTTTCCCCCCAAATGAATCACACAATGCATTCATTCCCAGTGAAATTGCAATCTGAGTGTACCTTGAAGCAAAAAAAAAAAAAAAAAAAGAACGTGAGAGACTGCAGCTTGTCTTAAGAGGCCCAGCGGTACAGTATGCACTCTAACTAAAACAAACACAGAACACATAGTTGTCATATTTGTGGCTGCAGGTGCAACTTCAATGTCCGTAAAAACTACAGGGGGAATACGTCAACTGTCTGTCAAGCATATGACAAGTGACACGTTGTAGGAATTAATCAGGCAGAGTTGTCAGTTGCATTGAAGTGCGTGAATCAAAAACAAACTCCTCCTCATGTACTTTGCGAGCATTTATCTATTATTAAAAAAAAATAACGCCATACCCAACACTGTAAAAGCTATTATAAATCAACTTATTGTTGTGAATACTTATAATTAATAAGTAAGTAGCAATTTAGGGCTGGATAACATACTTTTAACTTGATGTATCTCAATTAGAGCTGAAACGAATACTCGAGCAACTCGAGTAACTCGAGTTTAAAAACTGATCCGAGTAATTTTATTCACCTCGAGTAATCGTTTATTTTGACAGCTCTAAGCATCACGTTTCGCGCGGACAACTTTTAATGCGGGACAACGCGCTGACGTCACGTGCGTAGAGGAAGAAGCAATAAAAAAATATAAAAAACATTTCCACAGCCGCTCCAAACTACGCTGACGTTGCTAAAAACTAGCCCACATGATGTTAAGTTGGTAGCAGGTAGCATCTGATGAGTCTCATAGAGATCACATGTATGTTGAACTAGATGCGAAACGACAGACTCGGCCGCGTCTGGGCAGCGTTAATAAACAGCCGCCATCTTAAAGCAGTAGAGCGCTAAGCGCTAATAAAGAGCGGAAGAAGGTGGAACATGTGGAAGAAGGTGCTCGGGTCAGATGAAACCAAAATTGAACTTTTTGGCCACAATGCAAAACGATATGCTTGGCGTAAAAGCAACACAGCTCATCACCCTGAACACATCATCCCCACTGTCAAACATGGTGGTGGCAGCATCATGGTTTGGGCCTGCTTTTCTTCAGCAGGGACAGGGAAGATGGTTAAAATTTGCGGGAAGATGGATGCAGCCAAATACAGGAACATTCTGGAAGAAAACCTGTTGGTATCTGCACAAGACCTGAGACTGGGACGGAGATTTATCTTCCAACAGGACATTGCTCCAAAACATAAAGCCAAATCTACAATGGAATGGTTCAAAAATAAACGTATCCAGGTGTTAGAATGGCCAAGTCAAAGTCCAGACCTGAATCCAATCGAGAATCTGTGGAAAGAGCTGAAGACTGCTGTTCACAAACACTCTCCATCCAACCTCACTGAGCTCGAGCTGTTTTGCAAGGAAGAATGGGCAAGAATGTCAGTCTCTCGATGTGCAAAACTGATAGAAACATACCCCAAGCGACTTGCAGCTGTAATTGGAGCAAAAGGTGGCACTACAAAGTATTAACGCAAGGGGGCCGAATAATATTGCACGCCGCACTTTTCAGTTTTTTATTTGTTAAAAAAGTTTAAATTATCCAATAAATTTTGTTCCACTTCACGATTGTGTCCCACTTGTTGTTGATTCTTGACAAAAAATTAAAATGTTATATCTTTATGTTTGAAGCCTGAAATGTGGCGAAAGGTTGCAAGGTTCAAGGGGGCCGAATACTTTTGCAAGGCACTGTAGGTTAGTTTGAGTCCTTAAAACTTGAAATAATCAAGTAAATTGCATCTAATTAATGAAAGTATGAAAAATTACTTTTCTAAGGCAGCAAGTTTTTTTTTTTTTTTTTTTAAGTAAAGTCAAATAATCATATTTTACAGTGCAGGAGACAGAATTATGCACACTTAGTAACGTGTTTTGATAATTACAGGTGAGCAAATGAATAGCGTAAAATGAAAACTGTCCAAGTTATTCTTAAAATAACACTTGCATCAAATTAGTTCAATCATTAAAATACTAATTACATATAAATACACCCCCACAATTCTCATTTAATTATGTGCTGAATTGACTTACACCCTAATTGAGACAGCGAGAGAATCTTATAAGATTTTTGGATCAGCTTTATATGTTGGTCATTGACTGCCATTGATGGCAGTAGACTTCCAATTCACTTCAACTGGGAGGGTGACCATTGATCATTATTTCAGCATCTGCATTTTTTCTCAGACACGTTCAGTCATCAAAACACATACTTTAGCAGAATTGCCGCACATTATTGTGCTATAGGTGTAATAAACATAGCCACAAACATGCACAGCCAGTCACATTCACATAACATGTTCTTGTTGTGGAGTCAGAGGGAACACGTTGACCTAATTTCCCTCAGTTAGCTCGCCTCGTTGGGGACCAATGTTCCTCTTCTTCACACGTTCACCCTCGACGAGCTGATTTGAGGGCTCCGTTTCTGTTTTTTTCTCTATTGCCGTCTGTTTACGTGGCCAGAATCGCGCTAGCAGAATTTCAACAATTGGCGCAATCCCAACAACCCGGCCAAAAGGCAGAACTCTGCGCGTTCACTTTAGTTTTAACCACTTCTACTGACTCTATTTTAAAAGCTGGAAAAAGACTTTGAAACACAATTTGACAATTTATTCCAAGTTGACAGCAATTGACAGCAGGGCAAAAACAGCAAACAGACCCAGACGAAGAGGAAGCCTGAATCCAGGGTCACTACAGTCCCTGACAAAAGTCTTGTGGCTTATCCATTTTGTAGAAACAATTGCTAATAACCTGACTTTTAATTATTCAATTGGTTTCAGAAATGGCTCATATTAAAGCTAAGACCCTCCCAAATGGTGTTGAATGTACAAAAATATATTTGTTTCACTGAAAAAAGATTTTTCATTTAATGAAGACATAAAGGTCAAACTTTAGAAAGACAAAAGTTTTGTCGCCTACAGGAAGTGTGTGAAAATTGAACAAAAAATGTACTTCAAATACAAAAATATGTTACATAACATAAGCGAATTAAGTAGTGGTGCTGTGAGATCCAAATTTAATATTTTGTATGACTTCCATGGGCTTGAAGGACTGCATCCATGCAGTTCGGCAAGGATTCATACAATTTATTGATGAAGTCATCAGGAACATCAAAGAAAGCAGTCTTGCATGCCTCCCAGAGTTCATCAACATTCTTGGGTTTCGTCTTCCATGCTTCCTCTTTCATCCTGTTCGTGTCTGGTGACTGGGCTAGGCAGTCCTGGAGGATCTTGATCTTCTTTGCCTTGAGGAACTTTGAGGTAGAGATTGAAGTATGTGGTGGAGCACCATCCTGCTGCAGAATTTGTCCCTTTTTATGGTTAGGAATGTAAGAGGCAGCTAAGATTTGTTGATATTTCAGACTATTTATGTTGCCTTCCACCCTGCAGATCTCTCGCACACCCCCATACTGGATGTAACCTTAGTGTCTTAGCTTTCATATGAGCCATTTCTGAAACCAATTGAATCATTAAAAGTCAGGTTATTAGCAATTGTTTCTACAAAATGGATAAGCCACAAGACTTTTGTCAGGGACTGTATATCACAGGTCAACAAAAGAGTCCCGAGAAAAGACAGCGCTAGCTAAAGAATTCAGAATGAAGGCTCTGGTGTAGTGGCTTGTTGTCCAAAAGAAGGGTGTGTTTGGTGTTATTTAGGGTTTGCAGGTTGGGCCAATGAGTCCATGCATTATTGTTGCTAAAGCAACCAGAGTTGGAGATTTTGCCAGCCTCAGCGCTGAGTGTTCAAATTCTCAGCCGTGAAGTCTTCTTCTTGTTGAGCGTTCCTTTCGGCAGAACAGGATGTCCCGCCATTTGTTCTGGACTGTCCAGAGGAACTGATTGCGGGATTTGGTGGTGCAGACGTAGATGTCTATCACCTGCTTGCCGGGGATAATCTCGCTCAGTCAACTGCATGATGCGCGCGTTGGGCTTCCATGGTCAAAAGGCATCCTGTATCTGTTATGCCCTTATCTGCCCGTTGTCTTGGCGCTGCAAATTCCAATCATTCCGAGTCCAACTCTTCATAATATCAAATATATTCTGCTTGTTTTTCTTAACTATTATATAAATGCTATTTCTTTTATATTGAGTGTGTTACTTGAATACAATTTTTGTCTACTCTACCCACCTCTGACAGAGTCATACTTAAAATAAAACAACAGCTGGTTGTAGCCTGTCAGTCCTGTCCACACTGCAACTTTAAGGAAGTGCAGGGGTCAATCAATTCTGATGTAATGCTGCTCAGAGAGGTGGGTGGATGGCAGCGCTGGTCACCTCTGGGTCGTTTTCCTGTGCCGAAGGGCAGGAGGTTTTGTGTGTATGAGAAGGAAAAAAAAGAGGAGGCCCCATGGCTATCGCAGGCCTGGCGCACATGCCAGGAATTTCTGCGTCCACACGTGCTTTGGTCCTGTCAGCTTAGACGCAAAGCGCCTCATATTCCACAGTCACAGACATACAGTACACGCATTCACAGAATCGAGCCTTCTTCCTTGTTTACGGAAATGGGAACTGTCAGGTTCCCGACAGGCTAAATTTGGCAAATGATTGGTTAATCGACTTTGATGTGGCTGTCAGTCATTCTGAAAGTGTTCCTATTGGTGGGTCACATGAATGCATTTCCCACAGATACAGAGGGAGGTTGCAAGAGGGCAAGTGACAAGAACAATACGTGTGAACGTATAAGTGATTGCATGTGATTTGTTCTTAAATGTTATTTCTGTGTGTGTTTAGGTCAGAGGGGAGCTTTCTTTGCAAATCTGGTGGTTATGCAATTTTACTTTTTTTTTGTTTGTTTTACCTCCCAAATGTGTAATCAATAGGGTTGTTCCGATCATGTTTTTTTGCTCCCGATCCGATCCCGATCGTTTTAGTTTGAGTATCTGCCGATCCCGACATTTCCTGATCCGACTGCTTTTTTTTGCTCCCGATTCAATTCCAATCATTCCCGATAATTTTTCCCGATCATATACATTTTGGCAATGCATTAAGAAAAAAATGAATAAAACTCGGACGAATATATACATTCAACATACAGTACATAAGTACTGTATTTGTTTATTATGACAATAAATCCTCAAGATGGCATTTACATTATTAACATTCTTTCTGTGAGAGGGATCCACGGATAGAAAGACTTGTGACTTTGTATATTGTGACTAAATATTGCCATCTAGTGTATTTGTTGAGCTTTCAGTAAATGATACTGTAGCCATGCCCAAATGCATGATGGGAAGTGGAACCATGACTGTGCGTAGTGCTACCAATTGATAGATCTTCTCTGCGTTGGGAAATAACATAAGGTGTTAAGAAAAAGATCAATTGCTACCTTGCTTCCCCACATTGCTTCCCATGATATTTCTAATCGTAGGGAGAGGAATTGTAAGGCTTTAGCCAATTAAAAAAAGGCCCCAAAGGCTGCCAAAATTCACTCTACTCATTTTACGCTGCCTTTTATCTCTCTATATAGGTAAAACAGCGCCATTACAGATTGAGCGCGACAATGCGTGAGTGGGTCGTGCAGTGCATGTATTAATTGCGTTAAATATTTTAACGTGATACATTTTTTAAAAAATTAATTACCGCCGTTATCGGGATAAATTTGATAACCCTACCTTAAGCCTAAACTAAAGACTCTGGATGAGTGTAACATATTATGTCTGTAACGTTAAATACAATTAGAAAACAATTTAATTAAGATATATGTATATATATGTTAAAAAAAGGCATGGCCGATATTTTTTTTCCCAATTCCGATACTTTGAAAATGACGTGATCGGACCCGATCGATCGGGACATCTCTAGTAATCAACATTCTGTATTCTGGCAAACATGTTTACAAACATATCCAAAGTCAACATTGCTTCAAAAATACTTGAAATAGGTATTTGTTTTTCCATTAAGTTTTTGCACACAGGTATGTTCTGAATAATTTCCTGAAAACCAAAATGTGGGTTTTCAGAAAAAAAACTGATGTCGAGCACTCAATTTGCTGCTGCCACATATGATGAATGTGAGAGAATTCTATTCATGCTTAAAACACAACCATTATACATCATATTTTGTATGCTTTTGTTATGCTTGCATGAGAACATTGTAGCATTAATCTGTTGAGTGCGCCTCCCCTTAGCCTTCACAATATGCCCAAATATGGACTGTTATGTTCCTGTTTTCCAATATGCCCTGAATGAATACAATGTGGCAACTGTGGCTTATCAGACTTCGTTCTAGCCACAGCCGGTGTTCAAGGTCTTAGCTCCAAGATGTTTTTGTATGGAAAAATACCCAGGTTTGTGAGATGATGTGTTTCGTTTCTTAGTAAGTTTCGTTTCACGGTGGGCTTCGGCACCGCCCTTTCAACAGTATAAATGTCCAGTCTCTATTGTACTTCTTTGTACTTTCTGGGTGATCACAGCTCCTGGCTGGGTCACATCGGTTTGTACCCGAGAGCTCTTGTTCATAAAGCCTTCGAAGAAAAGCAATCCCTGGTTGGGGTCTTATTCATTTCTTTAATCGAGCTATTGAGGTAATACTTGTCTTGGAGTTCAAATTATACCATAGATATTATCTGAAATTGAAGCTTGTAAGTCCCACAGCATTGCAAGTGGGCATTTGCGTGTTGTTTTCAGCACCATTTTCTGCGTATGTTCCGGGACCTGTGCCCGTCTCATCATCCCTGTGCTGTCTTATGTACTTTGCGTTCCCGCACCTTATGATTTACAAATTAAGCACTGCCCGTGGTCGTCTCGTCAGATGAAAACTGGAATTCGTCTCTTATATTCCAGTCTCCCAAGCCACGTTTTCAGATCGTCATCGTCATAAAAATTTTTTCGTCGACAAAATATTTTTGCTTTCGTCATTGTTGACGAAAACAACACTTGTCCGCACAAGATATCTTCAGTATCGATCAAATAAAATCCCCAAATGAATACTTGCGTGAATGAATTTATTGTCTTTTGTTAATCCACCTCATTTTCAATTCAGGATGATGCTTTAGAGGCATCAAATTTGTTTTTGACTGAAAGACTGAAAGATGCATACACTCCTCTTTATTAAACTGCCTAATAGCGTCAATCCAATATTCCGTTTGCAATTGTATGGCAATTGTCAATTAAATCACATTGTCTTACTTACTTGTGTTCCCCTCTTTGGCTGATCATTAAAACAAGGTATCATTTGCCTTTAGATTGTAATTATATGCACTTGTGACGTTGCTGTTATTTTTCAGGACGTTCATACTCGCCTGCAATAAGAACGTCGCTCACCTTGTAAAAAATAAGCAGCAAATGATAAGTCAAACATGGATTCCTAATTAAGTGGAACATATTTTTTCATTGTTTCTGATTATGCGCTCGTTTCTTTCCCCCGTCAGCCGCAAATAACTGCGATAACTTACCAATGCGCAGAGCTGCTATTTTAATTACACAATGATATACAGCGGCGGAGTCGAGATTCCATTATCCTCCTTTAACAACATCCCAAATACCTGCCACAGAGCTACCATTTTGTCAATGAAACTCATTTATGTATATGCAGGGCCTTGCTAGGAAACAAAGCCTATAAAGCTCCCACATGGTAATTGTTCCGGGAGCAAATAAAATAAAAGTAAATGAGGAGAAGGACAGAGGAATATATGACGGAGAACAGCTGATGAAATGTTTTACAATAAACTATCAAGGAGACTGTTGTCTTATTCTCCTTGTTTACTGCAAATGGAGGTGAGAATAAACAAAAAATCACTCATTTGGATTAAAGATGGACTGATACATCGACTGGTTGATATATGGGGCCAATATTTGGAAATTTGACGTTTATCGGTGTCTGCCTTTTTTTATTTTTTATATTTTTTATAGTTAATAGAGATCGTGCCGTTTTTCAGAGGATCGGAATTGGTGTGAAAAGGATCGGGTTTTTAATTTTTTGTGCCGAGAGTCCTGACATGTTTTTGGAACGTTTCCCGGTGCTCCTTGGCCCAAAAGTGTTTTTTTTTACCGTTTTTGAAATTTTGAAAAAATGCGTAAGCACCCTCCTTACAAAAAAGTCAAAAATGGACTTTTCTCAAAAGTCACATTTTTGGGCATATTTGGGCCGTGCCGAGAGTCCTGTCATGTTTTTGGAACGTTTCCCGGCGCTCCTAGGCCCAAAAGTGTTTTTTGACCGTTTTTGAAATTTTGAAAAAAAATGCGTAAGCACCCCCCCACTTACAAAAAGCTCAAAAATGGACTTTTTCCAAAAGTACACTTTATTGTCAAATTTGAGCTGTGCCGAGAGTCCTGACATTTTTTTGGAACGTTTCTCGGTTCTTCTTGGCCCAAAAGTGGTTTTTGACCGTTTTGGATATTTTGAAAAAATGCGTAACCACCCCCCCCCCCCTTACAAAAAAGTCAAAAATTGACTTTTCCTATAAGTCACATTTTTTGGCATATTTGGGCTGTGCCGAGAGTCCTGACATGTTTTTGGAACGTTTCCCAGAGCTCCTAGGACCAGAAAAGTTTTTTGACCGTTTTTGAAATTTTGAAAAAATGCGTAACCCTCCCCCCCCTTACAAAAAAACTCAAAAATTCACTTTTCCCAAAAGTACACTTTTTTGGCATATTTGGGTTGTGCCGAGAGTCCTGACACGTTTTTGGAACTTTTCCCGGCACTCCTAGGCCCAAAAGTGTTTTTTGACTGTTTTTGAAATTTTGAAAAAATGCGTAAGCAATCCCCCTTACAAAAAACTCAAAAATTGACTTTTCTAAAAAGTCAACTTTTAGGCATATTTGGCCCGTGCCAGGAGTCCTGATATATTTTTTGCGCTCCTAGGCCCAAAAGTGTTTTTGACCGTTTTTGAAATGTCGAAAAAATGCGTAACCACCCCCCTTACAAAAAAGTCAAAAATGGACTTTTCCCAAAAGTCAAACTTTCAAATTCAAATTATTGAATTATACCAGGTAAAGCGGAAGTAAAACACAGTCAGCGCGGTCTTTGGGACGCAATGAGGAACGGACCGAGAGTAAATATCATGTTCAACTCATGCCGCTAGACAAAAAAAAAAAAAAAACAATCATACCTGACTGCGGCCGACAGCCGCTACAAACAACGCCCGGTTGCTAGTTGCTACAAACATTCATATTTATGTTTACGTTGGGTGGGTACACTACCCTCTTGTGGCAACATGGCTGGATCCAGCTGCTCTATGTTAAGACCAACATTTTTTTTTTGCTTGAGCTAATATGATTGTTTATGCATTCGTAATTTAATTCAGAGGTATAGTTAGCATTTTTTTTGTGGGAATATGTGGTAGGACAATTTGTTCAGTGCATTGTTTGAAAAAAAAAAAAAAAAAGTTAGCATTTTATAGCATTTAAGCGAGCGGACTTTTGCTATACAAGTTAGCCAATTTTTCTTTTGTTGTACTTCGATTCCCATTTATTTATTTATTTTTTAAAATCATGTATTGTAGTTTATTGTTAAATGCATTTATTGCTCTTGTGAAATGAAAGTGCAATTCTGCAACGCATTAAATGTTCCTTATCGGATCACCAACTTGTTCATCGATTAATCAACTACTAAAATAATTGATTAATCTATCAATGAGTTAGTTCGAATAATCGGATAAGGAACATAAAAAATTAAAATACCTGAGCCTCAAACGGTATAAAAAATGGATAAATGTACAACAAAAGAACAATTGGTTAATTTACATAACAAATGAACGCTAGCTTAAATGCTATTTTTTTTTCTTTTGACATTGCTCTTAACAAATGGTTCAGACACATATTCCCACAAAAAAAAAAGACTAAATATACCGATTAACTAAATTACAAATACATAAAAACAAAAACTAAGCTTATTTTGGTCTTAACAGGGAGCAGCTGGATTCAGCCATGTAAAATGAATTATGTCATATTTACTGTCGCCACTAAAGGTCATTGAATCCACCCAATCAATAAAACTAAATGCAAACACTTTAAAAAGTTAAAGGGATACTCGAAGCAGCAAAATTTAATTCAAAACTTTTTTCCTAATCAAATTATTCGAGTTAATTGATTAATCGGTGCAGCACTAGCTGCAGCCCTACTGGACTAAGACAAAAAAAAGTATTTTTGTCCAAATACGAAGATGAAAATTAAAAGGGCTGTCAAAAACAACACTGCTACACTAAAAAAGGAAGGTCATGGACGCTGTAAACTCACCGTCTCAAGCATGCCCGAGCATGGTATCAATTACCTGAACAAGGTGTGCCCTAAATTGTCTTCTATTAAAAAGATGTCTGGCAGTGTTAGCAAAAAGACACTGAAGAAATTAATAATCAAGGCAATGAGATGTAAACAAAGATAAGCTATCACCGGTCCCATCTCGTTCTTTGACACGTCAGATAATCACACTTCCATAATCAGTATGGCAGTCATGCATGTAGGCCACGAAGAGAACAATCACATTATCTGTCAATCTTTTAAGACTATTTTCACACTCTCCATTTCTTGCCTTCTATATTTCCCCGATAGCAAGCCATTCCTCAACTATGTGTGAAAAGACGGGAGGTTCGTGCATTTATAAACAATGCCACTGGCCCAAATATGAAAGTGGCAGGAAATAACTTAATCCTCAAAATGAAAGGATAAGTCCGATACTTTAAAGTGGAGTGGGGACGTAAGCCTGTAGTGTTGTGCAGAGGGTTACTTTCTGTGGTTGAGCCCTAGAGACTTATTACCAATAATCTGCTATTTAAAATGGAACACCCCACTGTAATCTCCCCTCTAAACCACCTAACACTGCCCATTCTCATTACCTAAGCATCTTTTAAAAAGCAATGCACTGGATTTTCTTTGAATATATCTTTTTTGAACTGCAACCCTTCCAAGAGATGGTGATTCGCAAATCATCTGTCGATCAGTTGCGCAAGAACAGAGTCTGGCAAGGTTTTTGAGAGAATGATGAGTCAGTTTTTTGCAAAACAGAAACACAAACATTATCCAAAGCGAGATAATTAGGGAACAGCTCCTGACCTAGATTTCACACACTCCTTTAAAGTGCAATTAAAATGTAACCGGTGCCAATGCATTGCTGTTGAAACGCTTCGTTCCAACACTGGGCCTTAGCCACATGCTATCAGTCGTTCAAGGGACACGCGAGTATCCAAACCTGTCATTTTGTCTTATTATGTATTATAGTTTTGCAATTGGAGGTGCCTTAATGAAATCAATTCAGCGGTGAGAACAGATTTCACATCTTGTTTGCTTTGGAAGAGCAACAAGGATGCCACTCAGGAGTCTAAAAATATTCCTCTTTCATGCATCATCAATATCTTCATTATATGAAAGATGAGCGTCAGGTCGAGTTTGCTGTTTTCATTTAAATGCCACTTGACAGGGGAGCATCTTGCCTGTGTTTATGGCGCACAGTTTTTTTTTGGTCTACTTTGCAATTGCACTTCAAATACACATAGAAAACCCCAGATTTTCCATGAATCTTGGAGAGAAAAGAAAAGAGGCAGACACATATTCATTCCATCCAATATCTACCACTTAATCTGGGGTTGGATTGCGGGGGCAGCAGCTTTGGCAGGGAAACCCAGACTTCCCTCTCCCCAGCCACTTCTACCAGCTCCTCTGATGGGATCCCAAAGCCTTCCCAGGCCAGCTGAGAGATATAGTCTCTCCAGCATGTCCTGGGTTGTCCCCGCGGCATCCCACCGGTGGGAAATGCCCGGAAAACGTCTGCAGGGAGGCGTCCAGGAGGCATCCGAACTAGATGTCCAAGCCACCTCAGCTGGCTCCTCTCAACGCGGAGGGGTAGCGACTTGACCCTGAATCCCTCCAGGATGACCGAGCTTCTCACCCTAAAGAGCTCGGACACTCTGCGGAGGAAACTCATTTCGGCCGCTCGTAACAGGGATCTTGTTCCACAGCTCGTGACCCATGGTGAGAGTAGGAACGTAGATCAACTTGTAAAATCGAAAGCTTCACCTATTGGCTTAGCTCCTTCTTTACCACAATGGGGCGGCCGTGGCGCAGTTGGTAGCTAGAGTTGTCCTTGGACCGAAGGGTCAGTGGTTAGATTCCCGGCTACGAATGCCTACTGTCGAAGTGCCCTTGGGCAAGGCACTGAACCCTGATTTGCCTCCAATGGGTTGACAGCACCTTGCATGGCAGCACCACCATTGGTGTGTGAATGTGTGCGTGAACGGGTAAAATGTGTGCTAATGTAAAGTGCTTTGGGCATGGTAAACATGCAGATAAATGTGCTATACAAGTCCAGTCCATTTACCATTTTTACAATGGACCAGTTCATAGTTCACATCTCTGCCGTCACTGCACCGATCCGCCTGTCGATCTCCCGCTCCCTTCTATCCTCACTTGTGAAAAAGACCCCAAGATACTTGAACTCCTCCACCTGGGAATGGATCTCATCCCCGAACTGGGCAGGGCATGACACCTTTTTCCGAACGAGGACCTAACCTACAGTCTTGGATTTGGAAGTGCTGATCTTTATACCAACTGCTTCACACTTGGCTGCGAACAGCTCCAGTGAGAGTTAAAGATGACAGCTTGATGAAGCCACCAGCAGGACCCACCTACTGCCCTATTACCCAGCACCGTGATTGGATCGTGTGGGGAGGGTAGTGCGGTGTATGCATTAAAATAGAAGAGCATGGCTGAGGGCAGTGGAACCACTATTCTGGAAGTTTTTCCCAGCCGTATATCCCAACGCCCCTCGCCGAAGACCCGTGAAGTGTAATGTCATTATCTGCAAAAAGCAGAGACTCAATGCTGAGGTCGCCAAACCGGATCCCCTCAATGCTTCGGCTGATCCTAGAAATTCTGTCCATAAAATTTATGAATAGAATCGGTGGCAGAGGGCAATCTTGGGTCCAACCCTCACTGGTTCTGGTAGCGAATCTGACTTTCTGCCAGCAATGTGGACGAAACTCTGGCACTGGTCGTACAGGGACCGAAAAGCCTTTCAAACTGGGGGCTTACTCTTACCCCTTACTCCTGAAGCACCCCTCACAGGACTCCCTGAGGGACACAGTCAAATACCTTGTGGACTGGTTGGGCAAACTCCCATGCACCCTCGAGTACCCTGCCGAGGGTGTAGAGCTTGTTCGCTGTTCCACAGCCAGGACGAAAACCACACAGCTCGAGATTGGACTTCCCGACGGACCATCCTCTCCAGCACCCCTGAATAGACTTTACCAGGGAGGCTGAGGAGTGTCATCAGTTTATAATTGGAACATACACTCCAGTCTATCTTCTCAAAAAGGACCACAACCCCTGTGTGTCACTGTCCCCGATGTCCATGCGATGTTGAGGCGTGTCAGCCATGACAGCCCCATAACATCCACTTTTGGAACTCCAGGCGGATCTCATTCACCCCCTGGGACCCTGCCATTGAGGAGCTTAGATTCCCATTGGCTCACCACCCATGGGAGGGACCAAAGAAGGTTGGGTGGCAACCAAAGGCGGGGGCCTTGGCGGTCCGACCCCCAGCTACAGAAGCAAGAAAACCCCAAATTTGCCATAAATCTTGAAGAGAAAAGAAGGTTCTAATCATGGTGGAGAGGCAGACACATATTTACGTATAAATTTACAATACATTCATTGCCTTGTTTCTTAGGTATTGAAATGAATTACATCAACACTTACACTGTCAATTTCCTAGAAATGAAGGGTAAAAAGGAATTCCAGGATTTTGAGATATATATTGGATTGCTACTTATCATTAGAAGCACTGATTGGCAAGCAGTCAAAAGTGTAGTCTGCCTTTCATCCACAGTCAATTCAGGAGTCAGAAGCAGAGAAATTGGATTGATGAGGGAATAGCTTCTATTAGGATAGATTATTCTACGTATTGGGATGAGTCAAATCTCATGCAAAGTATAGCCGCAGTAATTTTTTACACGCTGCACTTCATCTCAACTCACAAGTGGCCAACTTTTATGACAGATGTTTGCTATTGTTTCAGGAATCCTATTAATATTTATCAGCCCAAAATCGCTGGCTAAGTGTTTTCTCAATAAATTCCCGCGCCCGTGTACGCATCCGCCGAGGAACTTGACAACAACTTGAAACAATTGAACACCTCAGAGAAAATGCCAGCCTCACAAACCTGTTTTGTTGTACGTGAGCATATTTCATATTTGAGCATTGATAGGTGCAAAATATAATATTTTTCAAACTTGAGCCAAGACACTTGTTTTACACATTCATCAAATCGCACATTAGCGGCACGGTGGATGACTGTTTAGCATGTTGCTTCGCAGTTCTGAAATCAAAAGGTTCAATCTGGCCTTGCCTTGGCAGTTTCTCGCTGTGCTTGTGTGGGTTTTCTCTGTTTACGCCAGTTTCCTATCCTTGGACGGTCCTGCCTGATTCATTGATTTATCATGTAGTACCTCAGAAATTGTCTAACCGTTTTGCGGCCATCTGATGATCAAGCCAATCATTCATTCATCTTCCATGCCGGGTCATCTCACGAGGTTAGCAGGGGTGCTGGAGCCAGCTACGGGCAGTAGGCATGCACACACTCATACCTATGGAAGATTTGGAGCGTTTAATCAGCCTACCATGCATGTTTTTGAGATGTGGAAGGAAACCAGAGCAACCAGAGAAAACCCATACAGAGATGCAGAGATCATATTCACGTAAAAAATGACAGGTTATATGATTATTGATTTGAACTAATATCCTGGCAACGTCATAGTAAATATGTCAGCAATTTTTTTTTTCATCTGTCCGTCCGTCCATCCATCCATCCATTCATCCATCTGTCCCGTAATCTGGGGTCGGGTCGCGGGGGCAGCAGCTTTAGATGGGAAGCCCAGACTTCCCTCTCCCCAGCCACTTCAGCCAGCTCCTCTGACGGGATTCCAAGGCGTTCCCAGGCCAGCCGAGAGACATGGTCTCTCCAGCGTGTCCTGGGTCGTCCCCAGGGCCTCACGCCGGTTTGACATGCCCATAACACTTCTCCAGGGAGGCGTCCAGGAAGCATTTGAACCAGATGCCCATGGAACCTCAACTGACTCCTCTCAACGCGGAGGACTAGTGGCTCAGTATGACCGAGCTTCTCACCCTATCTCTAAGGGAGGGCCAGGAAACCCAGCAGAGGAAACTCATTTCGGCCGCTTTATCCGGTATCTTGTCCTTTCGGTTACGACCCACAGCTCATGACCATAGTTTAGGGTAGGAACGTAGATCGACTGGTAAATCGAGAGCTTCGCCTTTCGGTTCAGCTCTTTCTTTGCCACTACGGACCGGGGCAGAGTCCACATCACTGCAGACGCTGCACCGATCTGCCTGTCGATCTCCCGCTCCCTCCTACACTCACTCGTGAACAAGACCCAATGACACTTGAACTCCTCCACTTGGGTAAGATCTTATCCCTGACCCAGAGAAGGCACGCCACCCTTTTCCGACTGAGGACCACGGTCTCGGATTTGGAGGTGCTGATCTTCATTCCAACCGCTTCACACATGGCTGAAAACCACTCCAGTGAGCGTTGTAGGTCACGGCTTGATGAAGCCAACAGCACTACATCATCTACAAAAAGCAAAGATGTAATACTGAGGCCACCGAATCGGACCCCCCCAATGCTTCGGCTGCGCCTAGAAATTCTTTCCATAAAAGTTATGAATAGAATCGGTGAAAAAGGGCAGCCTTGGCGGAGTCCAACCCTCACTGGGAAGGAATTCGACTTACGGTAGGCAATGCGGACCAAACTCTGACACCGGTCGTACAGGGACCGAACAGCCCTTACCAAGGGGATTGTTACCCTGTACTCCCGTAGCACCCCCAGACGACTCCCCGAGGCACACGGTCGAACACCTAATCCAAATCTACCAATCACATGTAGACTGGTTGGGCGAACTCCCATCCATCCTCGAGGACCCTGCCAAAGGTGTAGAGCTGGTCCACTCTTCCACGGCCGGGACATAAACCACACTGCTCCTCCTGAATCTGAGATTCGACTTCCCGACGGACCCTCCTCTCCAGCACCACTGAATATACTTTACAGGGGAGGCTGAGGATTGTGATCCCTCGATAGTTGAAATACACCCTCCGATCTCCCTTCTTAAAAAGGGGGACCACCACCCCGGTCTGCCAATCCAGAGGCACTGTCCCCTATGCCCATATATATATATATATATATATATATATAATTTTTTTAAATAAAACAACACCAAATTATTTAGGGGGGGGGCTTAGGCCTAACGATGCCAATGCATTTATGAATAATTAAAGTGCAATTCTTAAATATGACGCCTTTACAAAAATATAATTCTCTCTCTGGCCAAGATGCAGCGTCCCAAACAAGTTTGATGACCGTGCGATTCATCTTCTCGGAATTAAACGAGACATACAGTGTATCACAAAAGTGAGTACACCCCTCGCATTTATGCAGATATTTAAGTATATCTTTTCATGGGACAACACTGACAAAAGGACACTTTGATACAATGAAAAGTAGTCAGTGTGCAGCTTATATAATAGAGTTGATTTACTTTCCCCTCAAAATAACTCAAAATATAGCCATTAATATCTAAAGCCCTGGCAACAAAAGAGAGTACACCCCTTAGAAACTACGTACATCCCTAAATGTCCAAATTGAGTACTGCTTGTCATTTTGTGCACACAGACTACATTTCATTGTGTCAAAGTGTCATTTTGTCAGTGTTGTCCCATGAAAAGATATACTTAAATATCTGCAGAAATGCAAGGGGTGCACTCACTTTTGTGATACACTACTTATCCGGACAGACCTATTCCAGTGAATAATACTTGGATTTGAGATGCAACTCGAGATTAATTTATTGGTGGAGGGGTAATGCAACACAATTGATTCTGAATTTTGTCCTTAGGCACCCTAACATTTTCCCTAGATAGATACTACAAAGTGAACACCACAGGCAAAGAAGCACGTCTCATTCTGTTACTAACAATAGTGAAGACACTCCGAGCCTGGTTTTAATAATATTAGCCATATGATCAAGGTCAACCATTGCTTTATTTGTACAAAATGTGCAGAGCACATACAAATATTTTACTGTAAGTAATGTGCCTCAGTTCGAGATTGTCATGCAAAAAAATAATGTTCTCGCCTGCTCCGACATATTGCGAGTTTGTGTCTTCGCCTGCTCCATCTGTGCCCTTTATATGAAAGAGAATAGTTGAGCAGACCAACAAAGGGCAGCACAGAGGAGGCAGAGGTGCCGAGGGAAGCCGAGCACTGCTGGAAGGGATCGGTATCTGCTTTTGTGACAGCACATTTGAGCACAAATATAGCATGTGTGTTGCAGCTTTAGCAAGACTGTTTTAATTGAAAATATACATTGTGTCGCGTTAGTTTTCTTACAAGGCAAATGATGTGCATGCATATGTCGGTCAGAACCATAATAGCATATTACATCACTATTGATGTTTACCAAGTATGTGGTCCAATGTCGTGTAACCTATGGTTCAATTGTCAGATACAGTGAGTTGCTGTTCATTGTCTTCAACCAGAACTCCAAAGGACGGACGGAGTTCTTCTCAGCTGTTCAACCCGGCCAACTTGGCCGCTTGCATGCTACCGTTGGAGCTGGGCCTGCTGTTGCTGAGGCAACATCCCCACCAACAACAACAACCATGTGGAAGCTGGCGGGTCTCTGTTTTGCAGCTCGGCCTCATTATGCTGCTGCTGGCTTTGATGTGGTTTGTGAGGCTCTACCTGCATTACTGCAGCCAGTGGCTTTACCTCCAGGCCATAGCAGTTCCTGTCAACAAGTGAGTTCAATTCCTTTGATACACACACATACACCCAACTGTAAGGATGGGGAGGGGCTTACACAGTATGCATGCACGCAGACAACAAAAATGTATAGCCGCTTTTGTTACGCGCTCTTCGTATCCTGTTGAACCGCTTGTAAATAATGCTCAAGGTGAGATATTGCAGCATCGTCCCACAATGAGATAATCCTGACACCCACAATAAAGTTTAGAAAGGATTTTATATCAGTCCTGTTTGTTTTCGTGTAAACGCAATAGCTTTTTGAGTAACATTTAAAAGCTTAATTCCTAAATACCTGGTGTTTTAGGAGCTCTAAAATTGTATTTTTTGGGGGGAGGAGTGGGTCCCAGACAGCCTAACTCTCGAAACGCTGCTCTCACATTTTCATTTTGAACACATAGCATATTGTTCCTGGTACGATGATGCGGTTGTCAGTCCACGTGTGACTGAGCATGAACACCACCAACATTTACAACTACCATGGTTTCAATAGCAGTAGTAGGTTTCAGGAACAAAATTAGTGGTGTTTCCCCCACTTTCACAACATTGACGTCTTTTTACATTCATTACGGTGGCTGTTACTGGCGAAAAAACTTCTAATATCCCTCCTATTCGAAGGGAACGGACGAGGCAGCATGTTTTCGACATGAATCCGTCAGGGCTGTGTTGTGAGTGTGCGTGTGTCTGCGTGGCGGGTGGGGTCAGGTCATCAGCCAATCAAACACGCATTTGAGGGAGGAAAAATGGCCTGGCACATTCAGCAAGTGACAAAAGGAAGGTAAGTCTTCCAAAGCTTTTCAGTTTTGGTCGATTTTAGCGACGCTGGTGGGCAAAAGTGGTAGTGTGTGAAGAATGCGTTTCCCATGAGGACCAGCGCACACCTGCACAGTGTCATAAAATCATCAATCAATCAGAGATCAATCTCCCAATTGCCTGCAGATGGATTAATAAAAGTACCAGGGGTTTTTGGTGCTCCCTAATATTACCTAATATATTAGTCCCAAAATGGGACACCCTGGGATCCGCCCCCAAGCTGAGCCTAGCCTTTGTTTTGTAAATGGGGCCATTACTTATGCACCGCTGGCTGCATCCCATTTCTATTTTTCTTCCCCCACCCCTTGGCCCTTGAAACGAAGCAAGAAGGGGTAGGGCTTGAAACGTCAGCCCTACGAATTGGGACACCTCTTTATACTCACGTAGGTCATAAGTCCGTTCGGCCAGTTGTTACATAACCAAAAGCGACGTGCACTAAGTGCACTTGTGCGTTTAGCAAAACTGAAAAACAAAACAAACAACAAATGAAGAAACACAATGAACTAATATTACAATTAGTGGTGTCGATTTTTTTATTTATTACACCCCTAAATAGTGCACTTTTTATCGTGATTAATCTTTTTTAACTGTTACTTTTCTGACTGAAGAAAACACATTGAGAGTAGATAATACTGGTCATCAGCTGTTAGAATATTATTTGAATGTATCAAGCTTGTTTCATTTAATTTAAGCAAAGCAGACAAAACAAACACTTGTAACTAATGGAAGGGTCCACAACACATGCACGTAGATGTGGAGCAGTAGTTCAGTCTAATTTAATTTGGTTTCAAATTCAATGTAATATTTACACCATGGTATGAAACCTGAATGAATAGTTTGTTTCTGAACCAAGAGTGGTATTTACTAATCTTGCATATTTGTTTCCAACAATTTCATGTGTCGTGCTCTTCGTTTCACCACTGTTGCTTGGTGTGCTTAGTTGTAGTATTTCTAAATATCTATGTATATCAATGCATATCCACAGCAAATTGTTAATTGATCTTTTTAAAAATGTTTTTTAACATGTAGAGGGTATTCAAACAAATACATCCGAATGAATTAGAATTATTAAAACACTACTTTGTCTGAAAGTAGCCTGACTGAGCCTGTTTCGCACAACCCCCCTTTCAGATACTGTTACTTCTTACTTGACACTAAACTGCTAAACTTCTGAGAATATTTTAATAATTCTAATTCATTCGGATGTATTTGTTTGAATACCCTCTACATGTTAAAAAACATTTTAAAAAGATGCGGAACAGGCTCAGTCAGTCTACTTTCAGACAAAGCTGAGGAGGGGGTTGTGCGAAACAGGCCCAGTCAGGCTACTTTCAGACAAAGTAGCCTCACTAAGCCTGTTTCGCACAACCCCCTCTTCAGCCATTAGCTGAGGAGCTGAGGAGGGGGGTTGTGCGAAACAGGCTCAGTCAGTGTAGCCTGACTGAGCCTGTTTTGCACAACCCCCCTTTCAGACACTGTTATTTCTTACTTGAAACTATCCATGTTGCTCTGCATTGTTTACTTCCTTGAACTGGATGAATTCGGTCGCACTTGTCGACGTTGATCTTAGCGTGGTGACGTCACGTAACCTTATGCACGGCTGAGGAGGGGTGGGGGGTTAGACGGGTGAAAAAAAAAAAAAAAAGACACTGTTTTTTTTGCCAATGGGAAAGGTGCCAAATGCCGATTGCTAGTGGGTTGCATCGGCTTGGAAAAAACGCGCGTTGACCCACTAGTTTCAGTGGGAAAGGGGCATTAGTGACATAATATGCTGGATGACACTTAATGACATCTGTCATAAGCATTCAGTAATGCCCATTATAGTTTCATGTCCTAATTATGACGGTCTTATGACAGTATTATGACGCCGCTGTCAAATAAAGTGTTACCTATTAACCCAAATAAATCAACGAATAAGCCGCAGTGGACTGCAAGATTCAAAATAAGGGGAAAAAGTAGCGAGTGGCCTATACTTAAAAAATCACGGTATTTGGTAGATCATAACTAGCTTTAGCAAAGAGTTGCTAAATGTGCAAGACAAAATCTTCATTTTAGCTTTGGAATAGAACATATGACAGACACCACTGTAACCAAGCCTGTTCTTTGCTGGTATGTTTTGGAATTTTCATATGGCACTCCAATGGACCGCTTCTTTGAGATTAATGAGCAGAATCTGGAATAGGCAGAATCAGGTGGGACTTAATGAGCTCGTAGGTGACATTTCCCGTGTTACCACAGCTTTGCCTTCTTCAGACTGAAGGGAAGATTAAGGATCTTATGAGCCTTGCTGTAAATGGAGAGTCAATTCTGCTATTCTCTTGTTGCTGAAAATATTGTTTGAGGTACATTTTCTTATCTCTTTCTGGTATTTTTGCTTGTTTGATTCTTACACAATATGTGACACAGCTGTAGAGACGACATTTTTTTGGGTGATGGTCTTCAAATTAATTTAAAATGACGACTGTGCATCCTTCACAAATATGTATTGTGTGTGAATGACTGGAAACAAGTGCCCCCGAGTAGAAAAACATCATAAACACAAATCTGCCGCACGGATATTGACAGTTGCGCATAACCCCCAATCTGGTTTAATCGTCCTTCCGCCAGATTCCAATTCCACGCGTACACGGTGGACCTCGTGTACCAGAGTTCTTTGCTCCACACCCGCGAGGAGCTGGCCATGGTGGTGGTGGGTCCCCTGACCTTGAATGCAGTAACGTTCCTGCTGGTTCTGATCAGATGGGGCTGTCAACAGATATTTGGCTCACTCCCTTCCTTCACGTCAAAGTTTATCATGGCTCAGGGAGTGTGGACAGTCCTGCACCCCTTGGCAGTCCTTGCAGTGGACGCTGTCCTCGGGGTAAGTCACTTAAAAATAACTTGGACACTTATGCACTCGAAATAGGAGTTCACTTTATCTTGGCAAAGTGACTTTAGATTATGGAATAAAATTAGGAGAGAAGATGATGGGGGAAAAAGGTTAGCAATGGTGGAATTTTGATTGTTTAAATTAGACATTTTCTGGATGTTTAGTTAGAACGATATTGTTTTAATGTACATATTTCCTTCTACGTGTTCACGTCATACATTTATTTTTACATTTGTAATTGTTGAATCTTATCTCCTATTTTTGTATTTATAGTCGTTTTTTTTTTGTCACTTATTTATTTTGTAATTTGGGCAGCGTTGGTCTACTATATGTTACAACATTGCATAGACTTCATAACCTATTGGCATGAAACGGGGAACTGGGCCCGATTCGTAGGGGGCCTATTTTCAAAAACTTCAAATATTTTTAAAACCAAAGCTGCTACCGACCTAAAACCAAATAAGGCACCTACCTTAGCCATATACGAGTCTCCATGAGCAGTGACATAAAAAAATTCAAAGACGTTCCCTAATAAAATCCCGATTAATTACTTTTTATATAAGTATAACACAACTTAAATTGGCTATAAAAGTCTCAGATTTTACACTAGATGCACAAAAATCACCTAATGCAGACATAACCACCTATATTTTTAGGATCAATAGCAATGTTTAACATATATAAGTTTTTGACCGAAATAGCAACTTAATTTTTTTTTGTTTTTATTCACTGCAAGTTTTCAACAGCTAATACATCACTCAATTTAACATCAGAAACTTAATACTTGAGGAAAAAATGCAGAATCAATTATAAATAATCAGGGCTGTAATAATTATCACGTTAACGGGCGGTAATTAATTTTTTAAATTAATCACGTTAAAATATTTGACGCAATTAACGCACATGCCCCACTCAAACAGATTAAAATGACAGCACAGTTCAATGCCAATTTGTTACTTGTGTTTTTGGAGTTTTATCACCCTCTGCTGGCGCTTGGGTGCAACTGATTTTATGGGCTTAAGAACCCATGAGGATTGTGTAATTATTGACATCAACAATGATGGGCTACTAGTTTATTTTTTGATTGAAAATTTTACAAATTTTATTAAAACAAAAACATTAAGAGGGGTTTTAATATAAAGTGTCTATAACTTATACTAACATTTATCTTTTAGGAACTACAAGTCTTCTATCCATGGATCGCTTTAACAGAATGATAATAATGTTAATGCCATTTTGTTGATTTATTGTTATAATAAACAAATACAGGACTTATGTACCGTATGTTGAATGTATATATCCATTTTGTGTCTTATCTTTCCATTCCAACAATAATTTACAGAAAAATATGGAATATTTCATAGATGGTTTGAATTGCGATTAATTACGATTAATTAATTTTTAAGCTGTAATTAACTCGATTAAAAATTTTAATCGTTTGACAGCCCTATAAATAATATATAAATAGATTATTAATCAATTCTATATACAATCACAACTTATTATAGAATAGAATAGCCATTTGTGATCATGATACACTACATACTGGTAGCAAATGAGACTAGCGGCCGCCTGGCATAAACAAATTCCCTGAACTCTTTAGAGATATGGACGTAAAACAGTCTCGATTATTGGTTAAAGGCAAAGATACCGTGCAGTTAGTGTTTATTTTACATATACTTTCGAAGTACAATGCTACTCTGTTAGTGAAGGGGGCTAGCCGCCGCCTGGCTTAAACAGAGTTTTTCTGGCAAAAATTCTTGTGAATAAATGCTTAATTCCCTGAACTCTTTAGAGATATGGACGTAAAACAGTCTCGATTATTGGTTAAAGGCAAAGATACCGTGCAGTTAGTGTTTATTTTACATATACTTTCGAAGTACAATGCTACTCTGTTAGTGAAGGGGGCTAGCCGCCGCCTGGCTTAAACAGAGCTTTTCTGGTAAAAATTCTTGTGAATAAATGCTTAAATTCCCAAAGTCTTCATAGATATGGACATAAAACAGTCTCGATTCTTGGTTAAAAGCAAAGAAACCGTGCAGTTAGCGTTTATTTTACGTATATTGTCAAAGTAAAATGCTACTCAGTTAGCGAATGAGGCTAGCGGCCGCCTGGCGTAAAGAGAGCTTTTCTGGTGAAAATTCTTGGGAATAATTGCTTAAATCCCTCAATTCGTTATAGATATGGACGTAAAACAGTCTTGATTCTTGGTTAAAAGCAAAAAAAAAATAAAAAAAACGTGCAGATAGCATTGATTTCGCGTAAATTTTGCCAACTATAAGGCTAGTCAGTTACGAAAATTAGCCGCCTCCATGCGTAAACAAAGAAGAAAATTCCTGCGACAAAAAATGCTTCAATCACGCATGCATGGTACGAAAAATATAATATTTACCTTGAACAAATCATTCCTGAGACAATCCTTCCTGTTTGTATGCGGTACAGCTTTCGTAGTTCTTCAATAGAATAGAATAGAATAGAACACCTTTATTGTCATTATGCAAAGTGTCATGAGATTCAAAGCTGCCCCATAGAATGCACACACACTTACACATAGAATGGATTGAAAAATATGTACAATCTCCAATAGAAATCCAAGTTTAAATCTGACATGAGCGTGTGCCATCTTCGGCTATTACTAAATGAAGCTCGGCCCCCTTTGATAAGGCGTTACGCGAAGAATGACGACATGTCATGTCAATAGGTAAAGAAGTCTATGAATACTGCTAAAAAAAACATTTTATTTTATGTGTAGTTATTGTATTGCATTCTACTTTGTTCCCATTGATGTCTGATTAATAGTTTTGAAATATTTTTTTTTAGCGTTTGTCCTACAGCCCAGACAGACCAGTAGGGGATGCCGCCAAGCTCTTCTGGCACTTCCACAGAGTGGATCAGTCAGGAGCAGCTGGGGTGGCCATCACTGTCTTCCTTTACGGAGTCATCTTTCTTCTGTCTTGCACAATCTTCTGCATTTATCTGCTCAGGTGAGACTCACAGTACTGAATTAAGATGCTAGTGAGAGTTTAATAGAGAAATGTTGTGTTTTATATGTTGTCATTGTCTGGTGGGATACTCATGCATCAGGGTTGTCACTAGACCTAATACAATACTGGGGCACAGCGGGGCACTGGCTAGCGAGCTAAACATTTTTGCAGTTATCTATTATAAAAAGTCAGGAATAGCGCTTTTTTTTTTTTTTGGTTTGACCTGGAGGGGGCTAATGAACGAGTTTAACTGGGGACGTGAAAGTGAGACAGGTGCAGTTAGAGCATGCACTCAATCAAACAAATCATAAAACGACAGTTTTTCAGCACTAATATCATGTGATTTTGTATGTACTATTTGAATGTCAAGCATAATAGCCTCGTGGGCCAATTCTGGCCCGCGGGACGTACATTTGAACCCCCCCTGATCTGCTGCGTTTTGATTTCCCAGTCGAATAGAATCCCTTGGACCTTATACATTAACACAGTGAGTTTACATAAACACAAAGTCAGATGTACACACGTACATCAAACAGCTGCCTTTTCATCCCTACCACACTGCTGGAGGAATGAAAGCATTTTTAATTCAAAAGTTCAAATGTGTTTTGATATAGCGTGAACATAAAACCATCTTACATGATCCTATTAGCCTGAATGCTTCATGCAGATTGAAATGGACCAGATATACTGTAAATTGTATATATGACGAGGACTCATTTGACAGCATCTGCATGTTTCACTCATGTCGTTGAGATTGAGGTCACCCGTGTTAAATCATTGTGTTTGTCAGAAGCTTCTTGAATAGAAGCACAAACTCTTGCATCATATGTTACAGGATTATAACGAGTATAATTAAAAAAATAAAAAAATACAACTGCTTATGTTTTTCTGGAGGTCAACCAATATGGGTTTCTTAAACGCTGATACCAATATCTAAGAAAAAAATTCTGCCAATTTGCCGATAACCTAAGCCGATATACTTAAACTCAGCACTTCTTTTTATGATTATACACACTCACCAAGACCAATACATTATTTTCAAAAAAGTTAAACCCACCACGACGTCACGACGACGAAATGTAAACAAGTGAGAGTTGAAAAGGATGCTTGCCATGCTAAAGCTAACGGGAATGCTACGCTAATGCTGCGAGTTACATTTAAGGCCGTTTCTAGCTAGCGGCAGCCTAGTATCCAGGGTTCAGCGGCAACCCAATGAATGTGTGAGTGGGAGGGGTCCTCTTGGCAAAAGTGAGCGGTGGGCGGTCGTCTTGGGCAGAACGGCAAGAGGGAATTAATTAGCACTGAGAGGTGCGGCCCAAAATAGGAGCACCAGCACGCTGATGTCAACAACGCATCCAATAGCAGAGGGGCAGGCGTACTTACATCTGTGCTATCAGGCTGTTTTGGTGGACGGATACACACAAACCACAGCTGACGAAACCTTGCTTAAAGCGCTTTTTCAAAGTTTTGCGAGCTCTGGGACACACAATGTGCGTTTACGTGGAACGACAAACAACACCAAAAATGTCACCTTGTCACAGAAACTAGTAAAACTTTGCACGTAATGGCCCCTACTCCTTGAAATCGGAAAAGTCGCTGTCACGCCACTGTCACGGCCACAGTTACCCACAGAGATGCCTTTTTGATTGGCTTATTATTCCTTTTGTCAATCGGCCGATGGCCGATTTTGGAAAAAAGTCTATACATACATCGGTCCGATATATCAGCCGGCTGATATATCAGTAGACCTCTAGTTTTTTTCTATGTTTTACAAAATGTAGGGGGATTTACACTATATGAAGCTGTGATGTCTTATAAGTTGAAAATGCCTTATAAGTTTGACAAGGCTCGGGTTTTCAATTAGCATGACAGCTCAGTAGTAAGCAGGGATGTTTGAAAGGGTGAGCGCAGTATGACTGGCAGCCTTACCTTTATGGCCTTTAAAAAATCTACAATGCCCAAAGGACACATCTTATGGCATGCCTGCATTCAAAGAGACAGAAACACAAGAAGCACCATGCATGCGTGATTGAAGCATTTATTCACAGGAATTTTCTTCTTCTTTGTTTACACATCGAGGCGGCTAATTTTAGTAACTGAATAGCCTCATAGTTTACTTTTAACCAAGAATCAAGACTGTTTTACGTCCACATCTATAAAGAATTCAGGGATTGATGCATTTATTAACATGAATTTTCGCCAGAAAAGCTCCTCTTACGCCAGGCGGCCGTTAGCCTCTTTTGCTAACATAGTAGCATTGTACTTCATCATTTTACGTAAAATAATTGCTAACTGCATGGTTTCTTTGCTTTTAACCAAGAATCAAGACTGCTTTACGTGCATATCTATGAAGAATTCAGGTATATAAGCATTTATTCACAAGAATTTTCGCCAGAAAAGCTGCTGTTACGCCAGGCGGCCACTAGCCTCATTCGCTAACAGTATATACCGGTAGTGTATAATGATAATAAAGGGCTATTCTATGCTATAGTATAGTTGTGATTGTTTATAGAATTTATTAATTATCTATTTACATATTATTTATAATTGATTCTGCATGTTTTCCTCAAGCATTATGTTTCTGATGTTAAATTGAGTGATTTATTAGCTGTTGAAAACTTGCAGTAAATAAAAAAAATTAAGTTGCTATTTTGGTCAAAAACTTATATGTAGGGCTGTCAAACGATTAAAAATTTTAATCGAGTTAATTACAGCTTAAAAATTAAATAATCGTAATTAATCGCAATTCAAACCATCTATAAAATATGCCATATTTTTCTGTATGCCATATTTTTCTGTAAATTATTGTTGAAATGGAAAGATAAGAAACAAGACGGATATATACATTCAACATACGATACATAAGTACTGTATTTGTTTATTATAACAATAAATCAACAAGATGGCATTAACATTATTAGCATTCTCTAATGGTGATCCATGGATGGACTTGTAGTTCTTAAAAGATAAATGTTAGTACAAGTTCGAAATTTTATATTAAAACCCCTCTTAATGTTTTTAAAATTTGTAAAATTTTCAATCAAAAAATAAACTAGTAGCTCGCCATTGTTGTCAATAATTACACCATGCTCATTCATGGTACTAACCCATAAAATCAGTTGGACCCAAGCGCCAGCAGAGGGCGCCAAACACCAAAAAAACAAGTAACAAGCAGACATTACACTGTACTGTCATTTTAATCTGTTTGAGCGGGGCATGTGCGTTAATTGCATCAAATGTTTTAACGTGATTAATTTAAAAAATTAATTACCGCCCGTTAATGCGATAATTTTGACAGCCCTACATACTGTATATGATATGTTAAATATTGCAATTGATCGTGAAAATATAGGTGATTATCTCTGCATTTGGTGATTTCTTTGCATCTAGTGTAAAATCAGAGACTTTTATAGCCCTTTTAAGTTGTTTTATACTTATATAAAAAATAATTAATTGGGATTTTATCAGGGAACGACAAACATTTTTGATGCCGCTGCTCATGGAGACTCATATATGGTTAAGGTAGGCGCCTGTTTTGGTTTTAGGTCAGTAGCAGCTTTGTTTTTGTAAATATTTGAATTTGAAGTTTCTGAAAACAGGCCCCGTTTCCCGTGTCATGTCAATAGGTTATGAAGTCTATGGTACAAGTAAAAAAGTATTCAGTGGAAAAAAACGCTCAAGTAATGAGTAACTGTTTACAATGTCAGATTTTTTTTTTTTAAACATTTGTATATTTTTTTTCCCAGCACAAAAACATCTATATGAACTTTTATTGTTGCACTGTACTACACTCAATTACATGACCATATTTGGCTCCCCTTCAAAAATAATTGAATTCTGACTAGAAAAATCTACGGAAATGAAACATCACCCGTTCATTTTAGTGCACAAATTCAGAGCCATTTCAACTCCAAAGAACGCATACTGGTTTGAAGAGATGATGCAAAAGATAGGGACTACTTCTTTGCAAGCGACCGCATAAATGAATGAGAAGCCTGATTTGAGTGAAGGATGAAAATAGATGCATGCTACTGTTGTGTGTTGGGGTCAAGATACTACAAACATCTGCATCCCAGGAGAGACAGGGGATGATGCTGGGTTCAAAGCTTTGCACCACGTCCATGCATAAATCCATGTCTTCTTGATGTTGGTTATATTTGAGAAGTGATTACCCTCTGACAGACTACAATCTCAATGGAAGGCCGGAAGGTCAGGCTGTTTTGATGGTCAGCCAATGTAAGATTTTAGTTTTACAGACCTGGCAATTCCTTTTCAAGGCTGGCTCAGAGAAATCCTAACACTTTGTGATAAGCATCTGTGGATCAATATGCTATCTGCTTGGTCTTGTGGCTTTCCTTGTGACTCAGACTGGGCTTTCCAAACCCATCTACAACCAGCAGCATGTAAAGATTCGACTCCCACACACCACCAGCCATATCATACAAGCACTCACACACTAACAGAAGACTGAAGCCAGTCTGATAACAAAGTGCTTCCTACTCAAAGGGCAACGCATTTGATTCCATTTGCACTTTGAATTTTTTTGAGCTTGTGATCCAGATTTGTCTTCATAGTGTTTTTCTCCATTGTACGCTTTGTGACAGACACATCAGGCTTGCATGTACTGTATTGACACTTTTACCTATTCCGCCTTGCTTAGGTATTTGACCCGACTAGGAGACAATGATTCAGGCGGGATATTTTGCGTATTTCCACACTAGAGCCGGGCGGTATACGAAAAATTTACCGTTACCGAAATTCTTCACGATGACCGACGTAATTTTGACCATATCGGTAAATTTGGTAATTTGATAAAATAAGAAAATAGTCAGTCAGTGTGCTTACGTATGAAGTCACGTGGTTATCAGGAATTCAAACAAACAGAAGCCCCGTAGGCTAATGCTAGCGGCTATCGCTACAAGCAAACGTGATGGAGTCGGGCTTAAGGGAGCTTCGCCAAACTTTCACCCGACATTAAGTAGACTCTTGGCCGCCTCTAAATGGGCTTTCACCGCTTTCCTCCTTGGTTCTCACGATTTCAGAAGGTGCTTTCTACTGGTAGCCAGACCACAAGCTAACGCTATAAAATGAATGTGATGGAGTCGGATAGCAGCTCTAATCTTGGCTAAACGGCTGAACTTAATGAGTGGATTGGGCATGGAGTGCATCTAGCAATTAGAATGTCGTGTTATTTTGTATCTGTGTGTATGTGTGATTTATTTGATAGCTTTAATGAGGGTAAAGCATTCAGTATAAATTATAATGCAACAGTGAAGCCTATAATATGACCGTTTAATGGCTACAGCTATTTTTCTGTATGTGCTTGCTTCGCTCTGTGTCATTACTGCCATGATAAAATCTTAAATGTTTCATTAGCAAAAGAGCGATATAGCTTTAATGTGTCTGTGTGGGGGGTGCATGTGTGCGTGCATGTATTAAAAAATGCTCTGGGGAAATAAACTTAAAACCTTGAAGTAAACACTTGTCTTGAGTAATTATGTCACAGCAGCCATTAACAATAAGTTGTCTGTTTGAAGTGTTTTGTTCAAACTAAGTCATTTGTCTTACAATGACATGTTTGCACAGTCATCGTATTGATTTTTATAATGTTGTACATTGTTCAAGCCATACAAGCTGTTGTAAATGTTCATGCTTGAATTCTTGTTTTACAAGAAATGTTTATATACTTAATGTCAAGACTGCATGTACAATTGTTTAAATTAGGGCTGTCAAAATTATCGCGTTAACGGACGGTAATTAATTTTTTAAATTAATCATGTTAAAATATTTGACGCATTTAACGCACATGCCCCACTCAAACAGATTAAAATGACAGCACAGTGTAATGACCACTTGTTACTTGTGTTTTTTTGTATTTTTTCGCCCTCTGCTGGCACTTGGGTGCGACTGATTTTATGGGTTTCAGCACCATGAGAATTGTGTAATTATTGACATCAACAATGGCGAGCTACTAGTTTATTTTTTGATTGGAAAATTTTACAAATGTTATTAAAACGAAAACATTAAGAAGGATTTTAATATAACATTTCTATAACTTGTATTAACATTTATCTTTTAAGAACCACAAGTCTTTCTATCCATGGATTGCTTTGCCAGAATGTTAATAATGTTAATGCCATCTTGTTGATTCATTGTTATAATAAACAAATACAGTACTTATCTACCGTATGTTGAATGTATATATCCGTCTTGTCTTATATTTCCATTCCAACAAAAATTTACAATAAAATATGGCACATTTTATAGATGGTTTGAATTGCGATTAATTACGATTAAATAATTCTCAAGCTGTAATTAATTTGATTAAAAAACTTTAATCGTTTGACAGCCCTAGTTTAAATATGTCAAATTGAAATCTGGTAAATAAATCAACGAGAAACGGTTAAGAAACTCATTTATCGTTCTGGAGGTAAATCTGCTCAATTTACCATGATATGTACTTCAGGCCATATCGCCCAGCCCTATTCCACACCCACATTTTCATTTGTTTTTTGATTGCATCCCCTTCTAGATTTCACAACAATGGTCACATGCTGGACATCTTCCAGAGGCTCACAGCCAAGGAGGGCACTTACTTCCTACCTCAGGACTTGGAGCTGTCAAATCAGGAACTTAGCTACATCATAAAGAAGGCAGAGCAATGGAGGGGCTTCAACGGTGAAAGGCGTAAGGTAGGCTATTCCCTGGACTGCTGTTTTTAGTCTATAACTGGCTGTCTAAGTAATCTTTAACCTTTTTTTATTTGAAATTAATTGGGCAAAACAGAGTTTTTCAACTGGTGTGCTGTGATAGAATGTCCAATATCGCATTTTTTTTTTTTTTTTTTTTTTACGTTGTCGGGTGAAGTTGCAGTAACAAGGCAGCAGTAGGTAGAAGGTTGCGGTTGTGTGCAGATGAGTGAGGTATTACTCATGTCGCGTTCAAGAACTGCTTGGATTTCTAGCCATCAGCCACCTTGCTGTCCGAAACAATGTGGACCCCAGCATGTCTACTGTACGTCATTTGATTGGACTTGTCAAGTGTCGATATACACGAAAGTTTCCTATCCATATGTGACGACGGTTAATCCTCCCCGTTTTATTCCAACACATTGTTGAGGACAGCAAGGTTGCCGATGGTTAGAAATCCGAGCAGTTCTTGAACGCGACACAAGCATCTATCAAACAGCATCAGCGTTAAACGTCACCTCCAAACGAAACACCCGACGCTCCAAAACAAGTCGATGGACTATTTTGTTAGCCTTTGTGATAACACAGAGAAACAGGGAACTTTTTTTGAGAGAAACTACAAAGGTCAATGAGAAAGCCCTCAAAGACAGTTACCTTGTTGCTGAACTTGTTGCTAAACCCAAAAAGTCCCACACTGTGGCAGAGACAATACTACCTTGTCAGCGAGATGTTCGGCCCTGATGCGATTTTAAAGACATTGCTAAAGTCTCCCTGTCTGATAAAAATAAATAGACACTAACTGCTTGAAAAAAATAAAATCAGAGAGCAACTGACAGCGGTTGAAGAAGATTCCTGCCAGGATATTGGCTTTGTGCTCATCTAAAAAGGCTAAGGTTTCACACTGAGTCAGTATAAATATTGAGAAATATTTTACAATTTAATATACTGTACAGAAAGTAATTTCGGAACATTTATGGTTTGTGGTGTGCCACGAAATTTTTTCCAATGTAAAAATGAGCCGTTGTATATCCGTCCATCCATCTATTATCTACCACTCAATCTGGGGTCCGGGTCGCCGAGGCAGCAGCTTTAGCAGGGAAGCCCAGACTTCCCTCTCCCCAGCGACTTCAACCAGCTCCTCTGATGGGATCCCACGGCGTTCCCATGCCAGCTGAGAGACATGGTCTCTCCAGTGTGTCCTGGGTCGTCCACCGGTGGGACATGCCCGGAACATCTCTCCAGGGAGGCGTCCAGGAGCGAGCCACCTCAGCTGGCTCCTCTCAACACGGAGGAGTAGCAGCACAACCCTGAGTTCCTTTCAGATGACCAAGCTTCTCTTCCAAGGTGCTCTTAACAGCACGGCTCATACGTGTTACACCAGTGATTTTGCTACACTGGCTTTTATCTTATGGTGCAATGGACAAGTCAATGTCACAAGTGCAGGATTCTACTTTACATGTATGTCGCTCCATATGAAATTAGTATTGCCAGAGTGAAGTTGCCGCATGTTTGACAGCACAGCACATCGACAACGCCGCAGCAGCGAGAAGTCTATTAGCAACAAGCCGACACCAGATGTCAAATCTTTTGCATAGTGATTGAAAATGTGCTTTGTTGAGATAAGGGAAATGGAACGCGTACGTGAAACCGCAGGACCGTCTTTAATTTAGTGTGCTGGATTTGTAATGGCTGACATCGCGCCGTGCTAGCCGTTTACATTAACTTCCATTGCTGTTCGCTATGGGTATGTTTCTTATGTACCCCATGTTTTATTACTTCCAAATACTCGAGTTTCAAACCTCGGCTATCAAATTTCAGAGACCGTTATCCATTAAAAAAATGAAAAATAGGTAACCATCAACTACTAAATTGACTTAACATAGTTTCATTCGTAGTTTTTTCACTTTCTATTATAGTTTATCGCAATAATACATGCTGATGTGTCATTATTTGATAATTATTCATACCGTGTCTCCAATAAGGGTCACTTTCCGAACTCAAGAATGATTTGCCCATATGAAATTTCTTGGGTCATTCCTCCCTTATTAACAATTTATCACACGGAGAGAAAATATGTAAAAGTAAAATTCAGCCCGAGTAGCCCGACACGAGCTGAAACTAATATTTTGCAACTCTAATGACTTTTTGCATCCCTAATTAGATAGAATAAGGTTGATATGATTAGGTCAGGATGTAGTGTTTTTCATTAAAAATGCATTTCAGAAACTGTATTCCAAATGTGCCTCCGCAATTAAATAATGAATCTACGGCATTTCTTATTACGAACCCAATTAATATCAGAGGCAAGGGCAAAATTTTAATAAGAGTAGGCCATAAGGCCTTCATTAGCTGGCTGGGAGAAAGGAGGGATAAGGGTAATGGAAAACAAGGGACTTTCTGTCGACGGTTTTTGCTACCAAGCCAAATTGAGGAAAGCATTGAGCGATTTCTTCTATCATTCTGAACAGATCAAATCTGGGCCAGAAAAGGCCTGCTATAGAATGTTAGCGTTTGGCTTGATGGGACGCTATATATTGGTGAACATAAGCTAATTAAGAACATTTGACAATTTGTAAATTGGAAACATGTTTGAAACACTTATACCCAAAACATCTTGTCACGTTCTGCTATTACTATCATATTCTGACCTATAGAACTTCCTAGCAGGCTACTATTGTTTCATTTAATGAGTGCCATTAATTATGTATCAATAGTGATGCACATCGACCTTATTAATTGTGTTCCGTCACCCCCTTCAGATCGCTGAACATAGTGAAGGAGTTAGTCCCTTTACTCGTAGGCACCGTCTAACTGTTTGCTTTATTCTAACACACTTAATATAATCAATCAGGGAATAGTATCGTTTCTCGTATTTACTGATCGACTGTTTGTATTACTCTAACACGCTTAATATAATCAATCAGGGAATAGTATCGTTTCTCGTATTTACTGTTTAACTGTATTACTCTAAGACAGGGGTTCCCAACCTATTCCACTAAGGCACACTGTGGGTGCAGGATTTCATTCTTACCAAACAAGATGACAACACTTTTTCCCCAATCTGGTGTTTTACAAGTGCAATCAGTTGATTGCAGTCAGGTGTGGCTTGTTTTAGCAGAAGCCTCATTGGTTCAACTGTCTCTGCTGGATCGGCTGGAACAAAAACCAGGACCCACAGTGTGCCTTGAGGACTGGGTTGAAAACCCCTGCTCTAAGACACCCAATATACAATAAACAGCATTTATACCACAGTATAAGGAAAACAAGCAGAGTATAGGGCATAAGAGATACATGACGCCTTCTTAAGGAAGCCCAACGTGTGCGTCATGCAACTGACTGAGCAAGATTGACGATGACAAGCCCACGTCTGCACCACTAACTCTCGCAATCAGTTCTCCCGGACAGTCCAGAACAAATGGCGGGACGCCCTGTCCCAACACAAGGAACACAGGAGAACGCCCGATATCCAACTGATAACACGACTGATAAGACTCCAAGAGCCCCTTTGACGCTGAGGTGGCAAAATACAAAATCCTCGTTGCCCGGACAACAGTAACTCCCGAATCCTCCTGTCCAATCCACAAATAGACAATAATTCTATACAACACCTAAACACACCCTTCATCCTGCCCACAGTCCGCCCCACAAGAGCCTTAAAATAGACTAAATGTTTAACTAAACATTGTCATTTTTCTCGGGAACCTTTTGTTGACTTGTGATATGGTGACCTTGCCTGGTATACCAGACTCACCACTGTTCCAGCGATTGAGTCTGGCGACCGTCCGACGGCTCAAATTCCGAGGGCGGATCAAGCCACAGCAAACGGACAGCGGAGTGGACCAATCAGCGACGGGCAGACGTGACGTTGTTAAAGCGACAAGTAATTAGCGTGAGCGGAGAATGGAGAAGTTTATTCAACATGGCTCGTGCTAGCCATGTTGGTTGTTGTCAATGACTTGTTTCGAGGTTTTTTTAGTCATTTAAAACTCGTTTTACCGTAGATTGGAACATATTCTCGGCTCTCCCGTTTGCCATCTGTGTTGTTGTAGACACGACTTTCGGCACGCAAGAGTGATGTTACTCGTTAAGAACACGTCACGCAAATAAACGAATCTGATTGGACGATTGATTTTGTACCTTACTCGAGAGGCCGTTAATGGGCTGGGTCTCAGACTATTTCTCACAGTATTTGAAAAATACAGGGAGAATAGTCTGGCTGTGCCAGGCAAATGGTGACCCTGAACCGTCGCCTGGGTCCCTTTGTGTCCCTTCTGTTGACTTGAATAAATTGTCAACGTGTGCTTCGAAGCCCAGCTTTCAAAATGGAGTCAGTACAAGGGGTTAAGACTGAGGTGAACGCGCAGAGTCTGGCCTTTTGGCCGGGTTGTTTGGGTCTCGCTGGCCTGGGTCTCGCTGGCCTGGTTCCTTAGATCTGCGACAGCGCGAGTCTGGCGGTTCGGCTGACGTGATTCCGGCTAAAAGGTCAGATTCCTTCAATAAAAAGGAGGTGTTAAATGTAGTAATACTCTTTTGTAACTGTATAAAACAGAGGCAGCTTTACCACCGCAAACCTGGTTTGCTACTAATTCATCCCAAAAACCAAGTTTCCTAATGTGAGTTGAAAAGGATAGATTAGGCAGAAATCAGAAAAGGCTGAGAGGCTTTGCAAGGTGGCCCTGAAGATGTTTTTTGCAACCCGATTGCATCAACGCTCATGCTCCTTCATGCCGTTTGTCTTTGTGTGTCAAACTAATGGATTACTGGCAGGCAAATTTGGGAACACCCATACTGTTTTGTAACACAGACGTGGCTGGTAGACTGAAAACCTGCTGAGAGCTTCAGGTTACAGCTGCTATAGCACCTTGAATGTGTCTTGTCATTTATGATGCATTATTATGTGTCTTCAACAGATTGTGAAATTACTATTGAGAGAAAAAAACTTGCCTATAACAGAAATGTCATTAGGAAGACCTACCATGTATTTGGTTATTATATACTTAATTAGGGCTGCAGCTATTGATAATTTTAGTAGTCGATTAATCGAGTAATTGGATAAGGAACATAAAAAAATTAAAATACCTGAGCTCAGCCTCAGACGGTATAAAAAAATGAAGATCTAAGTACAACAAAAGGAAAATTGTCTAACTTACAGAGCAAAAGTCCGCTAGCTGAAATGCTATAAAATGCTAACATTTTTTTCCCCCAATGCTCGTAACAAATGGTTCAAACACATATTCCCCCCCAAAAACGTCTAAATATACCTATAAACTAAATTATAAATGCATTTTAAAAAAAAACAGTAGCTCATGTTGGTCTTAACAGGGAGCAGCTGAATGTGTCTTGTCATTTATGATGCATTATTATGTGTCTTCACCAGATTGTTACATTACTATTGAGAGGAAAAAAAAACTTGCCTATAACAGAAACATCATTAGGAAGACCTAACATGTATTTGGTTATTACATACTTAATTAGGGCTGCAGGTATCGATTATTTTAGTAGTCGATTAATCGATGAACTAGTTAGTTTGAATAATTGAGTCATCGGATAAGGAACACAAAAAATTAAAATACCTGATTTGAGCCTCAAATGGTATAAAAAAATAAATATATGAGGATCTAAGTACAACAAAGTAAAAATTGGCTAACATACTTAAAAAAAAAATAAATAAATAAAAAGTTACCATTTTATAGCATTTAAGCTAGCGGACTTTTGACTTTTTTTACATTGCTCTTAAGAAATGGTTCAAACACATATTCCCACACAAAACGGCTAAATATACCTATAAACTAAATTACGAATGCATTAAAAAAAACATTAGCACATGTTGGTCTTGACAGGGAGCAGCTGTATCCAGCCATATGAAATGAGTAATGTCAAATTCGATGTTGCCACTAGAGGGCAGTGTATCCATAGACTTCAAAATATGTTGACGGGACATGAGGCACCGGGCTGATAAATAGGGGGCCTGCATTGTTAGTGAGGCCGTCAAAGCTAACCGAGTGGAATCACAGACAAAGAGCTTTATTTGTTGAAAATTCTTGTGAATTAATGGTTAAAACCCCAAATTCTTTATAGATATGGACGCAAAACAGTCTCAATTCTTGATTAAAAGCAAAAAAAAAAAAACGTGCAGTTAGCGTTTATTTTCTGTAAATATGTCGAAGTACAATGCTAATATGTTAGCGAATATAGCTAGCGGCCACCTGATGTAAACAGAGCTTTTCCGGTGAAAATTCTTGTGAATAAATGCTCAAATCCCTGAATTCTTTTTGGATATGGATGTAAAACAGTCTCGATTCTTGGTTAAAAGCAAAAAAAACCCCATACAGTTAGCGTTTATTTTACGTAAATATGTCGAAGTACAATGCTAGTCTGTTAGTGAATGTAGCTAGCGGTCGCCTGACGTAAACAAAGCTTTTCCGGTGAAAATTCTTGTGAATATATGCTTAAATACCCCCGAATTCTTCATAGATATGGACGTAAAACAATCTCGATTCTTGGTTAAAACAAAACAAAAAAACGTGCAGTTAGCATTTATTTTACGTAAATATTGCGGACTTTGATGCCAATGCAGTAGCGGCTAATTCCTCCCATTCATTTCTTTCACAACATTTCAAAATGCATGCATGGTACAAAAAATATAATAATTACCCTTGAATCCTCGAACAAATCATTCCTGAAACAATCCTTCCTGTTTGTATGCGGTATAGCTTTCATAGTTTTTCAACAGAAATCCGGCATTAGATCGCTGCGTGCGTGTTTGTAAATAGCTCCTCTTGATGTGGGCGGCCCCCTACTTGAATGCGAGGCGCAGTGCGTGACCGATCTGAGCCGTCAATACACAATGAAGTCTATGGTGTAGGCCATCCACCCAAATTAATAAAACTGAATGCAAACACTTTCAAAACAAAACATTACAATGCCACTTTAATAAACGAATACTCGAAGCAGCAAAATTTAATTCATATCTTTTTTTCTAATTGAATTACTCGAGTTAATTGCAGTTGCAGCACTATACTTAATGCTACAATATGTTTTAGTTTGTGTCATAACCAGGCTAATATGCAATCAAATGACACATCAGCCATTTATCAGTCTTGTATTTGTGGGCCTTATATAGCGAAGAGCATTCCGAATCATCTAAGCTTAATAGTGACCGCAAGTAACAGAGCGGGAAGCGCGGAGGGGGAAGTCAACCAAACAGAAGAAGCAGTAGCCTGTGACGGAGTACACAGGAAATGCTGCCATATAACAATAGAACCCAGCGCTCCTGAAACAGGAACTCACGACAGCAGAAAAGAAACACCTGACCACCAAAACCAGCTGAGTGCTTCGGTGCTAAGGTCAAACCAGGGGGACAAAGCCAATGTGAGCAAAGTTTGATCATATGCGAAAAGGTGCAAAAATCCAGTTCGGTGTTCATCTGAATCATATTTGCCAAAGTACAGTCATGCACAGGGAGAAAACATTCCCATACTGTAAACCTTCCTCTGTGCCTGCATGTGCATGTCACATTGATGTGGCTTCTTCTATTACAGAGGATGGCTATGTTTATTTATTTATTTTTTTTATTTTGTGGACAGCGCTTTGGGCCCGATAGCCTGAGGCAATAACAGGCAGGCAAGAGCAGGAAGTGCACACAGTCTGAGCATTAGCAAGCTCAATATGAGAAATGACTGCAAAGGCGTTCCTGAAAAGGTCACAGACCTCTGTGAGCGCTAATGTGTTAAAGCAGTGGTCAACTCAAACTAAAGTGCAAAGATAAAACGCATATTACATACGCTAGCACACACGCACGGACAAAATATTCAAATGCTGTGATTTATAGTAGTGTTAAAATGAGAGCAAAAATTATCAACTAATACTACATCAATATGTTGTCAAAGTGCCTTCATGGAGCACATTTCAGCAGTTCAAGGTTTCATCTTTGCATTAAAGGGAACCTAGGACGTAAACAATTGTAGGTTTTGATAAGCCACTATTATTCTCTTTTACTAAAATATGTTATCAGAAACACATATGCCATTGCATAGACTTCATAATGAATTGACGGGGCATGGGGCCGATAAATAGGGGGCCTGCATTGTTGGCGAGGCCGTCAAAGCTGACCGAGTGGAATCAGAAAGAGCTTTTTTTGTTTAAAATTCTTGTGAATAAATGCTTAAATCCCGGAATTCTTTATAGATATGGACGTAAAACAGTCTCGATTCTTGGTTAAAAGAAAAAAAAAGTGCAGTTAGCATTTATTTTGTGTAAATTTGTCAAAGTACAATGCTAGTTTGTTAGTGAATGTAGCTAGTGGCCACCTTATGTAAACATAGCTTTTCTGGTGAAAATTCATGTGAATAAATGCTTAAATCCCCGAATTCTTTACACATATGGGCGTAAACCAACAGTCTAGATTATTGGTTAATAGCAAAAAAAAATTGTTCAGTTAGCATTTAGTTTACGTAGATATGTCAAATTACAATGCTAGTCTGTTAGTGAATGTAGCCAGCGGCCGCCTTATGTGAACAGAGCTTTTCTGGTGAAAATTCTTGTGAATAAATGCTTAAATCCCCGAATTTTTTATACATATGGGTATAAAACAGTCTAGATTATTGGTTAAAAGCAAAAAAAAAAAATCGTTAGCATTTAGTTTATTAGATATGTCAAATTACAATGCTAGTCTGTTAGTGAATGTAGCTTGCGACCGCCTTATGTAAACACAGCTTTTCTAGTGATAATTCTTGTGAATAAGTGCTTAAATCCCCAAATTCTTTATAGATATGGACGTAAAACAGTCTAGATCCTTGGTTAAAAGCAAAATAATATTGTTCAGTTAGCATTTATTTTATGTAAATATGTCAAAGTACAATGCTAGTCTGTTAGTGAATGTAGCTAGCGGCCGCCTGATGCAAACAGAGCTTTTCCGGTGAAAATTCTTGTGAATAAATGCTTAAATCCCCGAATTCTTTATAGATATGGACGTAAAACAGTCTAGATCCTTGGTTAAAAGCAAAATAAAATTGTTCAGTTAGCATTTATTTTATGTAAATATGTCAAAGTACAATGCTAGTCTGTTAGTGAATGTAGCTAGCGGCCGCCTGATGCAAACAGAGCTTTTCCGGTGAAAATTCTTGTGAATAAATGCTTAAATCCCCGAATTCTTTATAGATATGGACGTAAAACAGTCTTGATACGTGGTTAAAAGCAAAAAAAAAAACATGCAGTTAGATTTTATTTTACGTAAATATGTCAAAGTACAATGCTAGTCTGTTAGTAAATGTAGCCAGCAGCTGCCTGATGTAAACAGAGCTTTTCTGGTGAAAATTCTTTTGAATAAATGCTTAAATCCCCAAATTCTTCATACATATGGACGTAAAACAGTCTCGATTCTTGGTTAAAAGCAAAAAAAAAAATTGTGCAGTTAGCATTTATTTTACGTAAATATGTCAAAGTACAGTGCTAGTCTGTTAGTGAATGTGCTCGCGGCCGCTTTATGTAAACAGAGCTTTTCCGGTGAAAATTCTTGTGAATAAATGCTTAAATCCCCGAATTATTTATAGATATGGACGTAAAACAGTCTCAATTCTTAGTTAATAGCAAAAAAAAAAAAAAAAAAAAAACGTGCAGTTAGCATTTATTTTACTTAAATATGTCGAAGTACAAGTATAATATCAAATTACTATAACTCATACTAACATTTATCTTTTAAGAACTACATGCCTTTCTATCTTTGGTACCCTTTAAGATGCAGCAAACATGCAAAAGTAAAATGTTGCCTTTGATATCAAGAAATTGATGCCAGAGCACTTTCAAATTAATCAGGCCTTGGAGGCGCATGGTCATAAGCCTCCAATTTGAAAGGCGATGTATTTACATTCTCCCATGTGCACGAATTTAGACTACATGTACTATACAACTAACTCTGTTAGGTCATGACTCATGAGCTTATGATTATTTAGGATTTGGTTATGAGCACTCATGTAAGAAAAAAAAAAGTGTCTCCTTGAGATGTCATGTGGTGCTGTTAAGACGCGACACCTGTCACCGTCACTAGACCATCTTCTCTCCCTCAGGCATGCAGTAAGCAGCCAAGGTCAAAGTCTTTAAAAGTCTTTTAAGGAAACAGAGGAAAAAAACTAGTAACTAACTTCAAACCATCATGGACAATCACATCTGTCTAGCCTGAATAGTTAGTCTTCGTAAACACATGTATTACATTGCGTTGTGTTTGTTACACATACTGTGCCAGTAATCTATATATAAAAAGAATAAAAATCCGAATAAGAACAATTAGCTTAATGGTGTTTTTAAGTAAATCTAAAAAAAAAAAAACAGTGAGGAAGATAAGTACCGTATTGGCGCGAATATAAGATGGCCCTGATTATAAGACGACCCCCGCTTTTTCAAGACTCAAGTTTGAAAAAAAGACTTTTTGAACACCAAATTAATTTTTATACAAAAAGTAATTACATAAATCTCAAACAAATGATTATAACAATATATTTGAGAGAAAAAATGTTATTTTGCCTCATTCAAATCTTAATATCTGAACATTTAAATATGTAAACTAAAGTGCAATCACATTCGTAAATGAATGGCTTCTGTTTTTTGAAATGTAAATAAACCAAACTATTGTGATAAAACAACAAAATTGCAATAACTGCATTAACCATCAAAGTGAAGACTAACTGTAACTGTAGTCTTGAAACAAATTTGAATTAGGAAAAACATTGCAATAAAATAATGCAAACTGGTTAAACTTGTGAAAGTGAAAAATTTCCTCAATAGTGTTATTTATTTCCTGGATTTTTTTCTGTGAAGAACCCAGAGAGGGTTATTTGGTTATTATCGATTTAATTAATAGTGTTATTATATTATATTATATTATATTATATTATATTATAATTTCATCATTAGGGCTGTCAAACGATTAAAAGTTTTAATCGAGTTAATCACACCTTAAAAATTAATTAATCGTAATTAATCGCAGTTCAAACCATCTCTAAAATATGCCATATTTTTCTGTAAATTATTGTTGGAATGGAAAGATAAGACAGAAGACGGATATATATATTCAACATACAGTACTTAAGTACTGTATTTGTTTATTATAACAATAAATCAACAAGATAGCAATAACATTATAAACTGTTAAAGCGATCCATGGATAGAAAGACTTGTAGTTCTTAAAAGATAAATGTTAGTACAAGTTATAGAAATTGTATACTAAAACCCCTCTAAATGCTTTCGTTTTAACAAAATTTGTAAAACTTCCAATTAAAAAATAAACTAGTAGCTCGCCATTGTTGATGTCAATATTTACACAATGGTGCTGAAACCCATAAAATCAGTCGCACCCAAGCGCCAGCAGAGGGCGACAAAACACCCAAAAACACAAGTAACAAGTGCACATGACACTGTGCTGTCATTTTAATCTGTTTGAGCGGGGCATGTGCGTTAAATGCGTCAAATATTTTAACGTGATTAATTTTAAAAAATTAATCACCGCCCGTTAACGCAATAATTTTGACAGCCCTATATATTATATTGTTATAATTATTATTATTATTTTTTTAATTTACTTTTGTTCCGTGAAGAATCCAGAAAGGGTTATTTGATTGTGACTTTCTGAAAAACATTTTTTTTACATTTAGGCACTCCTGCAATCGTCACACCTTTTCTGTTGCAAACTGACCCCGGCCCCTCATCAGAGAAGGGAAAAGTTACGTGGTCCTCACAGGAAAAAGTTTGGGGACCCCTGTTTTACACCAAATAAGGACAATCTCAGGAATATAGACTAGTACATAGGAAATGCGCTTCTGAAAAGTATTTTTGAATTAAATTACTGAAATCAATGCAATTTTCAGTCAGGTTTGTGTGTTTACTTGATGAACTGAATACACGCCAATGAATAAATAGGTCGTAGAAGAAAGTTATGGTCTGCGACGTGAACTGTTTACTCCAGGCTGGCAATAGGCTTTATTTCCCCACAAAGGAGATTAGTAACAGTAAATTATGCATATCTTATTTTCTGGATTATCTCAGCCACTCAACTATATTATCTCTCGGGATAATCTTCTTTCAAAAGTCAGTTTATTCTAGCCGCTTTTTCTCGAAGTCCAATTTGCTTCCGTACTGTGTTTTTAGCACTACTTTAGCTACGATTATTCCACTTGAGATGTTTATAGGCAATAGTTTTGCTGGATAGGCACAGTAATGAGCACCAAACATGAGGGAAACCACTGTAGTGTATTTGCCATTCCTTCACTGTGTTTCTGTGTGTATGCAAATGTGAATGAGTGGCCTGTCTTGTCCAGTGGTGCGTTTAACAAGACATAGACCTTTGCTTTGGCCAAATCAGAACATGTGCATCCATGCTATTTTCAAGATGCTCCAATTATATTTGCCAACCATCCACATATTGGCCAGATTTTGAATAATAACATATCTATTTCCATTCTAATGGCTGACATTGCTTGGCTTATCCATGCATGTATGTCGATTGCTCGTTTATGCTTTGTGCTTCCGCATGTTCCCGGCCACTCCACTGCACGTATGTGTATTTCAGGAACCCACTTGTGTTTCTGTGTGCATTCGATTATTTGTGGATGAGCATTTGTGCGGTGTGAACCTTGACATATGAGCCTTGCTCATGTTACAATACAGCGTGGACTTGCTGTGTCAAAATTGTGAATGAACCCAATTCATCTGCGTTGGCACTGTGTTCTTGTGTGCGTCCGCACAGTCATGTCTATGTGGTGTTTAGTAAGCAGGCCTTGAAACCAGGGTCAGTTCCATGGCGGGGGCAGAAGAGGGGGAGTTGACCCGCTATGGCTTAGATAGCCTCTGTGCGGTGCATAGTCCTCTCACCCTTACTCACCCTTCTCCCCACAAATCTCTCCTCCCCCTCATTCATGCTGCCTGGCCCCAAGAGCCCGGAGGGCACTAGAAATTTACGCATGCTCACCGTGTGAGGCTTTGTTCACGGGCAAGCGCGTGTGTATGTGCGTGCATGTAGATTAGTGATACTGTTTCTATGCATGTGGGTGAGCTTCTGTGGACAAAAGAAGCAGCCAGGTCTACTTGCATCTCTGCCAGTTAAGTGCCGTTTCTCAAGACAATGTCATCAATGCATCCCGAAAGCACGTCAAGTCAATCCCATACACAGAAGAGCCTTAATATCTGTTCCACGACCAAACTCGTGACGTGAATGTGCTCGTATCAAGAATGTACCGTATTGGCCCGAATATAAGACTGCCCTGATTATAAGACGACCCTGTTTTTCAAGACTCAAGTTTGAAAAAAGACTTTTTAAACACCAAATTAATTTTTATAGAGAAAATAATACAGTACATCTGAAACAAATGATTAGTTTTTTATTTTTACTATTTTAATTTATTTTGCCTCATTCAAATCTTAATATCTGAACATTTAAATATGTAAACTAAAGTGCAATCACATTGGTAAATGAATGGTTTCTGGTTTTTGAAATGTAAATAAAACAACAAAATTGCAATAACTGCATTCACCATCAAAGTGAAGTCTAACTGTAATTGTAGTCTTGAAACAAATCTGAATAAGGAAAAACATTGCAATAAAATAATGCAAACTGGTTAAACTAGTAGCTGAGATAATATGTCATGACAGAACATCGCTTCAATGATATCTGGCGCCATCTAGCGTCGTGAATGGGGAGAGTAGCTGAGATACAGAACATCGCGTCAATGATATCTGGCGCCATCTAGCGTCGTGAATGGGTATAATGTCTAGACTTTTGTCATGGTTTGTGTTCGGTTTTGTGCAGGGGTCCGCAAACTATTGTACTTTGGGCCGCAGTGGGTGCAGGATTTCAGCCTGTTGTTCTCTATTGTATTTTTTTATCTTAAATTGCCTTTCAAGATAACATATCTGTTCTTGGTGCTGGATTCTATCAAATAAATTTCCCCCAAAAATGCGACTTATACTCGGGTGCGACTTATAGTCCAAAAAATACGGTATGTCTCTGAGTGGAAATGAATCTATGATTGAAATTTCAGACTTCTACCTATTTTCTAAATGGTTGAGCTTGCAAAATCACAAGGAGTAAAAATACTTCTGCTCCTCACTGTACATATATATAATATTCAAAGTAAAGTATCATAAATGAATAAATTGAAAAATAACATATACACTGCTGACCAAAAGTATTGGCACCCCTACAATTCTGTCAACAATGCACAATTTCTCCCAGAAAATGATTGCAATTACAGTGTATCACAAAAATTAGTACACCCCTCGTATTTCTGCAGATATGTAAGTACCGTTTATCTTTTCATGGGACAACATTGACAAAATGACACTTTGACACAATGAAAAGTAGTCTGTGTGCAGGTTATAATAATAAAGTTCATTTATTTTCCCCTTACAATAACTCAAAATATAGCCATTAATATCTAAACCACTGGCAACAAAGGTGAGTACACCCCTTAGAAACTACGTACATCCCTAAATGTCCAAATTGAGTACTGCTTCTCATTTTCCCTCCAAAATGTCATGTGACTCGTTACAGGAGTGCTGTCAGCATCGCTGCAGAGATTGAAGAGGTGGGGGGGTCAGCCTGTTTGTGCTCAGACCGTACGCCACACTGTACATCAAATTGGTGTGCATGGCAGTCACCCCAGGAGGAAGCCTTTTCTTCCTTTGTTCTTTCGGTCGCGACCCACAGTCGAGACCATTGGTCAGGGTAGGAACGTAGATCGACTAGTAAATCGAGAGGTTCGCTTTTTGGCTCAGCTCCTTCTTTACCACAACAGACCTGTACAGACTCCACATCATTGCAGACGCTGTACCGATCCGCCTGTTGATCTCCCACTCCCTCCTACCCTCACTTGTGAACAAGACCCTAAGATACTTGAACTCCCCCACTTGGGAAATGATCTCATCCCCGACACGGAGAGGGCACGTCACCCTTTTCCAACTGAGGACCACGGTCTCAGATTTGGAGGTGCTGATCCTCATCCCAACCCCTTCACACTTGGCTGCGAACCGCTCCAGTGACAGTTGGAGATCGCGGCTCAATGAAGCCAACAGTACCACATCATCTGCGAAAAGCAGAAATGCCATGCTGAAGCCACCAAACTGGACCCCCTTAACGCTTCGGCTGCGCCTAGAAATTTTATCCATAAAAGTTAAAAGAATCGGTGACAAAGGGCAACCTTGGTGGGGTCCAACCCTCATTTGGAATGATTTCAACTTACTACCGGCAATGTGGACCAAACTCTGACACCGGACGTACAGAGAACGAACAGTCCTCACCACGGGGCTCAGTACCCCGCTCACTCCCCCACAAACCTCCTGTCGGTCGCTTGTATCCAGGATCTTGTTCTTTCGCTCTAAATATGTTTTCCACAGCTGTTTATTGTTTTCCTCGTTGCTCTGGGATTGTATGTCGTCATCAGGCCGCCTGTCTTTGCCACGACTTTCGAAACATTTCACCAGTCTACCCATTTCCGAAGCAACGGCTCCAACTTCCCAGACCGCCAAAACATTGGCCTCCATCACAATATGACGGTCCCATCATCAGCCTCGCCTTCTATACACGACCGATACATAAATAACCAAGGCTGTCGCCCACACAGGCAAATTCAAATGCACCTGTCAAAGTGATGAAGCACCCGCCCTCAGGGAGGCATTGTTTACATTTTCACTCCACTCATTGCAAAAGTGAGACTCTAATTATTGCTCTCACTGTAAATTAAAGCCAAGTGGGACAGAAGTACAAACCAAAAGGTATCATGGTCAGTGTGCCAGGAGTAGGTCTTCCTTCCAAGAGGGAACATGCTAGTGAAAATGTACAGTACGCAGTGTATGAACCCTGTCCATGACCCCTAAATGTTATTAGTGTCCCATTCCCACGCTGGCGACGTAACCAAATGTCCTCGTAAGTCGGAATTAACCCTTTAAATAGCCCTAAATACCCCCTGAATCTCAAAACAATTTTCCAAAAACGTGTATTATACCTCATTGTACTGTCCTCACCAAGAAATTGGCGCTACGTCCTAGCTAGACAGCGAGCTAAACTGCAATCTTTCCCCTCTTTCGCTCTCTGACTCAGCTGCATGACTTCTTCGTGGGAGCAAATGCGCTCTTCTTTGTGTGTGCAAATACGTTCTTCTTCGTGTGTTAATGGACTCTTACTCGCGTACAGAAGTACTACCTGCTTTACTCTTTCTGCGCCAAAATAAAAGCTTGCATCACAAAACAAAAGTCAACGTTTAAATCAATTAATCAATTATTTGGTGGCTGGCAACCCAGTAAAGGGCGTACCCCGCCTCCTACACATAGGTAGCTGAAATAGGCTCTGGCACTCATCGCAACCCTCGTGACGATAAGCAGATGAATTCATGAATTGGTACGTGTCGATTTTCCAATAAATTATTGAAATTTTGGATTGGAACCGTAATTTTCAGACTATAAGGCGCACCTGACGATAGGCCGCCACCCACTAAATTTGACACAAAAACAGCATTTGTTCATACATAAGACGCACTGGACTATAAGCCGCAGTTGTCCTCATTGTATTATGGTAAATTTACACCAAAATATATCAACCAGTAACACTTCATTTGACTGCAGCATCATAATACTGTCATAAGACCAAATGATACACCATTTGAACCAATTGGCTGCAAAGCTTCATTGCTTCAAGAAGCTTCATTTAGCCATCACTGCTCCCTTGGGGGAGACAGTCAACCTCTGCTGCCACCTGATGACAACACTGTTGTCATCCAACATGCCTCCTAGCGTGCATTGCGGAGCTACAGCTGTAAATAACAATCAAAATCATGTTCTGTACTGCAGTGTATCACAAAAGTGAATACACTACTCGCATTTCAGCAGATATTTAAGTATATCTTTTCATGGGACAACACTGACAAAATGGCACTTTGACACAATGAAAAGTAGTCTGTGTGCAGCATATATAATAGAGTTCATTTATTTTCCCCTCAAAATAACTCAAAATATAGCCATTAATATCCAAACCCCTGGCAATTAAAGTGAGTACACCCCTTAGAAACTACGTACATCCCTAAATGTCCAAATTGAGTACTGCTTGTCATTTTCCCTCCAAAATGTCATGTGACTGATTACAGGAGTGCTGTCAGCATTGCTGTAGAGATTGAAGAGGTAGGGGGTCAGCCTGTTAGTGCTCAGACCATACGCCGCACTCTACATTAAATTGGTGTGCATGGCTGTCACCCTAGGAGGAAGCCTCTTCTAAAGATGGTACACAAGACAGCCCGCCCGTCTTATCAGACCATAGGACATGGTTCCAGTAATCCATGTGCTTTGTTGACATGTCTTCAGAGAACTGTTTGTGGGCTTTCTTGTGTACCGTCTTCAGAAGAGGCTTTCTCCTGGGGTGACAGCCATGCACACCAATTTGATGTAGAGTGTGGCGTATGGTCTGAGCACTAACAGGCTGACCCCCCACCTCTTCAATCTCTGCAGCAATGCTGACAGCACTCCTGTAATAAGTCACATGACATTTTGGAGGGAAAATGACAAGCAGTACTCAATTTTGACATTTAGGGATGTACGCAGTTTCTATGGAGTGTACTCACTTTTGTTGCCAGGGCTTTAGATATTAATGGCTAAATTTTGAGTTATTTTGAGGGGAAAACAAATGAACTGTATTATATAAGCTGCACACAGACTACTTTTCATTATGTCCAAGTGTCATTTTGTAAGTTTTGTCCCATGAAAACATATACTTAAATAGCTGCAGAAATGCGAGTGGTGTACTCACTTTTGTGATACACTGTAAATATTTATTCAGTTACTGTTCTAGTTGTTTCATTAATTGCTAGATATGTTATTTGGAAACACTTTACTTGACAGTGGCGCCATAAGACAATCATAATTATGAAATCACACTGCCATGAGCATTAATGAATGCTTATGACAGATGTCATTTTGTGTCATCCGGCAAAAGATCTCACTTTTGAATGGATGTAAAAGAACCGAGCTGGACATAAATGGAGTTAGTGACATAATTTGCCAGATGACACTTAATGACATCTGTCGTAGGTATTCAGTAATATTCATAATAGTGTCATGTCATAATTATGACGGTCTTATAACAGTCTTATGACGCTGCTGTCAAATATAGTGTTACCTATTAACCCAAATAAGTCAACAAATAAGCTGCCGGATTCAAAATGAGGGAAAAAAGTAACGGCTTATAGTCGGAAAATTACAGTAGGCGAGAAGGAAGCTTTGTGGCTAAAACGCACATTGTTGGAAGTCTCCAAAGACACCTGCTCGAATGTCTCCTTGTGTTGTTCATGATTCTGCCAAGCATGTTTTTTTCTCCTGTTTGCCATGCTACGGTCCTATCCTAATTAGCACGTGAAATCAAATTGACAAAGGTTGAAAAGGTATTTGTGTGTCGGGTGATGCCATTTCATGCAATGCACCATGGCTCATGACTTAGACAAAAAAATGGAAAGAGCATTAGCGGCTCCACTCTTCCACTGTTCTGGTCTGGTTTTGTTCCATCACGGTGCTAGCCTGGTTTCTTGCTTTCTAACAAGAGTTTGAGTGCTCTTTCCACTCCGCCATTGTTCCATTTGATAGCACTAAGTGACTGATTTAGGTGCAATGCCTGCATGGAGCAGACAACCCAGCTGTGGTTTAAGCAGATAGCATTCAAGTGAGCTAACCCAATTCAAAGCCAATCAAGCTGAGATTTATTGTCGGGGTCTGTATTTAGAAATCTGATTGAGTCCGCATCAGTCCCTTGACTGGCATCACGAAAGACAGACCTTATGTATTTTGCCTGAGTACTATAAATGTCAAACCATGTTTTCCAGCAGTGACATAAATTTTAAGATTTTCAGACATTACGGCAAATGGAGAATGGACAAGGGGGACAACAGGGGCACGAGAAGTGTGGATGGCGCAGCTGGAAAATGCTTTACAAAGATGCTAAGCCAGTATTTCTGTGGGTGAATGTGATTTTTTATTCAACAAATTATAGCAGAGCTAATCTAAATACATTCAAAGGTACTTCAATAGAGACACAAGCAGTGTTTTCCCTTTTCCCCGTCAATCAGTTTCATTCAATTACCTGTAAACAGAAATCCCATACATATACAGTGGGGCAAATAAGTATTTAGTCGACCACCAATTGTGCAAGTTCTCCTACTTGAAAAGATTAGAGAGTCCTGTATTCGTCAACATGGGTAAACCTCAAACATGAGAGACAGAATGTGGGGGGGGAAAAAACAGAAAATCATATAGTTAGATTTTTATAGAATTTATTTCCAAATTAGAGTAGGAAATAAGTATTTGGTCACCTACAAACAAGCAAGATTTCTGGCTGTCAAAGAGGTCTATCTTCTTCAAACGAGGTCTAACGAGGCTCTACTTGTTATAGGTATAAAAGACACCTGTCCACAACCTCAGTCAGTCACACTCCAAACTCCACTATGGCCAAGACCAAAAAGCTGTCGAAGGACACCAGAGACAAAATTGTGGACATGCACCAGGCTGGGAAGACAGAATCTGCAATAGGTAAAACGCTTGGTGTAAAGAAATCAACTGTGGGAGCATTTATTACAAAATGGAAGACCTACAAGACAACTGATAATCTCCCTTGATTTGGGGCTCCATGCAAGATCTGACCAAGTGGCTTCAAAATGATAACAAGAACGATGAGCAAAAATCCCAGAAGCACATGGGGGGACCTAGTGAATGACCTACAGAGAGCTGGGACCACAGTAACAAAGGCTATGCTATCAGTAACACAATGCGCCGCCAAGGACTCAAATCCTGCACTGCCAGACGTGTCCCCCTGCTGAAGCCAGTACACGTCCAGGCCCGTCTGCGGTTTGCTAAAGACCATTTGGATGATCCAGAGGAGGACTGGGAAAATGTGTTATCGTCAGATGAAACCAAAATAGGAACTTTTTGATAGAAACACAGGTTCTCGTGTTTGGAGGAGAAAAGAATACTGAATTGCATCTCAAGAACACCATACCCACTGTGAAGCATGAAAGTGGAAACATCATGCTTTGGGGCTGTTTTTCTGCAAAGCTGACCAGGATGACTGATCTGTGTAAAGGAAAGAATGAATGAGGCCATGTATCGAGAGATTTTGAGTGAAAATCTCCTTCCATCAGCAAGGGCATTGAAGATGAGACGTGGCTGGGTCTTTCAGCATGACAATGATCCCAAACACATAGCCAGGGCAACAAAGGAGTGGCTTCGTAAGAAGCATTTCAAGGTCCTGGAGTGGCTTAGCCAATCTCCAGATCTCAACTCCATAGAAAATCTGTGGAGGGAGTTGAATGTCCGTGTTGCCCAACGACAGCCCCAAAACATCATTGCTCTACAGGAGATCTGCATGTAGGAATGGGCCAAAATACCAGCAACAGTGTGTGAAAAACTTGTGAAGAGTTACAGAAAACGTTTGGCCTCCGTTATTGCCAACAAAGGGTACATAACAAAGTATTGAGATGAACTTTTGATATTGACCAAATACTTTTCTATGGTTTATTTTTTTGCCGATGTTCACGTCCGCATCTGCGGAAACAAGATTGTACCTCAAAGCAGAAAACAACGGAGGGATGTGTTCAAGTGTTTATTAAATACAAACAAAAATACACGCGATCGCGGAAAAGGGGGAATAACACAATGGGTCCGTGGCAGTAGGTCGATGGGGATCAATAGTATTAACCTAAGCGGTAGGCAGAGAGCTGATAAGACAACAAAACAATACACTCAAATACCAGCACAATGTAGGTTATTTCAAAACAAGGGCGGCAGACGAACAAGCTAGCAAATACACGAAGTACTAGGTGTTGAACGGCGCCCAGAGAGTTACTATCTCGGCACTTCTTTTGGATCGCCTGGGCTTAAATACAGTCTTAATGAGCTTGAATTGGCTGCAGTTACGACGTCAAGAACGCTCCCACAACTGGGAACAAAACACAGTCTGACCAACAGAATGTCACAGCCGATGCCGACCAAAAATGACGTAATCCCCGGGTTATAAGCTCACGCCAGCAGCCCGTCATCCCCAGGATATCTCTCCATTCGTGAAAGCAATGACGCGACTAAATCCCGCGTCACCGTACATGGGAATTTTTGGGATATATGTGTGAAAGGGGCTTAATACAAAAATTAAAAGAGCTGCCAAAAACAATTATTTACTGTATGTCTTAAAATGTGATTGTGAGTGGTGGGCTGGAAGGTCTTTTGCTGTTTTTGTACAATTTAATTTGTCATGAAAAAGTCTTTCTATTCCTTTCATTCTTAACTTATAAGCAGTTAAATATCATAAGCTAAATTGTTTATATGTCTTTGGTAGCGAATGAGCTAATGTAAAACAGGACTATCAAAAAAAGGCCAAGTTTGCTTCATATTTATTTGGACTTTTCACTCATTTCTCTGCATATCAAACATTTACTATTCAAATTTCCGAGGCCAATATGAGATGAGAGCAAAGTCACATGTTTAAACTTAAACAATACCATTGAATAATTAGTGTGAAAGACGACCTGAATTTATGCTGTTGAAACGTTAAGTATACTCATTTCAAAAATTAATAAGGATGAATTTATGACAGGGACTGACGTGACTTATGTACCAAGAAGTCTGTGTACGACAAAGTACAAGTTAAGTGTAAATACACCATAATCTAATGTTCTTGGTGATGATAATAACATCAAATTTAGATAAATATTTACAAACTAGATGGATGGCTGACAAGGCACATGCTGGATCCACATGCACACAGTAAAATACGCTCATGTGCCTTGAGTTGTATTTGGCTAAGTGTTTAGAGGTGCTGAACCGCTTGTTGAGTTTGACCCAGTTTGACACTTAAACTTGGCGTGTTACATTCACTCTGTTGCATTTACTTGAGTAACTTTTTGATTGACTTTGGCTACACGAGCATCCTTACATTTTTCCTTCTTTATTCTACAAATTAGGTTTTATTTATTTTGGCTAGCACAGTGGCTCTAGCAGTTTGACCAATGAGACGTCACAACAATAATCACATGATTCTATAATATCGATCAGACGTAACATCAGTGACATGACCGCACAAAAGTTTGCAATCAGAGGTCCTACGATCACGCCAGCGTGTATAGTCTTTAAAGCAACTACAGTGGTATGAAAAAGTATCTGAACCTTTTCGAATTTCACACATTTATGGATAAAATAACCATCAAATGTGATCTGATCTTTGTCAAACTCACACAGATGTAAAAACAGTGCTTGCTTTAACTAAAACCACCCAAACAATTATAGGTTTTCGTATTTTAATGAGACAGCATGCAAACAATGACAGATGGGGTGAAAATAAGTACGTGAACCCTCTGCCTAAGGAGACTTAAAGAGCAGTTAAACTAAATTTTACCAAACATTTTAAGTCAGGTGTGTGCCCAATCACTGAGGAGTGGTTTAAAACTGCCCTGCCCACTATAAAACACACACCTGGAAAGAATTGTCTTGATGAGAAGCATTGTCTGATGTGCATCATGGCTCGGTGAAAAGAACTGTCTGAAGTCCTGCGATCAAGGATTGTTGATTTGCATAAAGCTGGGAAAGGATACAAAACCATCTCTAAAAGTCTGGATGTTCATCAATCAACAGTCAGGGACGTTGTTTACAAATGAAGAGAGTTTGGCACTGTTGCTTCTCTCCCAAGGAGTGGCCTTCCACCAAAGACAACGCCAAGAGTTCAACGCAGAATACTCAGAGTGGTAAAAAATAACCCTAGAGTGTCTGCTAAAGACTTACGGAAATCACTGGCACAGTCCAATATCTCTGTGCACATATCAACCATATGTAAAACTATGGACAGAATGGTGTTCATGGGAGAACTCCACAGAGGAAACCACTGCTGTCTAAAAAAACAACCCTTTTTTGCTCGTTTAATGTTCGCAAAAAGGCAGTTGGACACTCCACAGAGATTGTGGCAAAATATTTTGTGGACTGATGAAACCAAAGTTGAATTGTCGTTAAGTGACACACAACGTCTTGTGTGGAGGAAAAATGGAAAAGCTCACCAAGATCCACACCTCATCCCCACCGTGAAGCATGGTGGAGACAGCATCATGATTTGGGGCTGTTTTGCTACCTCAGGGCATGGACAACTTGCAATCATTAATAGAAGAATGAATTCCAAGGTATATTAGGATGTTTTGCAGGAAAACCTGAGGCCATTTGTCAGACAGTTGAAGCTAAAAAGAGGACGGATGCTGCAACAAGACAATGATCCAAAACAAAGAAGTAAATATACTTCAGAATGGTTTCAGAAGAACAAAATACACGTTCTGGAGTAGCCAAGCCAAAGTCCAGACTTCAACCGCGTTGAGATACTGTGGCATGGCCTAAAGACAGCGATTAATGCCAGATATCCCAGGAATTTGACTAAACTACAGAAGTTTTGTAGAGAAGAATGGGCCAAGATTAGTCCTGATCGATGTGCCAGACTGATCTGCAGCTACAGGAAGCGTCTGGTTGAAGGTATTGCTGCCAAAGGGGGGGCACAAAAAATTAAATGTGATGGTTCACTTACGTATTTTTCCCCCCTTCTGTCATTGTTTGAATACTATCCTCATTAAAATATAATGTTTAGGTTGTTTTAGTTAAAGCAGACACTATTTTTTCATCTGTGTGATTTTGACAAAGATCAGATCACATTTGATGGTGATTTTATACAGAATTGTGAGAAATACCAAAAGGTTCAGATACTTTTTTTATACCACTGTATTTTGCATAGGACTCATCTGAGAGGTGATGCAGAAGGAGTAGGCCTACACGTGCCTGAATGGTTTTACCTTCTCTTAACTGCTGACATCGTGTGTAAAATCCACCAAAATTGTGCACCCAGGACACACTGGAGCCTTTACCAGCGCACACTTTCAGAGGGAGCTTCCATGATCTTCACACATGGATGACTTCGAGTTACATGACCTATATAACATGTTACACGCTCTGCTTGCTGCCTGTGTCTCACCCTAATAGAGAAGGGCAGAGCATTACAGGTGTATAAGCCCCAAATATACACAGAGACAGTAAACAGGCCTGCCGTTCGTGTTATGCATATATATATGCATGGTCACATATGCAACCTGCCACTGACTGACTCCCATAGGATTCATGTACTAGTAACAATTAGCATCAACTCGTGAGCGCTTTGAAATGATGCGCTTGTGAAAAAATGGAAATGACTGCTTTAATGTAATTTTACATGTAAACAATTTTTTTACCATTTCGTAGTTATTCCAACCAAAACAATGCATCAGGGAACGCCCACTTTTTTTTCTCAGAAAAAAAAGCACATGTTGACAGAATTGTCATACGGCAATAAGAGAATAGAAAGCCTATGGATAGCATGCTAGCAAAAATCTTGGCTCATTCTGGGTGTGACAACATTTTGAGATGTTTCAGTGGGCGGAGCCAAAGCTGCTGGAAAAAAGGATGAATAATTAGGATGTAATTTCATGAGATGGGGCTTTGCAAGGCTAAATGCAAGGCTATATGTATATATATATATTTTTTTTTTCCCCAAAATGTATCAAGTCCTATAATTTCCTATAATCGCATAATTTACACAGCTGAAATTCCAGGATGATAAGTTGTACACAGAATTTGAAAAACTTACAGTTCCCCCAAAATTCACCCAAAATGTTCCCATTCTCATTCCTTTCTAATGGAATGCCATTGACAGCCGTGTACGTCCAGATTTCCCATTTATTTTCAATGGCAAGAAAACAGGTCCTTGTGATTTTTGACCATTTGCCAAGACAGCCAAAAACTGTCCCTTTCATTTCTAATGGGATTCCATTGACAGCCATGTACGTCCAAATTTCCATTCATTTTCATTGCCAAGAAAACATAGGTCCTTGGGATTTTTGACCATTTGCCATGACAGCCCATTGACATTAAACTGGCGCCCATGTAAGACAATTCCAGACAGCCATGCACTTCCATGCCATTGACAGCCATGTACGTCCAATTTTCCCATTCATTTTCAATGGCAGAAAAACGTGTGGTTATGACTTTTTACCAAAAAATTACCATTATAGCCAATTTAAATTCTACTGGCGCCCAAGTAAGTCGATGCCTTTGACAGCCATGCACGTCCATGCCATTGACGGCCATGTACGTCTAAATTTCCCATTCATTTTAAATGGCAGAAAAACATGTGTGGTTGTGATTTTTGACCAAAAACTTACCATTATAGCTCATTGGCATTCAACTGGCGCCCAAGTAAGTTGATGCCATTTACAGCTATGCACGTCTATACCATTGACGGCCATGTACGTCTAAATTTCAAAATTCCTTTTCAAAGGCAGAAAAACATGTGTGGTTGTGATTTTTGACCCAAAACTTACCATTATAGCTCATTGACATTCAACTGGCGTCCAAGCAAGTCGATGTCATTGACAGCCATGCAACAGGACTTGTCCCTGAAATGTCCCCAAATTAATAGGGAGTGACCCGATATCAACAGGACGTGTCCCCGAAATGTCCCCAAATCAACAGGAAGTGACCTGATAGATCTGTATCTACCACAACATGGCTCCATCGTAATTTCTCCAGAAATTGTAGCTTTTAGTTATTAAAGCCTTTCAACCTTCACAAAGTGTCACTTTTTGGGGATGCATTTGTATCCAAAATATGGTCTGCTATCATTTAAAGTCCCTTGCTATAGTAGTTCACAGCTATTTTAAACAGCATTAAATGTTCTTAAATAAAAATAAAAAATATATATATCATTTCATCATCATCATCAAATTAAGTCACTGACCACTGCACAATTCACAAAAGTTGTAGCATAACTGTCCAATCATAATGACTGATACTCTGCTTAAAATTGGCACTTTTTAAAGGACTTTTTTTTTTATTTTTTTACAAAGATGTTTTATCCCATCAGTGTTATATATAATGTCATAATCTACAGATGGAATGTGAGGTATTTATCTAATATATCCCTTTCTTATTGCATGTGTGACTAGGTGGCAGTGTATGACTATATCTGGACAGCAGAGAACCCATTGGCCGGTTCCACGGCCCCCATAGATGACCCACTTAGGGAACCCTCTCCCCTACCAAAGGGAGAGACTAGCACCCACGTGGCCATCTACACACTCTATATAAGCGGGCTCAAGCAAAGATACAGACATTTCCTTCGACAACCAGATGGGGCCATCATCGAGGTACGGCATTTACACTGCTGCATCATCAAACGCTGTAAGGATAAGAATGCACTGTTTTCAGAAAGTAACAGCAATATTTGTTGCAAATCATACTGGGTCAGTGTACCTAAGATGGAAGATAAAGGTGGAGACAGAGGCTGCCTTTCTGTCTGTGGGAGGGAGAGAGTTGAGCGATTATCAAGTCCAATCCGCAGACAACAGTACAGCTGTGTGGTGCAGGAGGGTGAAAAGCATCACTGCTAACTCGAAGAACTAGAATCAAAAGGTTTTCCTTGGGCAAAAACAAATGTAAAATGGTGTTTCCTTCTCAAATAGAAGAGCAAGGATTTGCCCCCAGAAACAAATCATAACTTCATTCAAAAGATCTGTCGGAGTCACTGCTTACCAAATAACAAGTGTCTGACAACATTGTGTCAGGACTATGGCTTGAAAACAGTTCAATCGACACAGACAAGCAGTTGAGCAATTGCATTGCCAACTCTTTTCATCCAACTTTTGACAAGGATTTGACAAGGCTTACATTAGTCGTGTTTCGTGCTTTCAGTTGCAAATCAACAGTGGTGAAATGTAACGAAGTACTTCGTTACTCTACTTAAGTACAAATAAATAAAAATGTACTGGAGTACAAATATGAAGCGGTACTTTTTACTTCACTACATTTTACATTAAATTTTATTATTTTTCTCATTGTGAATTGTTTTGGCGCAATCGATAAGCCCCGTGCAACTATACCGTAACTGAGCACTAGAGGCAGCAACACGAGTACAAGCAACATTAGGCAGGTGAACAAGATATTGACCAATAAAAACCACTACAGTCGCTAAGCACGCTATGCATGACAACCATGTCATTTAGCATAGGTTCATATTGCAGGCTTAATGCACAATTCTGATTTTTTTTGTCTTTTTTTTTTTTTTTTTTTGGTGTGCCCGTTCAGCATTAATTCACAGTCCGACACACGATTAGCAAAGTGACCCGCATGCGCAGAGGCATTTTAAAAAATGACTACCTTATTTTTCGGACGATAAGTCGCACCTGAGTATAAGTCGCACCTGCCTAAAAATGTGCAGTGAAGAGGAAAAAAAAAACACATACGTCACACTGGAGTATAAGTCGCATTTTTTGGGGGGAAATTTACTTGATAAAATCCAACACATAGAACACATATGTCATCTTGAAAGGCAATTTAAAATAAAAATACAATAGAGAACACATGCTGAATAAGTGTACAGTATGATAATGTTACATGATGCATGAACAACAAAATGCTAACGTGGCCGGTATGTTAACGTAACAAAGCTATTAAGAGTTATTCAGATAACTATAGAATAAAGAACATGCTAACAAGTTTACCAAACCATCAGTGTCACTCCAAAACACCAAAATATCATGTGAAATGATATAATAATTAGGGCTGTCAAACAATTAAAATTTTTAATCGAGTTAATTACAGCTTAAAAATAAATTAATCGTTATTAATCGCAGTTCAAACCATCTGTAAAATATGCCATATTTTTCTTTAAATTATTGTTGGAATGGAAAGATAAGACAAGACGGATATATACATTCAACTTACGGTACATACAGTAAGTACTGTATTAGTTTATTATAACAATATATCAACAAAATGGCATTAACATTATTAACATTCTCTTAAAGCAATCCATGGATAGAAAGACTTGTAGTTCTTAAAAGATAAATGTCAGTACAAGTTATAGAAATTTTATATTAAAACCCCTCTTAATGTTTTCGTTTTATTAAAATTTGTAAAATTTTCAATTAAAAAATAAACTAATAGCTCGCCATTGTTGATGTCAATAATTACACCATTCTCACTCATAGTGCTGAAAGCCATAAAATCAGTTGGACCTAAGTGCCAGCAGAGTGCGCCAAACACCAAAAAACAAGTAACAAGCGGACATTAAACTCTGCTGTCATCTTAATCGGTTTGAGCGGGGCATGTGCGTTAATTGCGTTAAATATTTAAACGTGATTAATTGAAAAAAATTAATTACTGCCCGTTAACGCGATAATTTTGACAGCCCTAATAATAATAATGTGTTAATAATTTGACACATAATTCGCTCTAGAGTATAAGTCGCACCCCCAGCCAAACTATGAAAAAAAACTGTGACTTGTAGTCCGAAAAATACGGTACACATGCTGGCTGTACGTCATTCCAGGGTTATGATATTTTGATTTTCAAAAAGAGGACACCAATAACAGACATTAATAATCCCTGTTTAGTCTTACATTCAAAGTTTATATGGATTGATAGAACGCACCCGCATGACGCACACACATAAGCCTTGTGTAAGTGCGTCCGTTTGCCCCGAGTTGGCCACTTAAGCAACTCTGAAAACTGTAGACCTAAACAAGAAAGCCCGCCTGTCTCATCAGACCATAGGACATGGTTCCAGTAATCCGTATGCTTTGTTGACATGTCTTCAGCAAACTGTTGGTGGACTTTCTTGTGTACCGTTTTCAGAAGAGGCTTCCTCCTGGGGTGACAGCCATGCACACCAATTTGATGTGGAGTGTGGCGTATGGTCTGAGCAGTAACAGGTTGACCCCCCCACCTCTTCAATCTCTGCAGCAATGCTGACAGCACTTCTGCAACAAGTTACATGACATTTTGGAGGGAAAATGACAAGCAGTACTCAATTTGGACACTTAGGGATGTACGTAGTTTCTATGGGGTGAACTCACTTTTGTTGCCAGGGCTTTAGATATTAATGGCTATATTTTGAGTTATTTTGAGGGGAAAATAAATGAACTCACACTGCACACAGATTACTTTTCATTGTGTCAAAGTGTCATTTTGTCAGCGTTGTCCCATGAAAAGATATACTTAAATATCTGCAGAAATGCAAGGGGTGTACTCACTTTTGTGATACACTGTAATTTTCTGGGAGAAACTGAGAATTATTTGACAATTGCAGGGGTGCCAATACTTTTGGCCAGCAGTGTATATGTTATATTTTAATTAATTAATTTATGTTTCTTTACTTTGAATACTATGTATACAGTGGGGCAAATAAGTATTTAGTCAACCACTAATTAACCACTAAACCACTAAAGTTCTCCCACGTGAAAATATTAGAGAGGCCTGTAATTGTCAACATGGGTGAACCTCAACCATGAGAGACAGGGGAAAAAAAAAAAAAAAACAGGAAATCACATTGTCTGATTTTTAAATAATTTATTTGCAAATCATGGTGGAAAATAAGTATTTGGTCAATACCAAAAGTTCATCTCAATACTTTGTTATGTACCCTTTGTTGGCAATAACGGAGGCCAAACATTTTCTGTAACTCTTCACAAGCTTTTCACACACTGTTGCTGGTATTTTGGCCCATTCCTCCATGCAGATAATCTCTAGAGCAGTGATGTTTTGGGGCTGTCGTTGGGCAACATGAACTTTCAACTCCCTCCACAGATTTTCTATTGGGTTGAGATCTGGAGACTGGCTAGGCCACTCCAGGACCTTGAAATGCTTCTTACGAAGCCACTCCTTTGTTGCCCTGGCTGTGTGTTTGAGATCATTGTCATGCTGAAAGACCCAGCCACGTCTCACCTTCAATGCCCTTGCTGATGGAAGGAGATTTTCACTCAAAGTCTCTCGATACATGGCCCCATTCATTCTTTCCTTTACACAAATCAGTCGTCCTGGTCCCTTTGCAGAAAAACAGCTCCAAGGCATGAGGTTTCCACCCCATGCTTCACAGTGGGTATGGTGTTCTTCAGATGCAATTCAGTATTCTTTCTCCTCCAAACACGAGAACCTGTGTTTCTACCAAAAAGTTCTATTTTGGTTTCATCTGACCATAACACATTCTCCCAGTCCTCTTTTTGATCATCCAAATGCTCTCTAGCGAAGTGCAGACGGGCCTGGACGTGTACTTGCTTCAGCAGGGGGACAAGTCTGGCAGTTCAGGATTTGAGTCCCTGGCGGCGCATTGTGTTACTGATAGTAGCCTTTGTTACTGTGTTCCCAGCTTACTGTAGGTCATTCACTTGGCCCCCCGTGTGGTTTCTTTTATTTTATCTTCCTACATAGCACAACAATTGCAAACTATTTTTAAGAAAATAACTTTTATTTATCTGTAAAATCTTTGGTAAAACCTGCCCTCCGAGATCGGCAGTGATACAAATATTGAACCTGATTTTAATATGCAATAACGTGACTCTACTCTCATCCCAGCTACCGTAGTTACCAAGGCTAATTGCGCTTCTTAGGAAAGCTGCTTCCATTTACTGAGGCAATATTGACGGATGGCTCATTTCCTTTAAAGTGCTGTGTTTTCACAGGCAGTGTCCTGGACGCCAATGCCCCGGAGGAGCAGCTCCTCCCTTAGACTAACATGACCACAGCTCCCGGGGCCAGCGGCTTTGCATATTGCTCACGCATTTACAGCCTAAATTTGTCTAAACGAACACCTTAACAATTAAAGTCCCGGAAGAATGGCCCTGAGCTATAGACATTGTTAGACACTGTTTGGAAGGAACCCAAAAGTCAGGTGTGTCTTGTTTGCTAAAATGTGAGAAAATGAGAATCGGTGGTGCACAACTCAATATTTGTATTCTTTACACAGCTATTATTCAACCGGTTACTGTATGTTGTTTGAAGTATTTTCTCGCAGAGTTGAAAAATTAATATTCAGCAAACGGAATGGCGCAAATGTGTAGTAAAATGAGGTATTTATTGACTTCCACTCAAAGAAAGTTAATATTAATGATCACTCATATGCGCTCCCTCTGCATATGGCCCAAGGCGCGTGTCTGTGATATTGACCATGCCGGTAGAATGGCGGAGTGGAATCACAACAATACAAAACATTGTCATTTTGCTCGCGCGCACCGAAAAAAATAAAGACATTGACGGTAAAGTGAGGTGTAGCTTTGCAAACACGCGTTACCTATAAAACAGATGTTCCACAGATGCCGGCTCGCAAAAAGCGCTGCTGACAACAACACTTTACGGGCGAAACGACGCGTCTGAATAACAGCGGACCTTGGGTGAAGGCCTCATAAGAGCTCTGTCTGCAGAAACAAGATGGCTGATGAAGAAATTAATGCAGGCAAAGTCATTATCTTCCCTCCTAAAACCACAGTGGGTTTATGTCCCCCCGTGTCGTTCTTTCCCTCGCGGGCTAGCGCTTAAGTGTCGACGGACAACTGTGCTCTGGTTTTTTTGTCTCCTCGCTCCATATGGGAGGCGGCGGCATATGTAAAAACTGGCTCTGTTTCTGTAAAACTTCCATTAAAGATGCACAACTAAGGTTCCGCCAGCTTGACTATTACCTCTGCCTGCAAATTATTTATGGCGACCAAAAAAAAAAAAAAAAAACTAAACACACACAAAAAAAATGCTGATGAGCAGGATCTTCAGCAACAAGGAGAAAAAAAGACATTTTTCACTATCCATTCCAGCAGCGCTTTTTCTCCTTTTTATGGGTGAACATTTTTGGAGAGCAGTTTATACACACTGTACACCTTTTGCTGTTTTGTACTGCATTTGTTTTGTTGCATTATGCATCATGCTTTAGTCTAAATTTAACAGTGGTGGATGAATTACTCACTTTCTTTTTTTTACTTAAGTAAAAGTTCAGATACAGGTGCAAAAGATTACTTAAAGGGATCCTCGGACTAAAAGACTTAGCCTCTAATAAGCCACAATTGATCTCTTTAACTAAAATATGTTATTAGAAACACAAATATTATTGACCTTGACTCGACACGGTTGGCCTGGACTGGGAGAATAGCTGTGCTAGCTAGCAAGTAAAGCTAGTATGACGACTGGCATGATTTTGTCACATTCTGCTGATGCCAGATTGTTTTGTTTCAGAGATGTAAGATGAGTTCCTAACGTCGTACCTCCATCCAATTCCAGCTCATCAGCAGTGTCTTTAAACCGATCCTAGGCGGCTTGCCAAGATACTGGCTTGCTGCCATTTGACAGTGTGAATATCCCTTCGTTGTTAGTTTTTTTTTTCCGTTTGTCTGCCTCTCTGCGGTTTTTCCTCGGGTTTTAAAAAATTTTTTAATTGATCTTGACCTACAGTCACGGATCCATTTGTGTCTCCCTTTTCGCGATCGCATTTTTTTGTGTGTGTTCAATTTTTTGTGTGTTCAATAAACCCTTTTGCACAATCCCTATGTTATTGTTGCCTGATTGTCAGAGCTCTCTGAAGTGAGTTGCGTTTTTCAATTCCGTGGTCAAGCGAGTCACGTCTTCCTTTTAGGTTTTACAGCACAGACAGACAACGCATGTGGGTTGCGATTGCTTTATAGGGAAAATCATGACTCCAACTTCAAGTAAAGACAAGTTTCGTGAGCGAAATATGGGCAGTACCACATTTTTGGAGAACATTTTATTAGTACTGCACAACTTTTGCTGTTTTGTATTACATTTGTTTTGTTGCATTATGCATCACGCTTTGATCTGAATTTAACAGTGGCTGATAAAGTACTCACTTTTTTTTTTTACTTAAGTAAAGCAAAAAAAAAAATTTTAAAGGGATCCTCGGACTTAAAGACTTAGCCTCTAATAAGCCACAATTGATCTCTTGTACTAAAATATATTATTAGAAACACATACAGTATATTATTGACATTGAATCGACACGGTAGGCCGGGACTGGGAGAATAGCTGTGCTAGCTAGCAAGCGAAGCTAGTATGAAGACTGACTGTAATTTTGTCACATTCTGCTGATGCCAGATTGTTTTGTTTCAGAGATGTAAGATGAGTTCCTAATGTCGTACCTCCATCCAATTCCAGCTCATCAGCAGTGTCTATAAACCGATCCTAGGCGGCTTGCCGAGATATTGGCTTGCTGTCATTTGACCGTTTATACAGTATATCTCTTCATTGTTAGTTGTTGTTTTTTTTTTTCGTTTGTCTGCCTCTCGCCGCGGTTTTCCCTTGAGTTTTTAATTAAAAAAATAATAATAATTGATCCCGACCTACAGTCACGGACCCATTTGTGTCTCCCTTTTCGCGATCACATTTTTTTTTGTGTGTTCAATAAACCCTTTTGCGCAATCCCAATGTTATTGTTGCCTGCTTGTCATTGGTCAACATCTTGTTCTCCTGCCTCATCTTGCTTGTGTTGTTACCTCTAGTGCTCAGTTACAGAATAGTTGCACGCGGCTTATCGATTGAACCAGAGGTATGAAAACGAAATTAGCAAATCACAATGAGAAAAAAAGACAACAAAAGTAATATGTAATGCAGGCAACAATTTGAAAAGTAGTGGAGTAAAAAGTACAGATACCTCTAGTAAAATGTCGTGAAGTAAAAAGTACCAGTTCATATTTGTAGTCAACTAAAGTACAGATACACAAAAATGTACTTATGTACAGTAACAAAGCACTTTTACTTCATTACATTCCACCACTAGAATTTAAAGATATATCTAAAAAGGCTCAAACAAAGTTTACAGACACCTGCTTAAAGTGATCCTCTAACTTAAATACATGTAGGCTCTAATAAACTACAATTGTTCTCTTGTACTAAAATATGTTGTTAAAAACACATAAAATGTTAAATCAATGGCAATATTTTATAATATTTAGTCCATATTTTGACCGTTAGTTGGCGCCATGGTTTGCGGGCTCGCAGTGATGACGTCATTGGGATCTTTCCAAATGTGTAGTGTGTTCAACAATTGCTTATTGCTGCCTAAACTCGCGAAGTAAAATGCCACGATGTGCTGCTTTTGGATGCAATTTCCAGTCAAATGGAAGTGAGTGGTCAAGGTGGAATTATTATTTTTAGTGAATAAATGTGCATAAGTGGAAGCTTCTCCCCCTTTTTGGTTCCTGTATGCACGTATTCTACCCACCACGCGTTACAACTGGCGCCCGAACATTTTTCCTGGATCCTCAGTCAAGTTAGGGATCCGTCTATTTTCTGGATCCGATGGTCCCACCGCGTCTGCAATATTGGTTTCCGATCTGTCCATTTTTTTGATTCGTCGGTCCCACAGCGGCTTTTCGGATCAGTCTATTTTGAGGAATTGACTGCCTGATCGCGGCTGCGACATTGCCATGGGATCGGTCTAATTCCTGGATCTTCGAGTGAGTAAAAAACGCGGATTTGGATTACTATTGCTATCTTTTTTGTTGACTATTCTTTGTGGGAGTTTTCCCCAAATCATACTAAATAATTAAAGCACTACGGCACGCTACAGTGACGACAGTGACTCTGATGTGGACCTTACAACAATGTTGGAGTTCGTCAGGGAACGCGTGTTTGCGTGCTGCTGAGCTCCCGAGTGAAGAGTGGTCAAGGTGGAAATATTTTTTGTGAATAAATGTGCATAAATGGAAGCTTCTCCCCTTTTTGGTACTCTTATACACGTATCCTAACTACCACGCGTTACAATGTACAAGACATGGATTATACAATGTGTGCTCTTTGGCCTGTACTGTATGTAAAGGACACGACAGCTCTGGATGCTAACAATCTACATAATTATATTGGGATAAGTTAGAAAACGCAATACGCTTACCCGAATATCTGCTAATAAAACCGGACAGCATACACTTTCGCTCCCAACCGGAGTTGATGTTTTGCCCAACTTTTGTCTTATCAGGGATTTGCTGCACGTATTTTTCCCTGAAGCTCGTCTTGTGAACGATCGACAGTGCTGTCCTGCTCTTCACTTTTCAGATCTGGTTCAAATAGGAAGGGTTGAACTGACGACATGTTGGGAAAGCTATCGAGTGACATGCTGGAATTTCGGCAACGGGACCGGTGACGTCACGCACTGCGACGTAACAAGAATGGCGACCTATCACTTAAAATAATTTTACAAACTTTATTAAAACAAAAACATTAAGACGGGTTTTAATATCAAATTATTATAACTCATACTAACATTTATCTTTTAAGAATTACTTGTCTTTAAAATAGAGGATCCCTTTAAAAACCCTGCATTCAAAACAACGAGGAAGTATTACACTGCAATCCTTCCAGCGATTTTTAATCAAATGGTGGCGGCAACTGGCACAGCAAGGAAATGCAGTTAAGCAATCATTCTTATTTTGCCAAACAGTTCCCGCAAATTATGCAGCATACTTATTCACTCATACACAACACCAAACATAGATGAGAAGGCGTGAGAAGCACAAGTAGGACAAAACTCATAACTGACAACCCATGAAATCTGTCATGAACGAGCTTGCCACTCAACTGGGTGATCCATTTGGGTCTTAATATGGACCTCATTTGAAATGTAAAGAATACGAAGAGGTTAACCTTTTGAAAAACACCTATCAGCAGCAGTAATTGACAGAACACATCAATCCCCCGCTTCTATTTTTTGTAATTAATCTGCCGCATGTTTGATTGCTGCTTTGGTGCTGGAGGACCCACGCTTCATTTGGCATGAGGTCATCCTCAGCCCTCAGAAATATGAATCTGATTTATAAAGGAAGTGAGAGCTCTGCATGCCGCGCATGGATGTGTACGTGAATAGTGAATGTGTGGCAACACGACACAGGAGAACGTCCTTGGCAATGCTGTATGTTGCATGAGGAGATTAATGCCTCCCTGGCAGCCATATCTGCTTGGCAAAAGGCTTTCTCCAAGTGCACGATATAAGTTAGTAATAAGCAATGATGATACTTTTTAGCTTAATAATTAAAAAAGGGCCTGTTTTGTTTATAACTTTGGCAGAAATTAGCTCTATACCACTGTAGGCATGTGCCCGTATGAGATTTTGACAGTATAATAAGCAAAAATAAAGCGGTTTCATGGTATTGCAATTATAGCTCTAAAATGTCTTATTTTGAGATGCAAGGGTTCATTTTTTTCCTGAGCTTGGACACCGAGGAAAACATAATTATTCAAAATTCAAGCACTTGGAAGTCTCGCACGAACTGCATCCTGCAAGTTCAATACTGGAAGACATCTCTCGCGATGCCTTCAAACGGCCGTTTTTCGAATAAATATTTTTTCCTGAGTTTGCTTATGTTAATGGCTACCAAGGAAAAAAAAGTAATTCAAAAAACAAACCCAAAAACAAATTCTTTTGAAAAACACAGTTGGGAAAAAAAAATATTTCAAAAATCAAACCCGAAAATTTGAATTATTTTGAAAAAGAAGGTTGGAAAAAAAACAATTCAAAAAAACAACCCCAAAAATAAATTATTTTGAAAAACAAAGTTGGAAAAAAAATAATTAAAAAAACAAACCCTAAAATAAATTACTCAGAAAAAAGAAGTTGGGAAAAAAATTAATTCAAAAAACGACTTCAAAAATAAATTACTCAGAAAAATGAAGGGTTGAAAAAAACATTAATTCAAAGAACAGCCCCCCCAAAAATTAGAAAAACGGAGAGAAAAAAATTAATTCAAAAAACATTCCCTCATTTTTTTTTTTTTTCATGTGAATGCAATACGCTTCCGTAGGTTTGACTTGATTTTTGTGAAATATAAATTAATAATCAGGGGTGAAAGTGGCTAGAATTTGTTGCCGCAACTCCCTGACAAAAAGGTCGCCACGGAGCCAGATGTCTTCTTTTTTTTTTTATTGTTTAGTATCAACCAATTAACCAGTGTTGATTTTGACAGCCCATTTAATTTTTGTCTTGGTCTTTTGGACGAAAATACTAATTAGCAGGGGTTAATTTGTGCTGGCTCCTGCCGGAACAGGATCCAGCACCTTTTGATTTTGGCCTCCCTGTGTTCCGGGACCTATTTGGGCAGATTCGGCACCTCTCTTGTGACGTTAAATTATTTTGAAAAACAAAGTTGGGGGGAAAAAAATAATAATAAAAAAACAAACCCTAAAATAAATTACTCAGAAAAACAAAGTGGGGAAAAAATTAATTTAAAAAATGACCTCAAAAATAAATTACTGAGAAAAATAGAGGATTGACAAAAAAATTAATCCAAAAAAATTAGAAAAACGGAGAGGAGAGTTGAAAAAAAAAAAAAAAGAATTCAAAAAACAGCCCCCATTTAAAAAAAATTTTCATGTGAATGCAATACGCTTCCGTACTAACCAGCACCACCTAGAGTAGAATAGGTTTTGTGTAAAAACAAGTCTGAAGTCTAGCATATTCACAAAAACGACACGAAGCAGACGTTACTGTACATGACAAAACTGCTTTATGTCCTCCAGGAGAAAAAAATACTACTACTACAGTGTGTTAGCGTCTGCTACATTTTTCTCCGAGCTATCCTGAAGCATCTCAAGTCACAGAAGTCCTTTCATTTGTTGCATAAGAAAGTCTGACTTATTGACATGTTTGGGTTTCCTGAAGGTGATCGGTGACCTGGAGGGCTTAGAGAACCCAGCCAAGATGACAACCTTCGCGGGCCAGCAATCAGGGCCTCGGAGGACGGAACAGGAAGACTCGAGCGTCTCGCCGAAGCCACGGAAGAGAAACAAGCTTTTTGGACGTGAGTGTTGTAACAGAATTTGCCTTTTCCACAAAATGACAACACACAATGACAAGTATACAATGGAGGAGACGCCACTGACTCATGTCAAACATGCGAACCTCTTACCTGTGCAAACATTTTCTTCCCGCTGTTTGTTTAACTAAATTTGTACAGTTTTAATAGCAGCTCTATTCCCTCAGGGTGCCCACGTGTTGAACCAGTAGGAGGAAGCAGGTGTGACTCTGGTTAAGCACAAGACATTAACCAATGAGAATGAAGAAAGGTACAAAGAGGTTTGCACACCAAACTGATGTCATGTCACCTTTATAACTGTCACTTTGGTAGCTTCTCACACTGCACATTAAGTCGGAAATTCAAGTGGAATGCAATGATGCATCAACAGTACTTAGATGTAACAATGTTAATAATATGCTTAAGACAGAAACTAAACCCAGTTCGCCTACAAGACATTGTTTATGCAAAATTAATGCAACATAATGGTCGCGGATGTAAAAGTTGGTCATTCAAATTCCGTGATAAAATATCATATCGGCTTCCCATTAAGCAGGATAATATTCCGGCCAGCTTGATTTGTATTGAATATGTGTCTGCCAGCCGGTGCCTAGCATAATGAAGTGGCTCACAAATCAGGCCATAATGGCCGCCTTCTTACACATATTGCTTAATTAAAGGTTGTGAGCTTATTAGCGTGTGTCCCAGCCGCGGCGCACTGGGACGACGGGGTTGTCGTGAGGGCCGTCCTTTCAAAGATTTTATAGATTGCTAATCTATTGCGCTGAGCTAAAATCAAAGCGCGATAATTTGACTGTTAATGATGCCTCATGTTTATAGGGAGCCATTACACATCGAGGCCGTTTTAGATACGTTTGTATGAGCCTTAAAGTTGCTCCTTGTCTTAATTTGGAAACGCCGAGGTTATGACGCATGTATATTCAGCAAAATCTTGCATATAGATGTCATGTCTTTCATTTAATCCATATTCTACAGTGGTATGAAAAAGTATCTGAACCTTTTGGAATTTCTCACATTTCTGCATAAAATCACCATCAAATGTGATCTGAACTGTTGAAAATTAAGTTGCTATTTTGGTCAAAAACTTACATGATATGTTAAATATTGCTATAAATCCTGAGAATTTAGGTGATTATCTCTGCATTTGGTGATTTTTGTATATCTAGTGTAAAATCTTAGACTTTTATAGCCATTTTAAGTTGTGTTATACTTATAAAAATTAATCGGGATTTTATAAGGGAACGACTTTGAATTTTGTGATGCCGCTGCTCATGAAGACTCATATATGGCAAAGGTAGGTGCCTGTTGTGGTTTAAGTTTGGTAGCAGCTTTGGTTTTGAAAATATTTGAAGTTTTTGAAAATAGGCCCCCTACGAATCTGCCCCGTTTCCCGTGTCATGTCAATAGGTTACGAAGTCTATGCTCTGGATCAGGTCGGCTCTTTTTCTCGTCTTTTTCAGCTTTCGACACTCAAGCCATCTCTTTAACTGAACATTTGGTAACACTTTAAAATACGGGTCCCTTAATTAACATTAGTTAATGCATTTTTAGACAATAACTGATGTTTAAGTAACATTACAATAGTTAATATAGTTGCTTATCTAACATTTATTAATATATTACCAGTAATTGACATGAGTTAAAGCATTAGTTAATGCATAACCAGACAGTAACTAATGATTTGGTAAAATTAAAAATACATATACGCCTATTTAGGGTTAGGGTTCGTTAACTTGAGCATTTATAATTTCTTAGTTAAGGGACACATGTGCTACACTTTACAATAAGGGTCCAAAAAACATTCAGTAATGGTTAATTAAGGTTAAGTCATACTTGTGAGGTACGCTCACGTGAAATATGACCATACTAAAGGTTAGGTTTGCAGCACCCAAGGACTCACGGAGCAATGTTTTTAAAATAACAATCACTTACCAGTATAAATTAATAACTATTTATTAATGCACTAATGTATAAGTGAATGAATGTTAAGTAATTTAATGTACCTAACCTTAAGTCTGGTCATATTTCACGTGAACGTACCTCATAAGTATTACATAACCTTAATTTACCATTACTGAATGTTTTTTGGACCCTTATTGTAAAGTGAAGCACATGTGTCCCTTAACTAAGAAATTACACCGTAATTTCCCGAATATAACGCGCACTTTTTTCCCCCCAAAATCAACTTGTAAAATCATGGTGCGCATTATAAACGGGTACAGGATTGGAGACAAAAATATAAATATATTATATATATATATATATATATATATATATATAAAGACCTTTTTTTTTTTTTATTGACACTGTGTTGAAGAAACGTATACGGCGATCCGTTGCCGACCATTACGGTATGTGACGTCACCATTTTGTTTCGTAAACATCTTGTTCATCCAGTATTTATATGCATCTAGCATGAGGGAGAAACGCGAGTTTGACCCCCCTAGCAACAGTTGCTAACGTAATGAATATTAATGAGCAAATGTTACGTGCGGTACGCTATTGGATGACACGTTACTCTTGTCTGTCTCCTTGTGGTCTACAGCTTCAACACTCCTAACATGTCATTTCCTACAGCTATTTGGATATTTTTGTATTTCCCTCCCGGCAACGTCTCACTATCGTGCTCCTTTTCACCAATACTATCCTTGTGACGAGCCATCTCATATGCAATTCTGTGATTAACGATGGCACGCATCCATGACTTATACAAGACAGGACATTCTTGTGAAAAACTGTTGCGAAAGTAACTTGGAATTTCCCCTGAATTCTGTGCTCGTTTGAAAACAGAGCAATGTTAGATTCATTGGTCAAACCGTTTCCAATAAAGAACAAACTTTCACTCTGAACTGTTTGATATGTGTTTCTGTCTGTTGATAAAAGCCATTTGTCTTAAATGGCTTTTACGCCTTTTTCATCACACCAACAAAGCCCTTTGCAAGTGGCGCTAAAGGGCGCAGCAGCAGAGTGGCTGAAGGTATTGCGCTGGTTCAAATATTTGATTGCAGAGGGCAAACAATTTCCACACAATCTAAATTTCAAATTGGTACCTGGGAGGGGAAAAGACATGAATGGTGGGAGAAACACATGCCGCTAGGTGTTAGTGCCACACATTTGCTGATTTTTGTTTAAAGAACAAATCTTTTGAAGAGCTTTCATGAGGAAACGCAACTTTTTAGTGTGTGTAAGTGTGTTTGTGTTTGCGTGGATCAGCAACCCGCTGACATAACCTGGGGCTCCATTCAAACTGAAATGGAGTGCTTAAAGGTGCAATTCCACCAATACTCCATGCCATCCACGCTAACCTATTGTTTACTAGGGTTCCTCACTCTGGATTTGTTTTGTGTTGTTCTTACTCAGGGTAGTTAGCCGTCCAATTTTAATAAACTCCATCTCTTCTGCCAAAAGAAGTGACGGCTTGGCATAAATTTCGGTAATTTTGCAACCTTGTGTAAAAACCTAACAAAACGGCTAAGTGGTGCCCCTTTGGATTTTTCTAAAAGGCCTCTTCTATTGATTTTTTCAATGTAGAACGATGAAATTTGGGGAGCCGATACCTTGTGCAAAACTGCTCCAAAAAGTCTCTTGCACGCATATTCCAGACCAAACAGGAAATCGGGTATTTTGGATAGATTAGTTGGATCCGCCTCAAAATTGGTGGGACTGTTAATGAGACATATGAGATCTAACGTTATCAAAATAGGGAGGTTCCATTCACGGGCACAGGTCTTGACGGGGTGCCAAAGTCGGCCTTTTTGGGGGGAAAGAAAACGCCAAATTCAGTAAATGACTAATAACTCCCTGATCCAAGGATCACTCTTTTTCATAACTGGTATGTATGTGAGTTATCTCAGCCTGATCACAACTGCATTGAAATATTACCAATGAGGCCTGGCGCCCCTGCTGGGAACAGGAATCATCCTTTTTTACGAGACTGGCTCCTCCTCCAAGGGGAAAAAAATCAATTGACCTGAAACCTTCATCAGAGTAGCCTTAAGACATGTGTTCAGGTGCCTGATGAAAAATGTTGAGGTTTTGTTAAAGCAGAGGGGTTCAAACAGGAAAGTGAAAATGTCGCCATTTTGTCTCGCTACAAATTTTGAACACTCATAAATGGTGTTATATAGCGCTTTTCCACCTTTCAAGGGTCAAAGCGCTTTACACTACATCGCCATCTACCTACTGGTGACGCAGCACCAGGAGCAATGTGGGGTTCAGTATCTTGCTCAAGGATACTTAGGCGAGTTCATCAGGGCAGAGAATCGAACCCACAACCTCTGGGTTGGGGGACAACTACTCTATCACTGAGCCACGCCATAACTTGGCAGACATACAATATATCTGCGTCAAACCTTCGTATGCTTAGTGGGAGTCGTACTCTGAAGGGTCAACTCTTCAGTGCCAACTAGTGGCAACAGAAACTCACTAATTTTACTTATACATGTCCAGTTGTTTTCATGGTTGTGATTGTAGTTACAAAACTTTTTGTAATACTAAATTTTAAGGCTCACGTCCACATGTCTCCGTCTGTTGCCGTGACAACCCTATGTTCGCCATTAAAGGAAGTAGATTTTTTTTTTTTTTTTTTTGAAGGACTTGGGCAGCTCATAGAGCCACGAAATTTGGCACACTTGGTCGAATTGGCCCAATTAGAAGATTCATTTTGGTTTTGAATAAGGGCATGGCTGCACAGCCCAGTAGCGCTTCCTTTTTTTGTAGGACCCTCTTCAATAGGGTTTTTTTCTCCTAGGTGTGTGAATGTATTTCTAATCCCAATCAGAAAGACACTTCACAAATTTATCCTTCATGGGAGGAGTGCAAGGAGGAAGCCTTTGTTCTCTAAGAAGAACATGAAGGCCAGACTGAAGTTTGCCAGAGTGAATGTAGAGAAAGACCAGGACTTCTGGTATAATTTTCTTTGGACAGATAGCTCAGTAGCGCTTCCTTTCTTTGTAGGATTAACAGGATTCTTAATAGGATTTTTTTTCTCCTAGGTGTGTGAATGTATTTCTAATCCCCAAAAAAAGGGGAGTGTCGAGAAAGTTAGGTTCGCATGATATGAGGAGAGGGGCACGATCTGCCACCACCCTGACCTGCATGTTGTCTGAGTTGCGTGATGTCCAAGTTGCAAGGGGTGTGGCTCAGTGGTAGAGCAGTTGTCCCCCAACCCAGAGGTTGTGGGTTCGATTCTCTGCCCTGATGAACTTGCCTAAGTATCCTTAAACAAGATACTGAACCCCACATTGCTCCTGGTGCTGCATCACCAGTAGGTAGATGGCAATGTAGTGTGAAACGCTTTGAGGGCCTTGAAAGGTGGAAAAGCGCTATACAAGTATAACACCATTTACCAAGGGCCCAGAACTGAATAGTTTAGTTTAAAATACCTTAGTCCTCCATGCATCCTCCACCACAGAGCCCTGACATTTTAACTGAAATAGCCCTTAAAATCAGTTTTTTTATCCCTCCATAAAGAGACTTTAGGTCGAACACACGTCCACACGGCAACAGCGCTGTTTCACCGAGCCTCCGCCTTGTCTGTGCTTGGCAAAAACACTTTTCTAACCCACATAAGAGTTGCTACTAACTGTTTCTACATTTCTGGTGCTGATTCAATGGGCCTAGCACCTGTTGCTTTATGTTCGTGCTCGTACAAGCATGCCCCCCCAATGTACAAGCTGATGTTACACTTTAGGGCAGGGGTGTCCAAACTTTTTGCAAAGGGGACCAGATTTGGTGTAGTAAAAATGTGGAGGGGCCGACCTTGGCTGACATCCTTTACGTAGAACAATATATTTAAGCAAATTTTAGCAAGCCATTCTGTGCGTCACATTTGCTTTATTATTTTTTTCAATTAATAATTTCAACAATCTCGCAACCAGCCTCTGTGGCGTTCTCTTTTGATTCTCGGGCTCTTGCGAAATACAACTGGGAAACTAAACTAGCTTCAAGTTACTTCAATTTCTCGCGACGTATCTTCCCTGTAATCTTGTCGTCCATGTCAACGTGTCTTGTTTGGTAATATTGCCTCACATTGAACTCTTTAAAAACAGTGACTGTCTCTTTGCAAATTAGGTGGACACAGTTGTTGCGTATTTTAGTGAAGAAGTAGTCTACTTTCCACCTATCCTTGAAGCGTCGGCCGTCCCAGTCAACTTTTTTTTTTGTTGATTGTCACCAATTTAGAAAATTGGGAGTAAACGGTCACACGGGTTAATGTTGCTCATGCCCCTTTCCCACTGAAACTAGTGGGTCAACGCGCGTTTTTTCCAAGCCGATGCAACCCACTAGCAATTGGCATTTGGCACCTTTCCCATTGACAAACAAAAAAAAGCCGTGTCTTTTTTTTTTTTTTTCACCCGTCTAACCCCCCACCCCTCCTCAGCCATGCGTAAGGTTACGTGACGTCACCACGCTAAGATGCGCGTCGACACAAGTGCGACCGAATTCATTCAGTTCAAGGAAGTAAACAATGCAGAGCAACATGGAAGCCTCCTTTCCGTTTGTGTTCTCTGTTTTCATGCTTTTTACTGCCCTCAAAATGATCGAAATTGTTATGACGCATTACGTAAGAGCCTACGTCACCATGTAGATTAGGGTGTTGACTGTTGACCCGGGGTTTTGCTTTCACACTGCATGACGATCAGAGCCGAGGTGATTTTAACGCGGTTCGCTTGGCGGGTTGATTGACACGGGTCGAGGCAGGTCGCTGCACCTTTCCCACTACCGCCAAAAGCCGATTGTTAGTGGGTTGACATGACTTTTTTGGTGAGTGGGAAAGGGGTATTAGAGTGCTGCTGCCTTTTAGTGGGTAAATGAGGAGCAGCATTTAGTGTGTAAGCTACTTCATATGCTGGTAGCAGTACTGCTGACCAAATTATTAAGTCTGTGTGCAGGCCAGACGTTATTGATTTTAGGACAGAGGCTGGGGGCCGGATTAAATATGACCACGGGCCACATTTGGCCCCCGGGCCGGATTCTGGACATGTCTGCTTTAGGGCAAAGGTGGCTATCGCGATTAAAAAACTGACCTGAACTCTGTATGAATTCCCTCTGAAGAAAGTGATTTCAAAAAGATAGCAGACCATCTTTTGGACACAAATCCATACAAAACAATGACAGAAATGGCTTTATAATGACATTTGTTCATAATTAATCTTCCTTTCACAGCTGCCTTGACCCCGCCCACTACTATATCTCCAAACAGAAGATGATGTCACATCCAGAATGCGTTACAGATGTTTGCAGTCTGTCTGCATGCTATTAATAGACGTTCTATACTGTTGTTGCCATGTGACTGTTCTGTCATTCTGTCGGCGTGTGCTAGCTTGCACAGCGCTAGAAAAACTAGACATAATCATCCCAACTAAAAGGGGTCTAGCACAAGTGTCTCAATATTTTCCACCATATAAAAACATCCATTTAGCAGCACCAAAGCTGTGCACAACCCGACAGTACATGTGTTACGGCATACTTCCGTCAATAGCGCAAATACGGTATGCAAATCAGATTTACACTCCTGACCTCTGTCAGGTTTTTTTGTCCGAGCTGTATTCTTCTGCGCTGACCCAGAACGTGATATCCTGGTGCTTAAGCGGTGAAGGGAAAAAATCATGCAAAAGATAGCAAGTAAGAAAAGAAGGCTCTCCGAGCATGTCAATGTCGTGCCATATTATTGTGGCATCTGGATAGATCATGTGCCTGCCTGCACACATATTTATTTATTTGAGTAGAGTCAGGTGGGCAGATGTCCTGTTCACAGGAGAAATCATTTGCAGTGAGGAAAAAAAGGGAGGGGAGATGGAATGAAAAAAATATATATGAATATGCAAATGTAGTCACAGTGTGGAACCTTGTAATGAGTGGGAAATGTAGAAGCCATCTTTCATTATGCAGAGGTCATTGCTTAATGCCAGGCAGCTGGGCCTAGCTTCTTTTCTCAGACCCCTCCCCATCATCTCCTGTCATCTCACAGCAACTTGAAATAAAAGTGTGGCAAACAAGGAACTTGGCACGCATCCACATGTGCGCTGAACACAAATTACAGCTGCGGCTTAAAGTCCTTATTATTGAATACCACCTTGCGCCAATTCGCGAAAAGAGAGGAATTAAATCTGTTAGATATATTCCAGGGATTTGTACTGTATGAGCCCGACTTTTGAATGACTAATATAAATATTAGTGCTATCAAGCAATTAGCGTTTTAAGTTGCCAGTTTTTGAGTTGGCCAATGTTCTTACCTGAAATGATTATAATTTAAGCCTCATGGGAAACAAGAATTGGGCAACTTCACACTTGTAAAGTTGAATCGAGCATCAGTTTTTCCCAAATAGCTTTTAAAAACAGGAGTGGGAACCTCTTGGTACGTCACGATACGATTTGCGATACAAAGCTCACGATAACGATGATCTGACGATATGGCGATACAACGATTATCGAAACATTGGTCAGGAAATCGTAATAGGATATTCTAAAAATGACTAATAAACAGAAAAACAAGCTTCTGCTGTGAATTGGAATGAGTTTATCACTACTAGACGTCCAATCCATTTAAACTGGGAGGACATTCGTTCATTCGCTGCCATCCTCCCACTTCAAATGGATTGAACGTCTATGGCCATCAGTGGCAGCCAATGCCAGGCAATGAGGTCATTTTGGGCCATTTAAGGTCATTTACCTGTTGATTTTCAGTTACTTCCTGTTGATTTTGGGGTATTTTATGGGTCATTTCCTGTTTATTTTGAGTTATAGAACACAAAGTGACCTGGGATTCACCAAAATGAATAGGCAGTGACTCAAACTGAACAGGAAATGACCTGTAAATGCCCTAAAATGAATAGCAAGTTGCCTATAAATGGCCTGAAAATCGGACAGAATGACTGTGAATGCTTTGGTTTCGAATGAACGAATGTTCCCAGTAGAGGGGGGAATCTTTGCGCACCTAACGATTCAATTACGATTCAGAGGCTCCGATTTTATAACAAAACGATTATTGATGCACCACTGGAGACATTCGATGCCTCACTGTATGTATATATTAGATTTTTCCAATATTTTCAGGTAGCCGATAATATTGGCCGATAATAGCTTTTTAAAATGATCCTGGAGGAAATCGACGTTGGTTTTTCATTATCGGTTTTGGACCAATATGTATATGGTAGTACCTTGTGTGCCCTTTGCACTTGCATCTGATCCAAAGAAACTGATGTTTGCACTCTTTTGATTTCAACAATAAATTTAGTGGTGCAGAATTGGCCCTTTTTCCATAACTTAAGTTGTTCTCTTGTTATTCACAGAATGTTTATTTGGAAAGCTTGTTACTAAGTTGTTACATTTATCATTATTAATGCATCCAATGGGGCATCACAGTACAATTAGCCGTAATATGTTAAGTCCGCGATCACATGTATGGGTATCGGTTTGATATCGGTATCGGATTTTTGAAGTTGGACAATATTGGGATATCGGTTATTGGTTAAAAAGTTATTATTCGGACAACTCTAGTATATATTTATATTAGGGCTGTCAAAATTATCGCGTTAACGGGCGCTGATTATTTTTTTAAATAAATGACATTAAAATATTTGACGCAATTAACGCACATGCCCCGCTCAAACAGACTAAAATGACAGTACAGTGAAACATCCGCTTGTTTTATGGGTTAGTACCATGAGTGAGCATGGTGTAATTATTGACATCAACAATGGCGAGCTACTAGTTTATTTTTTGATTGAAATTTTTCCAAATTTTAATAAAACGAAAACATTAAGAGGGGTTTTAATATAAAATTGCTATAACTTGTACTAACATTTATCTTTTAAGAACTATAAGTCTTTCTATCCGTGGATTGCTTTAAGAGAATGTTAATAATGTTAATGCCATCTTGTTGATTTATTGTTATAATAAACAAATACAGTACTTATGTACCATATGCTGAATGTATATATCCGTCCTGTGTCTTATCTTTCCATTCCAACAATAATTTACAGAAAAATATGGCATATTTTATAGATGGTTTGAATTGCGATTAATTACGATTAATTAATTTTTAAGTTGTAATTAACTCGATTAAAAATTTGAATCGTTTGACAGCCCTAATTTATATAAATACAGAGTATGTTGTTGTTTTTTTGCCACCAATATAACCCTCCGCTGTATAGTGTAAACCATTTTGCCTTAATCTGGCTGATGTTGCACTGGTATTCCCCAAAAATGAATCACTTCAAACAATGCATGTCTGCCTGCAACGGATGTGCCTTCGGAGTTTCGAACAGGCCAATAAAGGTCATGCCACCTGAAGTCTTTTGTAAATTTATGAGGCAGACCAACACCTCCCCTCACAACGTTTCTACTGTCATTTACTTGACATTGAGCTATCAGCCCGATCATCGAAGAGACTCTTCAAATAATCTTGGGCTTGGATGCTAAAAATGTAATGAACTTCACGGTTCATTGGCGCTGACATTGCTTAATTAATGGGCGCATTTAAAGTACATAGGGCCCCTGTAATTGATTTATATGCATGATTTGCACATACAGCTGTTAGTTCCTGTAGGAGAGTCATCACTCACAACGTGGCAGCGATTATGATAGTGTGGCAAGGTAACAGCGGCGCACTCAGTTGGCTCATCCAGCCTTGGGAAAAATATGACACATTTAGGGAACATTTTTATTCTGCTTTCCCAATGTCTGCATCATTACTGGAAAAAAAAAAACATTTATAAATTGCACTGGAGTAGAAGTTGAATTTTGGGGAGGTCACTATTTCATAAGAGACCAAGCACAAAAAGTATAGTAGGGCTGTCCCAAACGACTAATTTCCTCCCGATTAGTCAGCCGACTATTTTTACGTTTAGTCGACTAATCTAAAAAAAATTTTTTTTTTTGTACTAATTTAATAATGACATTTTTGTTAAAGCTTATTAATTCACAAAAAACAATTTGGAACACCTAAATTCTTTATTAACGTATTAATAAATAACATAAATATCAATAATAAATCACAAACAATGAGGTCAAATGCTGCTGGCATTAACTGGTGCAAAAAAAATGTAAACGGAAACATTGTGACTTTACCTTTTTAACAGGAGTCAAAACAATTCTTACTCTTTTTGCGGTATGTCATTGTCTATATTGTTCTAAATGTTAAAATGAATTGCAATGTCCCAGACAATCATTTTTAGAATACTTTGTGTGAGTTCAGATGCTCTTTCCGGTGTGCATTCCGCATTATTTGGGGAGGGGAAAAACTGTTTTAACCTGAAGATAACGCAGAGGGCACACTGAAATATTACCACAATTATTTTGAATGAAAGGCACACATACCAGCAGTAACAAAAATTAAGCATATAGTATTAATTTTATAGTATACTACTATATGTAAAACTTTATAATATTAAATAACTAACATTAGTGCAGTCATGGATTACAGTAAGCAGGCCAGTGGTGTTTCCATATATAATTTTTATATTATGTATATACAGGATATTTGTATATATTTTCCCTAAGTGGGAGCTTCCATGATCCTAATAAATTTAATAATAATTTAAAAATATATATAATTAATTATTTTATTAAATAAAAATGCGCGTTGATACGACGCACATAAAGGCAACTTCCATTTAAAAAATCGTTAGAGAGTTGCATGGACTTACAATCCGCTAGCTTGTTGTTTCTTGTTGTCTTCAAAAATTATACTTGGGTGACGGCGCTTCAAGTGTTCGTTTATAGCCGACATGCTACCATGATATGCGAGCTCAGCTTAGCAAAGAGTACACACAGTGGCACCCTCCATATTTTCCTTGAAATAATTCCACACTCTGGTTATTCTGGTCTGCTTTTTTGGCTTTATGCCGCTTTCACGTGTAACCATCTCTGCCCATTTTGGAAATTGGCGGTGTTTTCAACTCCTCACCAGCGATTCACTTGGCTCGTTGTCGTCGGTTCGTCTGGGTTCGTCCGATTTCCTCCTCGGGAAGGCGGCGGCGTGCATAAAAACACCGAGAGGCGTCGGATGGCTCTTTAAGGATACTTTTATTGACCAAAACAAAAAGATGGGGGATGAAGCCACTCAACTCGGCGCTACCGCGCACTTTTCCAACTCGCCGATCTCGCGCCCTCTCCCTCGCTCGCTCGCCCACTTTCTTCCTCTTTGCTCAATCTGACAACGCCGGTCACATTGAAATAACAGCGCCCCCCTTGGGGGTGCCAGTAACAACCGCTTGTACCGCGAGCGCCTGCCATTCTAAACTTTATCCGCATGTAATTTTTTTTAACCCGTCATTACCCGTCGACGGTATGTTTTGCCCGTCGACGCATTTACGTCATCGATAACATCGACTAGTCAGGACAGCTTTACAGTATAGTAGTAATAAACGGAGAACAAAGTGCTAAATAGGGATTTGTTGACATATTAACAGTTATTCAGATAACGATAAACGATAACTCTCGATCTCCCTCCAAATCACCACCAAATCCATTCAATTCTTCATCTTCAAAAAACAGTACTTTAGTTACTGTCAGTGTTGTATCGTCGAAAATATTTTGTCAATGAACACTTTTTTATGACAATGATAAGACGATAACGAGCAAAAAACGTGTTTTGGGAGACTAAAACATAACAATACAAATGCCCGTTTTCGTGAGACGAGAACGAGACGAAAACATGTTCACAATGTGTAATTAGCCTGCATTGTAGCAGTGTCTGGCTATGTCATTAGTGATATGCTCCCCCTGCTCCCCGAGCTTGCACACACGGTAAGATTTGTTTGCTTATCTTGGCCAGAGAGAATATACAATGTTGCTTTAGCCTTCAAAGGTCTGTGCTGAGCGACCATCATACACTCAATGTAACTCGAAGTGTTAGCATAGCATTCGCGTTCGCATTAGGCTAATGCTAATAGCAAGCGTCCTCTTAAAATCTTTCATTGAAAATAGTGTACTGTTTATCTGCTGAGTGTGTATTACCACAAAGTTGGCATTGTTCTTGTAGACACTACAATATGTGCTCGTCAATCAAGGTTCATTCAAAATTGTTGGAAACCTTTATTTGTATTGGGAGTAAAATTTTGGAATTTTGCAGAGGAAAAAATAGTAAACGAGATGAGATGTCTCGAATTTTCGTCAAGAAAGACGAGACGAAGACACATTCTGAGATGACTAATATACACTGCTGGCCAAAAGTATTGGCACCCCTGCAATTCTGTCAGATAATGCTCAATTTCTCCTAGAAAAGGATTGCAATTACAAATGCTTTGGTAGTAATATCTTCATTTATTTGGCTTGCAATGAATAAAAAACACAAAATAGAATGTGGGGGGAAAAAATTAAATCATGATCATTTTACACAAAACTCCAGGACAAAAGTATTGGCATCCTTTGAAAAATCATGTGATTCTTCTCTAATTAGTGTTATTAACAGCACCTGTGACTTACCTGTGGCACATAACAGGTGGTGGCAATAACTCAGTGCTTCTCAATTATTTTCTGTTACGCCCCCCCAAGGAAGACGTAAATGTTTCGCGCCCCCCCCAACTCTCTGCCGCCACTGTAAATAGTATAATTCGTCTATATTACTATTATAAGTACGCCTCAGCCTAACATTGTGTCCTTTTTTTTCTATTAAAAAAAAAAAGTAACATAGATCAACTTATAATAAAGTATAACTTTTTTAACATTGTGTTGCTTGTAACAGAAAAGACTTAACGCGCATCAATTTGCCTGAAGTTAAAAAAAAAAAAAAAAAAAAAGTCACATCCAAACTGTAAAAATACACTCAAGGTACATTTTTGACCATTTGATACTGAAAAATAAAATGTAATAAAATCAGTAAATAATGACAAATTCAAATTGATTAGAAACATTTACTCTTCAGGACAACATGCCAAAAACTTTGACCGAAAAAAAAACAAAACTGAATAGAAGGGGGGGGGGGTGTCTTTGGACAGAAGGAAAGTTTTTATTTTCGCTGATTCACCACAGTGCTCACTGGTTTACTGATATAACACTGACAAAGCGGGACGATTGTGAAAATTGGCAGTATTCGGCACATTTTCGCTGAAAAATAGTCAAGCGGCTTATCAATGAGATTGAGGTCTAATGTCTTTAAGTGGCGTCTTAACTGATTTGGCTTCTCCGCTATAATCATTTTTAGACTCAGTAAACAGTGGTCTTTCCTCATTTTCCACTATATTGAAAGTCAAAGACAAACGGCCCGAAAAAAGCGCATTCTCGGCGGCCGAGGGAGAACCGTAGGTGAGGGCGGTGGTCGTGACGATCCCAAGCCGAAAACGGCACTTCTCGGCCGGACACGTGAGAACCGAAGAAGACACTAAGACAGTGGGTCGCTGCGTGAGTCCAGCTCTGCATGAGTCTCTTCCGTGTGCTCTTGCTTACTTCAAAAATACTGCACGCACTTTGAAAATGAGAGCGCCACTGCCACCCACGGAGTGGATGTGCAAGTACACTTTATTCTAGTACGGCAAAAAAAAAAAAAAAAAAAAAAAAGCATGTTCCCCGAGGTCACTCGCGCCCCCCCTGGCATCGCTCTGCGCCCCCCTGGGGGGGCGCGCCCCACCATTTGAGAAGTACTGCAATAACTAAATCACACTTGCCGCCAGTTAAAATGGATGAAAGTTGACTAAACCTCTGTCCTGTGTCCTTGTGTGTACCACATTAAGCATGAAGAAAAGAAAGAAGACCAAAGAACTGTCTGAAGACTTGAGAAGCAAAATTGTGAGGAAGCATGGGCAATCTCAAGGCTACAAGTCCATCTCTAAAGACCTGAATGTTCTTGTGTCTACCGTGTGCAGTGTCATCAATAAGTGTAAAGCCCATGGCACTGTGGCTAACCTCCCTAGATGTGGACAGAAAAGAAAAATTGATGAGAGATTTCAACGAAAGATAGCTGGATGGTGGATAAAGACCCTCAACTAGCATCCAAACAAGTTCAAGCTGTCCCGCAGTCTGAGGGTACCACAGTGCCAACTTGTACTATCCGTCGGCGTCTGAATGAAAAGGGACTCTATGGTCGGATGCCCAGGAGGACCGCACTTCTGACCCAGAGACATAAAAAAGCCAGGCTGGAGTTACCTGAGAAAGCCAAAAACATTGTAGAAGAATGTTCTCTGGTCAGATGAGACAAAAGCAGAGCTTATTGGGTAAAGGCAGTAACACAGCGTTTACAGGGAAAAAAAACGAGGCCTTCAAAGAAAAGAACACATTTCCTACAGTCAAACATGGTGGAGGTTCCCTGATGTTTTGGGGTTGCTTTGCTTCCTCTGTCACTTGACTGCTTGACCATGTGCATGGCATTATGATGTCTGAAGACACAGACAAAAACAAATTTTGCAGCAAAATGTAGGGCCCAATACGAGAAAGCTGGGTCTCCCTCAGAGTTCATGGGTCTTCCCGCAGGACAATGACCCAAAAGCACTAGAAAACGGTTTGAGAGAAAGCTCTGGAGATTTCTTAAGGGGTCAGCAATGAGTCCAGACCTGAATCCCATAAAACACTTGTGGAGAGATCTGAAAATAGCAGTTTGGAGAAGGCACCCTTCAAATCTCAGAGACCTGGAGCAGTTGGCCAAAGAAGAATGGTGTAAAATTCCAGAAGAGCATTGTAAGAAAGTCAGTGATGGATACCGGAAGCAGTTGTTCGCAGTTATTGTCTTTTGGCTGTGATACCAAGTATTAGGCTGAGGATAACAATACTTTTCTCCGGCCCATTTTTGTAGTTTTGTGTGAAATTATAATTATTCCATTTTTTAAAAAATTCTCTTTTGTGTTTTTTTCAATGCAAGCAAAATAAATCAAGATATTTCTACCAAAGCATTTGTAATTGCAATCATTTTCTGGGAGAAATTGAGTATTATTTGACAGAATTGCAGGGGTGCCAATAATTTTGGCCAGGAGTGCAAAATAAAAAACGATATTAGCAGATCTAGCATAGACGGCCAAAAAAATGTCACACCAAACTGCCGTAATTCATTTCATTCTGCAGGACTATTTTTTTTTTTAGATGTGTAACGCGACCACTATAGAGCGCAGTGCTTCAGCCACTCGTCCGTAGTCTGCTGGGGAGTCCCTTTCATTCCAACAAAAAAATCAGTGGTGAAAAACCTGATATGATATCACTCCACCCTGCTTGCCTAGACAGCCTTTTCCTTGCAGAGCTGATGGATTACAAATGTTGCTGTTCATACTACAATTATTGACATGGTAAGTTTTAACTTTATCCTGAAAACACAGCCAACACCATTTATTGCATGGGTCATCGGTGATTCTCATGTGTGCATGTGTTGTTTCTTATTGGCATGCTAAGCAGGCACCATTAACTCGCGCTAGCTTAGCCACGCCGGAGCCCTGAAACTACCAAACAACTAACAAACTGCACTGATTTTTTTTTTTTTTTAAATCAACTCCACCGACTAATTAATCCCCTATTAACTGGAAGGTAGGTAACCTTATGTAGGGCTGTCAAAATTAACGCGTTAACGGGCAGTAATTAATTTTATAAATTAATCACGTTAAAATATTTAACGCAATTAATGCATGCGCGGAACGACCCACTCAAGCATTGCCGCGAACAGACTACAATGGCGCCGTTTGAAGTATATTGAGAGCTAAGGGCAGAGACAAGGAAGTGGAGTGAACGCAGGTGTTACCGGCACCCGCCAAGGGGGCCGCTGTTAATTTCAATGTGACCGGCATTGTCAGATTGAGCAGTGAGGAAGAAAGTGGTCGAGTAAGAGAGGGCGCGAGAGAGTAGAGAAAGTGCGCAGTTAGCGCAGGCTCAAGTGCTGCGTCCCCCACATGCTTTTGTTTTGATAATAAAAGTACCCACAAAAAGCCATCCAACGCCTCTCGGTGTTTATATGTACGCCGCCGTCTTCCTCAGGAGGGAATCAGACGAACCGAGCCAACCAACGACAACGAGGAAACATGAATCGCCGGTCCATAGCACCGCCAATTACCAAGAAGGGCGAATTGGTAACGCAGGCATTTATTGGAGCCGCGCTATTTAATGGAATTAGCGGTGGCATCTCTTCCACAAGTGTTAAAACTATTGTGGCAAGCGACATGGGGAAGAATAACTGGAGATGATCTTTTTCTTAACACCATCTATTGTACTCAACGCAGAGAAGATATACCATTTGCAGCAACCACTGTGACTCATGGTTGCTCAAATTCCCATCATGCATATGGGCAGTTAAGAACATTTAAGTCGCAACAGTATCATTTAGTGAAAGCACAACAAAAATAATATTCCTATCTCTCAAGAATAAAATAATGTTCACAAAAAGAAAAGCGCTCAATGCAAAGAGATCTGGCATTCCCAATCAAAATAGCTATGCAAAATAATACTCTATTAAAACATTAAGTTTAGCTCAACAAATACACTAGATGGCAATATTTAGTCACAATATACAAACTATCAAAATTACTATAACTTGTACTCACATTTATCTTTTAAGAATTACAAGTCTTTCCAACCGTGGATCCCTTTCACAGAAAGAATGTTAATGTTAATGCTGTCTTGTGGATTTATTGCTATAATAAACAAATACAGTACTTATGTACAGTATGTTGAATGAATATATCTGTCTTATATTTCCATTCCAACAATAATTTACAGAAAAATATGGCATATTTTAGAGATGGTTTGAATTGCGATTAATTAACTTTTAAATTGTGATTAACTCGATTAAAAATTTTAATCGTTTGACAGCCCTAACCTAATGTCAAAAATTCTGAACTTACCCTTTAAATATAGGAAAGTTAATTACGTGCAATGACATTTTTTGGCCACCAATCTTCGCCTATGCGTTACGCACACAAAGAAATTTCATGACAATTTTGCAACTTTAATGATCACAAATCAAAAAAGGAACGCAACTCGTTCATAACTCGAAACAAAAACAAAAACACGGATCGATGGGAATGCATGACAAAGAGGGAAAGTCAGGCCACAGAGAAGGATCAAAGAATAAAACATCACGCCGGAATTTGTGAAAGCCAATATTCAGTGTGGCGTAAGAGAGGAGTACTATATCAGAGCGCCAAATCAATATCACATTACTTTGAGTATGAGGGCATATATAAGACTCATCAAACTGATTATATTTGATGCTACAATGGCAGTCTCATTTACTGTGGCCCTCAACAGTCACTGTTGTTCAATTACCAGTAGTGTGTGTGTGTGTGTGTGTGTGTGTGTGTGTGTGTGTGTGTGAGCGATCACAAGAAAGAGAAAAAAGGAAAACAAACAGAAGGGAGTGACAAAAGAAAAATAGAAATCCCACATGACAAATGGCTGTTTATTTGACTAAATAAAGTCATGGCTGGAATAGAAATGAGGGATAGTGTGTCACAGTCAAACTCTGCTTAAAAGATGGCTTGCTTCATCTGACATTGAAATTTCATGAATATATTTTCCAAAGGGCGGCACAAAACAAAATTCATCACGAAGTTCGTGAAGGCCAGAATGTCACGGGAAAGATTCGTCAATTTCTTAATGGATTGTACGGCGATGTGTACCATTATGACTCCTCGACTGGTGAAAACAAATACACTTCACAATGGAAACTGTGATTGTATTCAATTCTTTTTTTATTTGGTGATAAATTAGAATCACAAAAATAATAATAATAAAAAATAAAAAAATTAAAAAAATAGGGCTGTCAAAATTATAGTGTTAACGGGCGGTAATTATCTTTTTATTTAATCATGTTAAAATATTTGACGCAATTAACGCACATACCCCGCTCAAACAGACAAATTAAAAATAGTTTGTGTAGTTATCAAACACAACAGTTGTTTTAGCTTAAAATACAGCAGTTTCTTTTAAAGAGGAGTGCAAGAGTAGAAACTGCTTTTTCAGGCTTGTCTGTGTTTTCCGCCATATATATATATATATATATATTATATATATATATATATATATATATATATGTATGTATGTAACGGGCACACGCAGGTTTCCACACTGTGGAGTGTGGAAACCTCCCTACTCAGGTGACATGAAGTTCCGCTTTGAGACTCCCAATTTGGCCAAATTTCAAAATTGTCCTATATGCATGCGTGATACATCATTGGAAAGCTTAAAATCTCAATTTTCTGGGGGAACAAAAATTTTGAACAAGAGGGCATTTAAAGATTCATTTAATTTTATGGGTGAAACATGGTGATATCAGAAGGGTCGAGATGCCGAAATCGCAGACAACAAGGAGTGGTTGAGATTTTCTTTTTCATATAGTTGCCCTTTTAAATGTTATTTTTCTTTTTTTTTTGTTTGGATCGATTATTTATCGTCTAACATATCGGGGAAAATGTGACAGTAACAAAAAAAATACAATTAAGCGATAGTTATGAGGTAGATATCCGTGACATTTTACAGACGCCAAATTTTTCATTGTGACGTAATTCGTTTAAAAGTTAAAAAAGTTTAACATAATTAATTTCCTTTGTTTTATGGCTGGGTTGAAACAAAAGTGGTGGCACGACGTCTGTAAGCGAGGGTTTTCAGGGTAAAACGGACAAATTAAAAATAGTTTGGGGGCTTCATGTTCCATGAATCTGCTATGGCAGCATATAGACATATTGTTCTATTAAACACAACAGTTGTTTTAGCTTAAAATACAGCAGTTTCTTTTAAAGAGGAGTGCAAGAGCAGAAACTGCTTTTTCAGTCTTGTCTGTGTTTTCCGCCATATATATATATATGTAACGGGCACACGCAGGTTTCCACACTGTGGAGTGTGGAAACCTCCCTGCTGATTCCTACATGTGAGGATGCTAACAGTTACGCAGTTGGCTCGGGCTTTATGGCGCAGTGGTTAGCGTCCCTACCTGCCGAGTGGAAGCATCGTGGTGTGCATTTTCGCGTCCCTGCCTGGTCAGAGGTGGGAGCGGAACACGGGGCTTCACGGACACACCGGTTACAATGGTGCCAGGACCCGGATCGACAGCGAAGGTTACAGTGGGTGAGTGTAACGCGTACACGCAGGTCCGCTGTGGAGCGTGGAAACACACCGGTTACATACATATATATTAGTGCTGTCAAATGATTAAAAAAACAATCTAGTTAATCATATGTCAACTGTGTGATTAATCATGATTAATCACATTTCCCTCGGGATGAATCAAGTTGCTCTTCAGGGGAAAAAAATCTAGGAAAATACCATAATGGACTTAAAATTTGTTTTCAGATGAAATGTATGATGAATGAATTAATACTTAACCAAATAGAGTTTTAAAATGTTATTTAACAACTCAGCTCGCATAAAATAAAATAAATTGTCAGTATTATACAAAAAGAGCTTAACAGATTAAAGTGCCTCAGACTAACAATGTGGCTCAAGTACCGTTTGGCATATTGCCCAAAATTAACTGCCAACTGCCAAAGAGCAGACAAGCACAATACAGTAACAATAGCTAGAGTTTCAAAAAATGTGTAAACAACTTCTCTGTTAAATTAAACATTTCACACAAATAAATGCACCATTTGCAGTTTTACACTAAATGGCCTGAAAGCTGTGTGAGATTTTAAAAAATAATAATAATAATTTGTCAATTTTCACACACTTAACTGAAAAACATTACACTAAAATGTGTGTAAAGGTGTTTAGAAACACTGCTTCAGTTAGCCAGTCATACCCTTTTTTTTTTTTTTTGGTTCAGTGGTCTCCTGTCAGGGCAACCAACGTAACTCTGGCTAGTTGCTCCACCTTCATTGCCTTTTCATTTTCATAAAGTTCATGAATTTTTGTGGCAGTAGTTGCCCGTCAAGGTGTTCTGTATGTTGGGTCACCCGATGCTATCTGGATGAGATTTTCAAGGCCCTTGTCTTCGACTAAGTTAATGGGTCTACAGTCTCTGGCTACCCGTCTAGCGATAGCAGTAGTCAACCTACTTGTTGTCCTTTTGTCGACAAGTCCGAGTCCGCACTCTGCCAGTGTAGCTTGATGACTGTGGCTTGTTTTTGCGGTGTTAGCGTCATTGCTAACACTAGCGAAGATATGCTTTGCCCGAAGGTGGTACTTTAGGCTGGTTGTGCTTCGATGGAAGGACAGTTCATCACAGCAGTATGTGCACACAACTTTTGTTTTATCCAGATTTCCATTAGGCAGCTTTTTAAAACGGAATTTGCCATGAAGCAGTCCTGGGTCATCATCCTCACTCATCGCGGCTGGCTGCATTTTGTCCTGCATTGCCATGCAGAGAATGTAAACATCACCGTGTGGGACTACGGGAGGCAGTTGCGGCCAAACTTAGTGTGAGCGGTAAATTGCGTTATTTTTTTTTAATGCGTTAACATTTCCGGATTAATCATGGTCGTTAACGCGTTATTGTTGACAGGCCTAATATATATCTTTTTTTTTTTTTTTTTTAAATGCCAACTGTTGCCATGAACAGCCACCTCCAGTGAATGCCCCCCACCCACCCACCAATAGCTCCAAGTCTTCAATATGGGGCCATCAGGAGGAACAAGGCACCGCAACTTCTTGGATGATTAAAAAGTCATTTTCTTAACTGTCCTCCCAGGATTTGTGAGCGTTTTTTTTGGGTAAGAAAACATTAAATTGCTCCAATCAAGCATAACGTCTCCTGCTTGTGCTGCTGTTCGCATGGCGGGTGCCTTTTTGTCATCCTTTTCCTTTGGCGCTTTTCCCAACCGCCTTGATCAACAATTAATAGTTCAAATTGCTTCCCGGTACTTATGGATGTGCAAGACAGATGCTGAACAGAAAGGAATGAACAATGACAATTTGTTGTCACGGCTCAACTTTATACACACACTTGCAACTTTTGTTTGTGACGCACAAAAATAGTCTTTTCACTTTTCCCTCACTCAGTTATTTCACACAATGACCTTTAGTGCTCGCTTTTATTTTTTTCTTCCCCCCCATCGTGGGGACAGGCTACGACCTGGCATCTGATAGAATCAATATTCTATTATGATAGTGCGTGGAGCGTGCGGGGCTTTACAACTCCACGGTAATAGTCTCGCTATTTCATCCTGTGGCCGCCATGGCCTGAGGGATCATTTCAAGCTTCTCCAGGCTCTAAGCTCCCAGCATCGCCCCCTTTCCATTAACGCGGCAGGCCTCTGCCTACCGGGGGGACTATCTGCGTGAGAGATGGATGGGGGCCGCAGAGAGTCCAGGCCAGGTGCAATGTATGACCCGCATGCATCATTACTCACATAGCCACGTATATTTTGTAAAGAAATAAAAATGGATACGCGTGCAGTAGCTCTCATCCCAGCACAATGCATTTTCACCATTAAGTGCAGTTGCCATAAAAGCAAATAGAGGAAGATTTGGAATTTATTTGATCACTGCTGGCAAACTGATATGGCATTATTAGTTTTGCGATAGATAACATCATTCTACCATTGCTCATTTTTTCTGTAATAGCCAAAGTCATTCTTATTCTTTGTTATGGTGAGGTTATAAGTAAACTAGAATTTGCCAAAATAAATGACCCTTTCTCTTTACAGATAGTAGCTGGGTTACAACGTACTCGACTTACGCGATTTCGACTTTACGACGCCGGAGTCTCGTCCGCCATTTTGCCTTTTTTTTTTTACATACACTTTTAAAATTCAACATAGCATCTATTGTACATTGGCAAACATGTGGAGGGGGCTAGTGGACAAGCAAGCCCGGCAGTTGCTTGGGGCCCTGGCCAATAAAGGGGGCCCTGAGGAAGAATTAGCCATCTGAGATGACACCACTGTAGCAACTAGAGCTGGGAATATTTGGGCACCTAACGATTTGATTACGATTATGATTCAGAGGGTCCGATTCGATTATAAAATGATTATTGATGCACCCCCCTCCTTTTTTTTTTTTTTTTAATTAAATGTTTTGTGCATTAGTTCCAAAATTGTTCAGAAATCCTCTCAGGCTAAACCAAACCACTATTTCAGTATCAAGTTAGCATATAACAGTAAACAAATATACAAAAATAACAGGAAATAAAATACTCCAGTCCCCATTCTGTATCAGCAGCTTTAAACTACCGTATTTTTCGGACTATAAGTCGCGGTTTTTTTTTTTCATATTTTGGCTTGGGGTGCGACTTATACTCAGGAGCGACTTATGTGTGGAATTATTAACACATTATGATATAATTTCACATGTTATTTTGGTGTTTTGCAGTGACACTGATGGTTTTGTAAAGTTGTTAGCATGTTCTTATGCATAGTTATCTGAATAACTCTTTATAGCTATGGCCACGTTTGCGTTCTGCCTTTGGAACTGTATGTTCAATTGTATTATTGACTTTTTTAACTTGAAATGGATGCATTTAGTTTGTGGCGCTTTCACGCCCACGTGAGGGCGCACTCGCACTTGTTTACGTGAAGAGTGCTCACACGCCAGAAGAAGACGGACAGCTACGTAGCTCTGAGTGAGTGAGGGGCGAGTTAGCGAGAGAGAATAGACGGCTGCGAACCTACTTTCATTGTTTATGCTTTTAAATCATCTCTACAGAGGCAACGCCTGCGTGTATCATCTTTTCTGTTGTTGTTGTGTGTTTTCCACCCGCGATCGGACACTTAGAGCCAGTTGTGTGGTTGTTTGAACGATGTTGATGATAGCGAACGCATGCTAACCTGTTACTTATTACTAATAGTACCTAATTATCATTTATTTACGTTGATGCGAACCTGTTTTCTATCGAGGACCAAATTGATTCAGCAAATTATACGGACGTCCAGCATTGTCTTTTGGGAGTTCGCTGTATAGCCAGGACCGAGCCGTAACGTAGGACAGTATATTCACATTTCGTTGTTCATGCACTGTACACTGTACATTTATTTAGCATGTTGTTCTCTATTGTATTTTTATATTAAATTGCCTTTCAAGATGACATGTCTGTTCTATGTGTTGGATTTTATCAAGTAAATTTCCCCCAAAAATTCAACTTATACTCTGGTGCGACTTGTATATGTTTTTTTTCTCTTCGTTGGGCATTTTATGGCTGGATCGACTTATACTCAGGAGCGACTTGTAGTCCGAAAAATACGGTACATTCAATTATTTTAATGTTGTGAATCAACTGTTACAGTTGTTAAAATTGCTCCCGTTATTCCATAATTTCCCTTCTGTCACTTTTGTCAGTTTTAAAACTATTTCATCATTTAAAGATAGATTCAAGACAAGATTCTGCCGATTTAGGAGTATTTTAGATACAACAACAGAGCCTTCTAGAGAAGTCACTGCTTTAGTACTGCTTTAAGATGGCGGCTGTTTACTAACGCCGGAAAGTCTGTCATTTTGCATCTCGGTTCAATAATACATGTTCTAACACTGGTGTCGTCTGTCATTTTGCATCTAGTTATAGATATATATGATATCTTCTGTAGCCGAATGTTTGTAGCAACTAGCAATTGGGCGTTGTTTTGTAGCAGCTATCAGCCTCAGTCAGGTATGATTGTTTTTTTCTATCTAGCGGCATGAGTTGAACATGATATTTACTCTCGGTCCGTTCCTCATTGCGTCCCAAAGACCGCGCTGACTGTGTTTTACTTCCGTTTTACCTGGTATAATTCAATAATCAGAATTTGGATGTTTGTGAATCGTTCTCGAATCTTCCACGGCCGAATCGCGAATAATCTAAGAATCGGAAATTTCGCACGCCTTTAGTAGCAACTCCACCTTGTTGGGCTCCACCTGATCTGCCGTACCAACCTGCAGTTGACACTGTCATTGGACTACGAGTATTTCGTCAAAAGTATTTTTTTTTTTTCAGTTAAAATGTATTTGGCGGAAAACACAGATAAGGCCGAAAAAGCAGTTTCTGCTCTTGCACCCCTCTGTAAAATAAATTGATGTATTTTAAGCCAAAAGAACTGCTGTGTTTGATAGAACAATATGCTGCCATAGCAGTTTCATGGCGCAGTAAGCCCCCGAACTATTTTTTATTTGTCTGTTTTACCCTGGAAACCCCCGTTTACAGACGTTGCGCAACTGCTTTTGTTGCAACCCAGCCATAAAAAGAAGGTAATTAATTATATTTATTATTAGAAATGTGTGTCGTTTTTAGCTTAGAATCATTCATTGATGTCTCATATTTTGTTTAAAAAAAAAAAAAAGTTTGGTCGAATTGGCCCAAATAGAAGATTCATGTTGGATTTGAGTAAGGGCGTAGCTGCACAGCTCAGACCCGTGAATGAAAATGCATCATTTTGAAAACTTAAGATCTCGTATGTCTTTTTTTTTTTCAGATTCGATGCAAGGACTCGTAACAATCCCCAGGATTATGCATGGCAGGGGTGTCCTCCTCCCTGAGCCAAGCTTGCACCTGACCACATAGCTGAACTAGGAGCTGCTGCTTTAAGGCTCTGCTCAGCCACTGAGACACATCGTCAGTTGTATCCTCAGATCATGGGGCGTTTTGGCCACTAATCACAAAACGCCCTCAGCTGAGGCTGGCCCACCACAGGTTGATCACTCCTGGGTGTGTGTCTCAGGGCTAAGCATTTGCCCTCGCGGCCCAGATGGTATCGCTCCTCTTCAGCCACAGCCAATGGCTTGCCCTCTCGACGGTGTTGACTAGCTCTTTAATGGCCTGTCTGTGGGCCTCTCATGAACAGTCTCACCAGTTTTAAGCAGACCCTCTTCTATAGTTTTTTTTTTCTCCTACATGTGTGAGTGTATTTCTACCCCCCCCCCCCCAAAAAAAAAGGCGGGTTTTGAGCATGTTAGGTTTGAGCATGTTAGGTTCAACGATCTGTCACCACCCTGACCTGCGTGCCATCCAAGTTTGCCTGACGACCGAGTTGCACCAAATTGCGAAGGCCCGTTCAGCCCTGCTTGCAGGCCTAGTTATTATTATTATTTTATTTGTTTAGGCCGCTTTGGTCCACCATAGAGGCGGATGAGCTAACCACTCAGCCACCATGCCACGGATCTTCTGATCATTTCTCATTTGGTTGGGGGATTAAATCCAAACACAACTCCTTGCAAAGGTGTCGAAAAGAAAAGTGTTGTGTGAAAGCAGCTGTTTTTATGACACATGAAAAGGCAGCTGTTACTACCAATGAGGCCTATCATTGTTCATCATGCCATACTGTACTAGCATGGAGGGAGTGCTTAAGTGAAATGTTAAGCTATTAGAGGTCATTGCACCAGGCAGACCTGCAATAAAAGATTAATATCATTACATCTGCCTTTCTCAAATAATTAACTTATGTAAGCATTTTACACCACCCAACGCAGTTAGGATTTGCAGTCAAATGTCACCGAGGTGTGGAGTTTTTATGGGATTTTTTTTCTTTCATCTCAGGTGATAAACCATAGACATCATTACCATTGATGTGTCACTTCGTCATTCTTTACGCGACGTCTTATCAGAGGTGGCTGAGCTTCATTTAGTAATAGTCGAATACGACACATGCTCATGTTGGATTTAAGCTTGGATTGACTTATGATTGGATTTAACTACAAAAGCTGTACCGCATACAAACAGGAAGGAGTGTCTCAGGAGTGATTTGTTCGAGGATTCAAGGTAAATATATTTTTTTTCCGTACCATGCATGCGGGATTGAAGCATTTATTCGCAGGAATTTTCTTCTTGTTTACACATGGAAGCAGCTAATGTTCATAACTGGCTAGCCTCATAGTTTTGTTTTAACCAAGAAACGAGACTGTTTTACGTGCATATCTATGAATAATTCGAGGATTTAAGCATTTATTCACAAGAATTTTTGCCAGAAAAGATCCTTTCACGCCAGGCGGCTGCTAGCCATATTTGCTAACATAGTAGCATTGTACTTCGTCAATATATGTAAAATTAACGCCAACTGCATGGTTTCTTTGCTTTTAACCAAGAATGGTAATGGTGTTTTACTTATATAGCGCGTTTCCACCTTTCAAGGCGCTCAAAGCGCTTTACACTAAATCGCCATCTACCTACTGGTGACGCAGCACCAGGAGCAATGTGGGGTTCAGTATCTTGCTCAAGGATACATAGGCGAGTTCATCGGGGCAGAGAATTGAACCCACAACCTCTGGGTTGGGGGACAACTACTCTACCACTGAGCCATGCCATCCCCAAGAATCAAGACTGTTTAACTTCCATATCTGTGAAGAATTCTGGGATTGGGAAGGAGTGTCTCAGGAATGATTTGTTCGAGGATTTAAGGTAAAAAAAAAAAAAAAATCCGTACCATGCATGCGGGATTGAAGCATTTATTCACAATAATTTTTGCCAGACAAGCTCCTTTTACGCTAAGCGGCGGCTAGCCTCATTCCCTAACATAATAGCATTGTACTTCTTCAATATACGTAAAATAAATGCTACCTGCACGGTTTCTTTGCTTTTAACCAAGAATCGAGACTGTTTTACGTCCATATCTATGAAGAATTCGGGGATTTAAGCATTTATTCACAATAATTCTTGACAGAAAAGATCATTTTATGCCTGGCGGCCGCTAGCCTCATTCGCTAACATAGTAGCATTGTACTTCGTCAATATATGTAAAATAAACGCTAACTGCACGGTTTCTTTGCTTTTTAACCAAGAATCAAGACTGTTTAACGTCCATATCTGTGAAGAATTCAGGGATGTAAGCATTTATTCACAAGAAATTTCGCCAGAAAAGCTGTTTACACATGGCGCCCGTTAGCCTCACTCGCTAACATAGTAGCATTGTACTTCGTCAATATACGTAAAATAAACACTAACTGCACGGTTTCTTTGCTTTTAACCAAGTATCGAGACTGTTTTACGTCCATATCCATGAAGAGTTCGGGGATTTAAGCATTTATTCACATGAATTTTCGCCAGAAAAGATCCTTTTACGCCAGGCGGCCGCTAGTCTCATTCGCTAACATAGTAGCATTGTACTTCGTCAATATACGTAAAATAAACACTAACTGCACGGTTTCTTTGGTTTTAACCAAGAATCGAGACTGTTTTACGTCCATATGTATGAAGAATTCGGGGATTTAACCAATTTTTCACAATAATTTTTGACAGAAAAGTTCCTTTTACGCCAGGCGGCCGCTAGCCTCATTCTCTAACATAGTAGCATTGTACTTCATCAATATACGTAAAATAAATGCTAACTGCACGGTTTCATTGCTTTTAACCAAGAATCCAGACTGTTTATCGTCCATATTTGTGCAGAATTCGGGGATTTAAGCATTTATTCACAAGAATTTTCGCCAGAAAAGATCCTTTTATGCCAGGTGACCACTAGTCTCATTCGCTATAGATAATATATAGATAATATAGGTGATTAACTCTACATTCGGTGATTTTTGTGAATCGAGTGTAAAATCTGAGACTTTTATAGCCATTTTAAGTTGTGTTAAACTTAATAAAAAAAATAATCGGGATTTTATAACGGAATGACTTTGAATTTTGTGATGCCGCTGCTCATGGAGACTCATACATGGCTAATGTAGGTGCCTGTTTTGGTTTTAGGTCGGTAGCAGCTTTGGTTTTGTAAATATTTGAATTTGAAGTTTTTGAAAATAGGCCCCGTACGAATCGGCCCTGTTTCGCGCGTCATCTCAATAGGCTACGAAGTAGGGTGACCATATTTTGATTTCCAAAAAAGAGGACACTCGGCCCGACTTCGAGATACTTCAATTTTACTCAAAGTCCACTCAAAGATGCCTATATAAAAAGTGCGCCTCCTCCGTCTGGTTAGAAAAAAAATAAGTTTAATTTAACAACAAAACAAAAAAACATAGGCCTATTGCCAGATAGTATATATTATACACTGTATGGATTTTTTTTTTACTCAACAGGCTTTATTCTTCCTAAAAAAAAAATAATAATAATGATTAAAAAAAAAAAATATATATATATATATATATATATGATGCAGACCCATGGAAATGTAGTCCAGTCAATACGCACACACAGTAGGCTATGTGCCAACTCAACATTTTTATAAATTACTTTTCTGACAATTGTCGTTGACAAGTTGTTATTCCCACTCAATTTTTATTCTCATTCAGTGTTCTAGATTGTACGCAAACAATAACCGAAATAAACTGACAAGCTATTCAACCAGCATGTTTCCAGACGCAGCAGTTCAAAATTACATTGCCCATAATGCCTAGCGCGGCTGAGCGCACTGATAGCTACCCTGTTAGCGAGTACTGGGCGAGGCAAAATCAAACTTTGCTATAAAAGTTTACAATCATCGGCAGCGCAACGATGCGACGCCAAACAGGATTTTCCAGATTACGCCAGTACAAATCTTCGACAGAAGTCAACAGTTGGCATTATATACGTATTTATCGTAAAAAAAAACCTCTCAACTGGGCAGGGGCTCCTGCTCAAAATATAATAATAACATTCAACCAAATACACGAACACAGAACAATTAATACAAGACTAATACTATATAATGCATCTCTGTTTACACATATAACCCAATATTCAACACACGTGATCGACATTAACAGGAGAGAAACCTACTGAAAGGTGCATGGAGCCACGTCTTAAAACTCCTTGCTGTAGTCTGATTTCTTGCCAAACTGTCAACCGTCGTTAGATGGTGGTAATTCCACATGGAACAAAGGGTAAACTGCCAACAAAAAACAAGAAGAAGATGTACTCCTTCTCCCGCCCCTACTAGTAGGAGCCACATCAACGCAGGCAGGCGCTGCCTCCTAGCGGCCGGAGGTATTCTCTTCAAATTGGTCCCATGAAAAATCATAAAAACCGGACATTTTCATTAATTTATGAAACCCGGCCGGACCCTCTGGAGAGCACGAAATAAGAGGACATGTCCGGCAAAAGAGGACGTTTGTTCACCCTACTATGAAGTCTATGGATAAACATTACGACAAAACTGGAGTTTTCAGTTGGAAAGCCTTTCTGCTTGATGCTTATTTTTGTCGAGAGTTGAACCTTTTGAGCTTCCGGTCAAAGCTCAAGTTGGAACACTTAAATGTTTCCCCTGAGCGCTCGCACACATCTTTGGATTATAGATTTTAGCCCTGACGCAGCCACAGTCTCATTTCTTTTCTATGGACCAGCAGTTGTCCCTGACAGCATTCGCATCCCTCATGTGATTGAGAGTTGTGCGATCGGAGGTGTGCGTGATGAAGCCCCGCTCATCTCCTATTCATCATGATGTAACCGTGAGCAACCCGGATCTAAATTACCTTCATCTGGCATCATTCCAGCACATGCTATAAATGAGGTAATCGTCCTTGACTATAAAATTAGCATTTTCCAGACTTAATTGCTATCATTACATTTTTTTGCGTGCTTCTATTAATTTAACAGAATGGGTTGGATCGGAGGCTTTTTTTATGGTTATAATTTGCAGTAAAAGAATGCATTTGCAAAAGAAGAGAAATAGAAGTCTGGAGTATAGCGTTAGAGTCCATTTCCATTATCTGTTACCCATGTCATTTAACAAAGAGGAAGAAAACAAAACCAAAAAAATCGGCTCTGAAGCTTATGTACTATGGAGGTAGATTTGTGTCTTTATTATTCAATCAAAAAAAAAAAGTTGCTTCAATCAAATAAAAAGTTGCTTCAATCAAAAAAATGTGTTTGAATGCAAAAATAAATTTGAAACTCTAAAAAATATATTTGAAAACTATTTTTCTTTGATTGAATTTTTTTTTTTTTATTTGATCGGATGTCAGCCACCCCCGTACCGGTGCCCTATATTTGGCTTCAGCAGACTCCGAAGTCTCCGATGGCTGGATGGAGCCTTGGTGGCCATTATTCTTGCTTCTTACTTTTATGCCATTGGCGGAGTCACCTGCCACTCAAACACACCGGAACTAGCGTTGAAGTTGAATCTTTGTGTCAAAATGATTCAATCGGAAAAAAGTGCCTTTGAAACTTTTTCCACTTCAAAAAAAAGTGCGTTCAAAACTTTTTCCACTTAAAAAAAAGTGACATTTCAATAAAAAAAAAATTTTTTCAAAACATATTTTTGCAAATGATTTTTTTCTTTGATTAAAAATAGTTTTTTGACAAAAGCAACTTTTATTGCGATTGAATGATTTAGACACAAATGTCCTACCCCTAATATGGCTCAAACACAAAAAGGATTGCTTCAATCAAAGAAAACAGTTTGAATGAAAAATAAAGTGTTCAAATGCGAATTTCTGAGTCTCAAATGTCTTTTCACATTCAAATCTTTCTTTCTATGATTTTTTTTCAATTTTTGATTGAAGTGATTTTTCTTTTGAAAATATATCTTTTTTTGTTTGAAGCAACTTATTTTTTGATCGCATAATAAAGACACAAATGTCCTAGCCAAAAAGTGGTCCAAACGCAAAATTGCATGACTTCAATCAAAAATGTTGCTTCAATAAAAAACAAACAAACAAAAAAAAATGACTCGAATCAAAAAAAAAAAAAAAAATTCAAATATATTTGAGTTTCACATTTATTTTTGCATTCGAACACATTTTTTTTTTTTTTAATTGAAGTGAATTTTTCTTCGATTGAAAATATATATTTTGATCGAAGCAACTTTTTTTTTTTTGATTGAACAATAAAGACACAAATCTACCTCCATAATGTACCTACCGACAGTTGCAAAGGTCTCTATTTTTGCCAACCTTAGTTTTTCCCCCATCCTTAACACGGCTCGCCTCTTTTGCGCGCACACTATGTCAGCTGCACTCAGCAGTGCCGTCCCCGAACAGTATGGAGAAGAGCGCGGCGGATGACATGGAACAACAGAGCCATCAAGTCCCATTTATGCCTCCTGCCGTGACCTTGCCACAGACGTCGATGAGGTTCAGCGACGCACCGAGCAGAGTGCCGGCAACATTCTGCAACCCGCTGCACTTCGCCGGCACTCGGCTGACCTTAAAAAGTGTGTCCTCAATTTGGGGCCAGGCTGAAAACATTCATAAGCATTCTAGTGTTGCTGGCAATGGCCTACTTATTTTTCACAAAGCTGCTGCTATGACTTTCAGCTAGAGTAGATGTCTAACTATTTAAAAATAGATTGAAAAATTCATCCGTATTAAACTGCATACCGTATTTTTCGGACTATAAGTCGCACCTAGGTATAAGTCGCACCAGCCATAAAATGCCCAACGAAGAGGAAAAAACATGGCGGAAAACACAGACAAGACTGAAAAAGCAGTTTCTGCTCTTGCACTCCTCTTTAAAAGAAACTGCTGTATTTTAAGCCAAAACAACTGTTGTGTTTGATAGAACATTATGTCTATATGCTGCCATAGCAGATTCATGGAGCATGAAGCCCCTGAACTATTTTTAAATTGTCTCTTTTACCCTGAAAATCCCCGTTTACAGACGTCGCGCCACCGCTTTTGTTTCAACCCAGCCATAAAACAAAGGCACTTAGTTATATATATTATTCAAAATGTCATTTTTAGCTCAGACTCACTAATTGATGTCTAATATTTCGTTAAAAAAAAAAAAAACGACTTTAAAAAATTATTCACTCACATATTTTAAACTTTTAAGCAAATTATGTCACAATGAAAAAAATGGCGTCTGTAAAAAACCGCCATTGTTATTTTAGCACTTTCTCCGATATGTTAGATAATAAATAATCGATCCAAACAAAGAAAAATTGAAAAAAAAAAAGTTTAAAAGGGTAAATATATGAAAAAGAAAATCTCGACCACTCCTTGATGTCTGCGATTTCTGCATCGCGACCCTTGTTATATGACCATCCTTCACCCATAAAATCCCCGAACTATTTTCAAATTGTCCGTTTTACCCTGAAAACCCCCGTTTACAGACGTCGCGCAACCGCTTTTGTTTCAACCCAGCCATAAAACGAAGGTAATTAATTATATATTATTATAATGTCATTTTTAGCTCAGAATCATTAATTGATGTCTCATATTTCGTTTAAAAAAAAAAAAAAAAAACTTAAAAAAATTATCCACTCACATATTTTAAACTTTTAAACAAATTATGTCACAATGAAAAAAATGGCGTTTGTAAAAAAACGCCTTTGTTATTTTCGCATTTTCTCGTCAATGTTTTTTTCTTGTCCACATCTAGGGAGGTTAGCCACAGTGCCATGGGCTTTTTACATTTATTGATGACACGGCGCACGGTAGACACAGGAAGATTTAGGTCTTTGGAGATGGACTTTTAGCCTTGAGATTGCTCATGCTTCCTCACAATTTTGCTTCTCAAGTCCTCAGACAGTTCTTTGGTCTTCTTTCTTTTCTCCATGCTCAATGAAGGACAACACAAGGACACAGGACAGAGGTTAAGTCAAATTTAATCCAGTTTAACTGGCTGCAAGTGTGATTTAGTTATTGCCACCACCTGTTATGTGCTACAAGTAAGTAACAGGTGCTGTTAATTTCACAAATGAGAGAAAAATCACATGATTTTTCAAAGGGTGCCAATACTTTTGTCTGGCCCATTTTGGGAGTTTTGTGTTAAATGATGATTTTTTTTTTTTTCCATTATCTTTTTTGTTTTTTATTGCAAGCAAATTCAATGAAGTTATTGCTACCTAAGCATTTGTAATTGCAATCATTTTTTGCAGGGAGAAATTGCACATTAACTGTAGAATTGCAGGGGTGCCAATTCTTTGGGCCAGCTGTGTTTTGATACTCTTACATGACCACACACAAGCTTGCAGTCGGAATCCTATGATCACGCTGACCTGTTCAATCAGCGGATTTCAACTTCTCTGCCAGTTTTTATTTGTCACCGATAGATGCTGAAAAAACCGGGACGCGATTGTTTTAATTTCATGGTAGGTAAGGTTTTCTCCACTTGTGAACACTCATGCATTTTGGTAAGACAATGTGTCATTTCTGTAAATTTTTATAGTCGGAATTCAGTGCTTTTTTGGGGGGCTTGTACGGTCATGTAATAGGTTACAGTACAGTATAATAATAACGGTTCATTTAGATGACGTGCTGAGGAAAATAATACAATTTAGGGGGGAAAAAAAGGATATGTGTTTGAACATGACATTTTAACGGTCCTTCGAGCCGGATTTGAACCAGCGACCTAAGGTTATATAGTACAGTATAATACAAACAGTTCATATAGATGATGTTATGCTTAGAAAACAACTACTATTGTTTAAAAAATCTAGACATTGTAAGCAGTTACTCATTACTTGAGGGATTTTTTTTTTTATATCAATAGCAATCCTTAGCTAAGTGCAGCAAGGAAATATTTTTGATTCTGCTGCAGAGAAACAGTCTTAAAATTGTTGTCGTTTAACTCTTCAAAGAAGGCTTCCTAACGTAACATTATGCCTTTGTTTCCTCCAGGTCTCCCTCCCTCCTGTGGAAGCCCTCACACTGACTTCTGCTGACACTGACCAGGTGCTCGTCACAATGGCTTTCCATAGAGCCTTCAAACAGGAAGCAGGTATGTCCCGACGCGCCACTCGGCCTCGTGCCCGACGTAGCGAAGCAGGAACAATGTTGTGACCGTGTCAGGCGACATCAGCTCAAAAGCTGGGGTGCAGGGAAGGATCACCAGGGTGCTTTGGTGCCTGGTATTTGTTTCAGCATCTGTGGTGTGACTGCGTGTTGTGGCTCTGTTGCAGATGTGTTCAAGAGAACCTGTCAGGTGCTTACGCACCGATGGAAAAGATCAGAGTACTGCTGACACTCACGTTTTAGCGTGGGTGTTCGTGGCTGTGCTTGACTCACCTCCATGCATCATGGATAGGAAGGCCGAGGTGTACATGTCTGTAATGAGTCAGTCTAAATCTGCTTCTGTACTTGGTTGGAAAAAGGGGTTTGTTTTATTGATACTTTTAGAATTCCACTTAGCAGCTATTGTACATAGGAAAACATGTTGCAGGGCTAGCGGACAAGCAAGCTAGGCAGTTGCTTGGGGCCCCGCCCAATAAAGGGGCCCTTGAGGAAGAATTGGCCATCTAAAATGACACCACAGTAGCAACTCTATCTGCTGTACCAACCTGCGGTTGACGCTGTCTTTAGAACACGAGTATTTCATCAAAAGTTAAAGTAATTTTAACTGTTTATTTCATACAATATTTATTCATACTATTTTCTTCTATTAAAAAGTACTATATACAGGTAGTCTCCGGGTTACGAAGTATTTTTTTTCTTGTTTTTTTTTTGTCACATAAACACCTCACGGTATCTTATTTTTTACTTTACTTTATCAATGTGACGTGCACTGTCCTCACGAAACGTGAAATTATTCAATTTTACAGACCACAAACAAAGCAATTGTGCTTTTTGAAGCTTTTTACTTCCTTCACTGTAACACACATATGCACACTTCTGTTCAAAACAACACACATTTTAACAAAAGACTTGATAAAACACTTGACACAAAACAATTAGTGTTCAAACGTCTATCTAGTCAGATCAATATGTAAATGTAGTAGATTAAATTAGCCTAATTTGTCTAACTAAAGTCTGCTAGCTTAAATGCTAAGAATGCTGAAGTATTTCCATAGCTGAAGTATTTACAATTCTAACAGCAAATCGCTCACACGTAATTCCACAAACTGTAGCTGTAAACTTCATTACAAATGCATACACAAACATGTGTTAGCCGAAACAACTTACAGCGTTATGTGGGCCAATCCAGAGAGCAGCGGTCTTTTATCCATGTCAGATGCCTGAGTGCTCCTGTATAGAAGTATTATTGAACGAAAGTCCAGCCAGACCTAACGCTGCCACCAGAGGGCAGTGTATCCTCCACCATCTAAATAAATACAATACTTTTCGATTTTTGAGAGTTATTTTGAATTTTTAAAGGCTTTATTCCGAATGATGCAGAAATTTGGGTTACGTAGCTAGCATAGGAACGTAACTCGTTCGTAACCCGGGAACTACACTGCTGGCCAAAAGTATTAGCACCCCTGCAATTCTGTCAGATAATGCTCAATTTCTCCCAGAAAATGATTGTAATTACAAAATGCTTTGGTCATAATATCTTCATTCATTTTGCTTGCAATGAAAAAACACAAAAGAGAAAGGAAAAAAATATCATTATCATTTCACACTTTGTACAAAAATGGGCTGAACATAAGTATTGGCAGCCTCAGTCTAATACTTTGTAGCACAACCATTAGACAAAATAACTGCGAACAACCGCTTCCGGTATCCATCAATGAGTTTCTTACAATGCTCTTGTGGAATTTTAGACCATTCTTCTTTGGCCAACTGCTCCAGGTCTCTGAGATTTGAAGGGTGTCTTCTCCAAACTGCCATTTTCAGACCCCTCCACAGGTATTCTATGGGATTTAGGTCTGGACTTATTGCTGGCCACTTTAGAAATCTCCAGTGCTTACTCTCAAACCATTTTCTAGTGCTTTTTGAAGTGTGTTTTGGGTCATTGCCCTGCTGGAAGACCATGACCTCTGAGGGAGACCCAGCTTCTCACACTAGGCCCTACATTATGCTGCAGAATTTGTTGGTTGTCTTCATACTTCATAATGCCATGCAGACGGTCAAGCAGACCAGTACCAGAGGGAGCAAAGCAACCCCAAAACATCAGGGAACCTCTGCCATGTTTGACTGTGGGGACAGTGTTCTTTGAAGGCCTCGTTTTTTCCCTTGTAAACTCTATGTTGATGCCTTTACCCCAAAAGCTCTACTTTTGTCTCATCTGACCAGAGAACTTTCTTCTACAATGTTTTTGGTTTTCTCAGGTAACTCCAGCCTGGCTTTTTTAAGTCTCTGGGTCAGAAGTGGGGTCTTCCTGGGTGTACGACCATAGAGTCCCTTTTCATTCAGACGCCGACAGATAGTACGGGTTGACACTGTGGTACCCTTGGACTGCCGTACAGCTTGAACTTGTTTGAATGTTAGTGGAGGTTCTTTATTCAGCATCCGCACAATCTTTTGTTGAAATCTCTCATCAATTTTTCTTTCCACATCTAGGGAGGTTGGTCACAGTGCCATGGGTTTTACACTTATTGATGACACTGCGTACGGTAGAGACAGGAACATTCAGGTCTTTGGAGCTGGACTTGTAGCCTTGAGATTGCCCATGCTTCCTCACAATTTTGCTTCTCAACTCCTCAGACAATTTTTTGGCCATTTTTATTTTCTGCATGCTAAATGTGGTACACACAATGACACAGCACAGAGTTTGAGTCAACTTTAATCCATTTTAACTGGCTGCAAGTGTGATTTAGTTATTGCCACCATCTGTTATGTGTCACAGGTAGTAACAGGTGTTGTTAATTAAACAAATTAGAGAAAGCATCACATCATTTTTCAAAGGGTGCCAATACTTTTATCCGGCCCGTTTTTGGAGTTTTGTGTAAAATGATAATGATTTCATTTTTTTCCCGTTCTGTTTTTTCTTTTTTTCATTGCAGGTAAAATAAATGAAGATATTACTACCAAAGCATTTGTAATTGCAATCATTTTCTTGGAGAAATTGAGCATTATCTGACAGAATTGCAGGGGTGCCTATACTTTTGGCCAGCAGTGTAGGAACGGAACTCGTTCGTAACCCGGGGATTACCCGTATATTGTCTGTCAACTTTATTTTTCTCTTAATGTGCCCTTATACATTGTTTACATATTTACCCAGGGATTTCTTGCTTGGCGCCCTAAGAGATCCTAGCAAAAACCACTGTATAAAACTACTGTCGAAAGCTGACATTAAAACTACTCTAACACTTTTTTTGTTTGTCCTGCTCCTTGTTAGCTTCTGTTGGTGTTGAAAGCCCTGTGACTGTTGTGGTAATCCCCATCCATCAACATACTAAGCTTCCTGTATTCAATAAAACTGTCAGCTGTGATCTTGTTTCCATCGTCAGGAGCATTTTCACCACTGAACCTACGTGTCGATCAAAATTCTACGTTGAAATGGTTTTGTTAGACCAACATGTACTGCTCCAATGTGAAATGCATACAAATAGATATGTAAGTACGGGTACATTTGGAGAGTTGCATTAATGCCAAAATCAAGAAGTCATTTCACTTGTGCAACAGAGGGAGATTTACTTGATGAAGCACTGTACTTGGCTTTCATCTGTTGTGCAAATTAACATTTAATAGCCACACACATTTGAATATGTTCTTTCCCCACGCAGTGAGGAACCACCAATGTGGAGACTACATGCATGCGCACACACTAAGAGGGGACGAGGGAGAGAGAAGTGTTTTTGGCCTCGAGCACTTTTGCCCAATCCTAGCACACGTTCATTGTTTCCCCAAAAAGTCAACTGCTATGGCCATTTTTCATTGTTGTTCCGTGTTTCCTCTTGTAAACAACTAAGGCCTCACAACTTGTTCTTCATAGCTTGGGTCTAGAATGGGAAATATGAAGGCTGGGCTCAGTGAATGGATGAGAAGTACAGTAAGTGGAAAGCACTGTAGATGATTAGAAATTGTGTTTTAATTAGGTTAGCCAACCGTCCCTTGCAAAACTGTGTCGGCCCGTATTTAAAAACAAAAGTATGTAAGGGACACGCTTTGTCCCGTAGCATAGACTTCATTACTTATTGACGTGACACTTCGTCATTCTGTGCGTAACGCCTGATCAGAGGGGGCCAAGCTTTATTTAGTAATAGTTGTAACGCGTGGCAGGGCAGGATCAGTGCATAAAAGGTAAAAAAGGGAGTAGACGTCCACTTATGCACTTTTAATAGACAAAAATAAATAAATCTAGCTCAACCACTCGTCACTCGGGAGTGCAACGGACCATGCACACATGATCCCACTTGACTCCCCAAAAAAAACGAAGACGGCACACGCTCATGTCAGATTTAAGCTTGGATTTACTTACGATTGGATTTAACTGCGAAAGCTGTACCGCATACAAAATGGAAGGATTGTCTCAGGAGTGATTTTTTTCGAGGATTCAAGGTAAATATTATATTTTTCGTACCATGCATGCGTGATTGAAGCATTTATTCGCAGGAATTTTCTTCTTTGGTTACACAAGGAGGCGGCTAATTTTCGTAACTGACTAGCCTCATAGAAATAAACGCTACCTGTACGTTTTTTTGCTTTTAACTAATAATCAAGACTGTTTTACGTCCATATCTATGAATAATTCGGGGATTTAAGCATTCATTCACAAGAATTTTTGCCAGGAAAGCTCTGTTTACGCCAGACGGCCGCTAGCCTCATTTGCTAACAGAGTAGCATTGTACTTCGACAATATACGTAAAGTAAATGCTAACTGCACGGTTTCTTTGCTTTTAACAAAGAATCGATGCTGTTTTACCTCCATATCTATGAAGAATTCTGGGATTTAAGCATTTATTCACGACAATTTTCGCAGGTAAAGCTTTGTTTAGCCTCATTCGCTAACAGTATACAGTGTATAATGACTATAAAGGGGTATTCTATTCTATAATAAGTTGTGATTGTATATATAATTTATTAATAATCTATTGACATATTATTTATAACTGATTCTGCATGTTTTCCTCAAGTATTAAGTTTCTGATTTATTACACGTTAAAAACTTGCAGTAAAAAAACATAAAAATAAGTTGCTATTTTGGTCAAAAACTTATATATGTTAAATATTGCTATTGATCCCAAAAATATAGTTGATTATCACTGCATTTGGGGATTTTTGTGCGTCTAGTGTAAACTCTGAGACTTTTATAGTCATTTTAAGTTGTGTTTTACGTATTCATTCATTCATTTTCCATAAAAAAAAATTCATCTGGATTTTATAAGGGAACGACTTTGAATTTTTCGATGCCGCTGCTCATGGAGACTCATATATAGGCTCATGTAGGAACCTGTTTTGGTTTTAGGTCAGTAGCAGCTTTGGTTTTGTAAATATTTGAATTTGAAGAAGCCAATGCTATAATGGTCCCATTGACTCGTGCTAGCTTAGCCACTCCGGAGCCCTGAAACTAACAAATAACTTGCAAATGAAACGGAATTTGTTGAAATCAACTCCACCAACTAACTAACTAAACCCCTGCTAACTCGAAGATTAAGCCTAATGTCAAAAATCCTGAACTTCCACTTAAGGGTTGAATTATACAGCTTTAAATTTAGCATTAAGAGTTAATTTTACTGTAGTATTTTTTGTATTAAAAATACAATGCTAGTAGTTGTTGTTTGTCATGTGCTTATATCACTCAAATATGCAACTAATGGATACAGTTTTGAGTAAAATTGTTATAAAATTATAACTATAATAAAAAAATAAAAATAAAAACTCCATATACAGTACAAAAATAATAGTTTTTTCTTTCATGGAGTTGGCAACCCTCGTCTCAATCTAAACATTTGTACTATTAATCTCATTTTGAAGAGAAGTTACTCCTTAGAAAGAGCAAAGGGCCTTATAGAAGATGTCAATTTAAAGAAGATCTGTTTGGTATAGAGGTGTTTCAAGGCCTCACGATTGCTCCCTCTCCTTTCCCTCAGGTGTGACTGAAGTGACAACTGCGTGGGAACAACGTTTAGCACCTGCAGGACGGTGGAGTAGAATCTCCTCCTGGCCAGGATCAGCTGATCGCCATGCGGAAACCCTGATAGCTATCTTGACCCTGCAAACAGCACTAGGGTCCGGCATGTGTGTAAGTGTGCATGTGTCTGATTGAGACTGATGCGTGCCGATTGGTTGCCAGGCCGCGCTCAGCGGCAGCTCAGCAGTGTCAGGTGAAATTAGCAACCGCCAATGTAACTCACCAGACACGGGACTAACCAGACTACCACCCCCCCCTCACACCCACCCCAACACATCTCAATATGCTGACAGTACTTCGCACTTGTGCCACTCCTACACATACCATAGCATGCAAAGGCACACACAAACATAACACAAATGCCCGTGACAAGAAACATTATTAGGTACATCATCAAATAAAACCTCTATTAATGAAATTGTTTCTGGAAGTAGTTTCGTAACTTGAAAATTCCCATGTAAATGCCATAAATTGCTCGAAGCCCCCAAAATTCAGAAATACTGTACACGTTCTTGTAGTATAAGCAAACGTACTTGTAGTACAAATGCACAACGTTATCTCGTACTTGGCTGACTGGTAGAGGGTGGGCCATCACGCAGAATCAAAATAAACTATTTAGGGCTGCAGCTATCGAATATTTTAATAGTCGATTGATCGATGGACTAGTTAGAATAATCGAGTAATCGGATAAGGAAGATGAAAATTAAAATACCTGAGCTGAGCCTCAAACGGTATATATATAATTTTTTTTTTAATGAGGAATCTATGTACAACAAAAGAACAATTGGCTAACTTACATAGAAAAAGTCCGCTAGCTTAAATGCTATTAATGCTAATGTTTTTTTTTGTTTTTTCACAATGCTCTTAACAAATGGTTCAGATACATATTCCCACAAAAACAGCTAAATATACCAATAAACTAAATTAAGAATGCATTAAAAAAATAATTAGCTTAAACAAACATAGCTTACGTTGGTCTTACCAGGGAGCAGTTGGATTCAGCCATGTGAAAAGAGGCAGACCAGAGGGCAGTGTATCCACCCTCCTCAATAAAAGTAAATGCAAACACTTTCAAAATAAACCATTAAAATGCCACTTTAATTAAAAGAATACTCGAAGCAACAAAATTTAATTTGAATATTTTTTTTCTAATCGAATACTCGAGTTAATCGATTAATCGTTGCAGCACTAAAACTATTACAGGCTGACAATCAGCTTTTAAAATCTCGGCTTAACCATTGGGAACCATGCAAGAAGTGAAGGACTCATATTTGCCGGAATCACGCCAGCCGAACCGTCGGACCCACGCTGGCGCAGCTGCAACGACCCGGGCCGGCGAAACACCGACGACCCGGCCAAAAGGCCAAACTCCGCGCGTTCACCATTCTCTTAACCCCT